>NC_081141.1:21226864-21571030 GCF_958295425.1 Solea solea
TGATTTGTGTTTATCAAACCTGGAAATTATGATATCGAACTGAAAATATTTGACTATTAATTTAGTAATCGAATAATCGCTGCAGCTCTATGCTCAAGACAAAACTATCTTAATGAATCAAAGGCATTTTTGTCGTCTATTACAGGTACAATTCAGCTGCACTGCTCACTAGTGTTAAGTAGAGCATTCAATTGAGGAACTTGTCTTGGTCCATTTTATATTTGTCAGTGCTTCCTTTGCCAAGACATGTGAGAGGAGTTGGATAATAAAATAGGGCCAACAGAAGAAGAAATAGAGGATGGGCCAACAGCAATGAAAGGCAGGAAGTAACATACATTTGTTTATATTTAAAAGTTATACACTTTTAAAGCAATGTGCCACTCATTACTTGGTATCATTATGGGTCAGATTGAAAAACCAGGATTCAGAAACCTAAACCACCAAAGGAAAACATGAATTTTATGTCAAGCTTATTAAGGATGAAAGAAGAATGAAAATGGAGACAAATCCGTATGAATGTCTTGCTAAGCTTTCCAACTTTAATCAAAAAAGAATGGTTCTGTGACAACCACTTGACATTATAATAATGTTTGTGACCTGAGTTAACATGTGAAGTCACACACAGAAACATAAATATTAACTTATTTTTTGCTATCCGTTATAAACTTACTATGGTCAGTCAAGAGAATACAGGTTTTTAGACACTTCCGCAATGGTTTACATCTCCAAACCAGGAGGCTATATTCAATTTTCATAAACTGTCTAAGGTCTGCACACATTTTTAAACTTGCTAAACTTGGATGATTACCGTGAGAAGTGTTCTTAAAATCACTTGTAGTATTGCACTGGGTCCTTTATCAAACACAAAATGCACCTCCCTGACTATTTCTTCGCCCCCCCTAAAAGCCACAGTAACCTGGAAATGACACAACTATTTCTCCAGTCAAATGTTTTTGACAAAGAAAAGCCGGAGCAGCAAATATGGGTTACCTGACAAAGTGGCTAGTTAAATCACCTAAGCTGCCAACCACAGCCATGACTTGCCAAATGACTTGGCAGCATGTTGGGTTTACTGGCTGGTGCTGAATTCACATCATGCAGGTGGCCAGTCAGGTCAGTCTCATGTCTTTAAAGCAAATGAATAGTCTCTTTTAACTTTGACATTTTGAAACAGCTGCCGTTAAAGGCAATAAAGCAAATCATGGTGATCTAACAACCTTTTTTTCCCATTAAATTCATCAGACACTTCATCTGTAAAATAAAGTCAAATCATTTGCTGGTAATATTCATTCATTAGTTCATAATTCATACATTATTTATTACATGGAAGGTGAAGTTTGTTTTACTTCACCTTCCATGACTAATGTTATTACAGTTAGAAAAAAGAGAACACACGGCAATGCAGTCAGTAAAGCCATTATTTAATTGTCAACAGAAGTTCTGCCCACAGTTGTACCATGTGTTGGATTTAAGCACTAATCTGCCTTAGCTATATGTCTAGAACATGCTTATCATCAAGGCAGCCTTCACCCTCCTCACCTCAGCTACACACATCTGCCGCAGTGCGAGCTACAGCGACGCATAAAACTGGGCCAGAAATGACACAAGATGATGTTTGGGGTATTTTAGGGTAAAGGATGTGTGGATCGCAGCAGGCTGTGTTTTCTTTCTCACCTGCATGTTTGTGGTGGGGATGTGCTTTCTGGCCTTGGTGACTGCTTCCCTGCTGCAGGAAAAGAGCAGCACCCTTCACCATTGAAGAAGCTCTCACTCAGGCTGCAAAACATACAGAACAGAGAGGAGTTACGATTACAGAAACACTGACGCAATTCAAACAGCACAATTAAGCGGATTAGTCCCAGCTTGTTCACATGACAGACAACAAGACAAAGTAATATTCCACAGGACATTTCAGTTTTGGGAGCAGTTGATGATTAGATGAGCATAAACTAAAGAAAGCACCAGCAAGTCCAAATCTGGATCACCATCAAAGTTCAATCATTTCTTCCTTGAGTCATCACCATTCAATTCTGTCCAATATTTTTGAGTTATGCTGCTCTCAAACAGACAAACGTGTCCAAGAAACATGAACTCCTTGGCAGGGGTAATCAAGGTTGTCTACAGCTGATGAACAGCTGAGTGGAAATGTCCAGGCACAACATTACAGAGGCAGACCTGAGGTCTGCAGCAACCATGAATCAAGCTCTGATCCCAAATGCTTATCTGTCTTTGTTTCCATTGTATGGCTTGCACTCAGAACTGACTCGCTGTAATGAAACACATACCTAAATAATTGACCAAACGGCTGTGGTTTGTTTGTGATGCTCTACTTTCACTGTGACCAAACAGCAGCAATTATCAGTTCACAGGGTTCACACCTGCCTGCAAAAAGTCCCAACGACTTCAGGTTACGGTTTGCAGCCAACAACAGATGACATAAGCAAGGAGAAGGAGGTGAGGTGTTTCCTCCAGGCTACATTCAATGATTTCACTGGAAGACCATGCGAACGCGTTCATAAATCTACCTGACAGTGGGGCGGGACACATGTACAATGTACTGTGTGTGTGCAGTCAAGCGAATCAGGACATCGTTATTAAAAAGCACAGAAAGTGACAGCAACAAAAATGGTTGAACAGATGCAAAAGATAGATATCTAAATGAAGAAATCAACGCACTATAAAGTCATATAAAGAATCATATAAAAGACACACGTCACACAGGGATTCCATTCCCAGGCAGTGCAGTGCATTTACTTTGCAAATAATGTCCCTATAGTGGGAGCAATAAATTCTTCTCCTCTCATCTTAAAATCATGATAGATATGCACAGATAACGGGAAAAGGTGAAATTGGTACTTAAGACAAGTGATAACTAGGGATAACTAACGAGTATGAAAATAATTGTCAGTTGCAGCCCTGACGTGATCAGAGTGGAGCTGAGGAATTTGGGCATAGAATATTAAATAACTAATCAATAAAATAATGAATTAAATAATTATAATCAGAGTCACCTTATCTGTCACTCCATCTTAATCTAATGTGACTATACCAGTGTGTGAAGTATATGTGAGGAAGAGGAGGATGATGAGAGAGAGCAAACTATCTTATTGGGAATAAATCTGCCTCCTGTGAAAAGTGCGTAGCTGACTTTGCTCGACCTATTTACACCACTGTATTTTAACGTTGTTGATAATGGTGTTACTCCGACAGCTTGAGAAAAGTTTGAGAACCACTGATTTAAATTACATCAAAGACTAATAGTTCATACCCGGCTCTGAAACTGCTTCACTCAATACCCTCTAGCTGATCACATTTTGAAAACCTACACACAAAAAGCAGAACTGGGCCGTAGAGATGTTTTTATGGGAACAATGGACGTTGTTTGTGCACCTCACAAAAAATTCTCTCCACCCCCAGCGCTGCAGAAACAAAGTTCCTCAGTGACTAAGCAGCATGGGGGTGGACACTTCTCAACAAGAGCTTCTGTCTCACTTTGGTGGATTTTTGTTCCAGTACATACTCTGTTTGAGATTTACGAGGCTATCAGCGAATGGTGGATGTACGACACAAGAAAGAGTGATAATGCCAAGAGCAACTACTGCAAATCCCTGCTGCTCCAATTCCCCATTTGAACTAGCAACCCAACTTTAAGCTCTTTGATACCTGATAGCTTCCTAGAAAAAAAAAACTATGTAATGGGACACTTTTGAAAACTTAGAGTGTGTAAACTTGTCCTTATCTGTATATCAAGGGCGGTCACACAGCTTCACAGACCTGACTCAGACATACCAATTAATCTGTCCTACTATCAGTTTCTCCACAAACACTAGGCCTAACAATATATCTAGTATCAAAAAACAAACAGTCAGTATGACAGAAAAGCCTGCCAGATAGTCAGAGGCATCCTTTACAGAGAGACAAGGAATGCCAACACATCAGTTCACAGAAATATCACTAACACCATCATGTGTGAACTGCTGAGTGTCAGCTGTATGTGTGAATGGTAACTAGCTCTGATTGTCCTCAAATCACCTGTATAATTTCAGTAATTGGTCAGGTCAGAGAGCATAAAGTGACATTATGGTAACTGCTGCAAAATCACCCTGGCAACATTCACAATCTTGCTAAATAAAATAAAATAGCAAATAACCATTTAGCTAAGAACGAGATGAACCGTGAGCTCAAAATTCATCACAGTTTAAAGTAGCTCCACTTTTAAAAGATGATCTTAGACTCACATGCGGTTTATCTGACTCTGCGTCAGCACAGCGTTTTCCACAAAATAAGGTAACATCTTCATCACGGCCTCTTTGACGGGTTCTACAACCAGATGCATCCTGCAGACTGGAACAAAGCCTTGGCTTCACGGGTATGAGCTACCACCTCTTCATCCTCCTCCAGACAGGACCAGAATGTTTAAGAAGTGGAGCAGCTTCAGGCGTTGGCCTGCCACTTTTGAGTGACAGACTGTACTCATCTGTGCTGCTCAGTGAAGAAGAACCGTCTGTTCAGATGCCACTCCCTCTGCCACCTCCCCCTCCTCCTTCATCTGAGCGTCTCTGAGTGCGAGTCAGAGTCAGACTCCTGCCTGAAGGGACGTAGTGCAGCCTCCACCCGCTGCTTCAGGCAAACACAACTGTGCTTGTCTCTCCTTGTCCCTTACTCTGCTCTGTCTGTGCGACGCAGGGCTGAAATTACATTGTACTACATGTAATGTCCCAGTTTGCTAAACACTAATCAGTGTTTCCTGACATTTTACAGACCAAAAAAAGTACTCAATTAATCGAGAAAATAAACCGACAGATTTATCGATTATGAAAATAATTGTCAGTTGCAGCCCTTTCAATATTTTCCACACCTGAGAATGATGATGTGCTCAAAGTTCTAGTTTTGTCCATCATCCAAAGTTAACTTGTTTTAATTTCTGAACAAAGAATCCAGAATATATTATATATATTTAACACAAAAATCAAGCCAATCTCAAATTGAAGATTTCATGTCTGTCTGTATTTACTCAGTGATTCATTCACTTTCCTCACTCATCAGGTGGTGTGACTCATATCAAAGTGAACAACAGGTTTCGTCTTTATATAGAAACCATCTTTCTTAAACAGAGAGTGCCACTTTCTCTGTCTTCCTGGGGAAAAGCAACACCCGTTGCACGATTGGAGGAAGAAACAAAAAAAAAAAAGAGAGGTTGGAAGAGACATTTTTGGCACAAACTCTTCTAAGGGGGTGTCTCCATGTGCATGCCACCATAGGGGTCAACAGCATCCAAATCCAAGGTAGTGCCTCCAGGGAGCTTAATACTTGGGCCAAGCATGGGTGGAAAGGGCAGTGAGAACTGGCCATCTCCCAAATCTGCCGAATCTCATTATAGCCAGGCTTATAAGAGAGGGATTATCTTGTCTCCCTGTCTTTCTCCTCCGAGTGGCCGGCACTGGCTGTCACTCTCAAACAAGGACCTCAAAGAAATAACAATGTAATTATTAGAGAGTGCAATACCATGTTAGGGATAACGTATCATTTAAAATTGCAGTGAGCTGTGTTCCTCAGTGTGGCAGTGTTTTGATCTCAGGTCAACAGGTGACATTCCAGTGCTGCAAACAGGAGCAAACAGGTCAGAGGATGACTGAAAACACACAGAAAAGAAATGTTCTGCTTTAAAAAACCCAGTTGTTCAGCAGTTTGATGGGATAAACACTCCCTGTCCCCAACTACCCATGTGCTGCTGGTGTATACAAACAAATACTCCCTCAGTCAGGTCTGATAGTAACAGCAAAAATGAACCATGGAAAAATACAACGATACTAAATCCATTCAAAAACAGCAGAAGAAATTGAGCCTGCAGCCCTACACGTTGGTATGTTTGGGTACAGGGCAAACAATGATTTCCTTTCTCACTCTCTCACTAAGCAATGAAACCCACCACAAGTCCACAAAAAAATAGCATGACACTGTTAATCTGGGTGGATTTGCTGACAGACATGACCGATGGCTCTGGGCTCTGAGGCGTCTGCAACACCTGGTCACGAGCAGATACTGCGCTCCACATGCTGACTGATATCCTTTCTGTTCCAGGTAGAAACTTGGAAAGCTCAGGTGTTATGGACTTAAAATAATATTGCAGTATATTTTGACTTGTATATCCTGGTTATTGTTTTATAATGGGACATAAGGTCACACTTGTGACCCCACCTTTCGCCCCACGTCAGTTGGGATTGGCTCCAGCCCTCCTGCGACCCTCATGTGGAGGATAAAGTAGTAGATAATGAGTGAGGCAGAAAAGATGGCATGACACCATGTTAAAGTAAAGTTTGCTGCTGTAACAGTAGCCAGATGGAAGATGGTTGGGGCCAAACAGGACCAGATGTTCTCTAAACCACAACTGAATTATGAGTTGCACCAGTTTTTGAGTGAGGTGCACTCCATTATACCAAGAGGGACTCACTACAAAAGGCCCCCTTCACACCTGCAATTGGATAGTGCCTGACCACATGTAAGTACAGGTGTAAATACACCCGCGATGCATTGAGGAAGGATTGTTATCTGATCTGCCACACCACCTACAACTACCTGAACAGAAACATGTAATCGAGCACAGCTAACGAGAAAACGGCGACAAAACTGCACAGTCCCCTCTGCTTTTCACAATTTTCCGCTTGTCGAGTGTTTAACAAGTCACAAGGTAAAAAGTCTCTTCTTGGGGCTGCCAGTTGCACAATGTTGGCATTTTCTCAGTTACACCACTGAAAAGAGGTAGAGCGAGAGCGGGGGGCAGTACAGGGAGGAACAAATATCCTCAGTTGTCAGTGGAGACATGGACAGCCTGAGCAGGACAAACACAACATCATCATGTGACTGAGGGAAGAAAAACGTGTGGACAGAGCAATCCAAGCAAATTTAAAATTCAAATCCAGCATTTATATTACTTCCAATCTTTAAATGTGAGTTCAAAAGAACTGATCTTACCCCAGTACTGAATCCTGCCTCCTCATTCCAAACACTGCATCTACGTGCAACATTCACACACATTTCTCCCAATGTGTGCAATTTCACAAGATGAAATCACTCTTGGTTTTAAGCCATCAACCACTGCACGATGTTTATACTGCCTACACTCAACCCTCCGGGCTTGTCATCGTTATCAAGGTCGGTCTGGAACAGCCAATACTTTCAATTGGCATTTATGTAGCTATCTGTAAACAGATGTAACCATCTATCAGGTGTACTACATCATTATAACCTCATTAAAAAAAGAAACATCATCTGTCAAATAAAAGATGACTTAATGTGCCATAATATTAAACAACATGAATTAACAAGCAATTTGATGACATAACTTGGATTACCAGCCCCTGAAAAATGGGAACTATCTAATGCAAGACAGGACTTGCTTTATAGTGCATAGATCTCAGATGCGCACACACACACACACACAGTTTCTTAATAAAGGTACAAAGTCACATTTTTAGTTCTTCCTGTCATAATACCTGCCACAGGTACTTTCATGGTACATTTGCTGCAGCTTTTAACACAAAACTGTCTTTATAAGGTTTAAACTAAGGACGAGCATGAATATTCTATCATTTGGAGTAGTGGTTAATACTCTTGCCTTTACCCCGGGTTCACGACCCAGTCATAACAAGGGCCTTTCTGCACGGAGTTTGCATGTTCTCCCGGTGTGTGCGCGTTTCTGTCGGTTCCCCATTTCCGCCCACAGTCCAAATATGCAGATTTGGGGATTAGGAAAATTGGACATTCTAATTCAGTGTTGTTGGTTGAATGTCCCTGTGAAGGACTGGGGACCATTTTATCAATAATTGAAGTGATTAAAACAAGGTGGCAGCAGCAGCAAGCATTTAGTTAGTGAACTGCAGCATGTTTGCAGAAGTGATGAAATTTACTGGGGTCATTAAATGCATCACATTAGTTGCTCTTCTTAGCTCAACACGATGTGAACCTTGCATTACTCTCACTAGCTCTCATGCAATGGAGTTTGTTGTTTGTTTTTTCATTTATTATTATAAGTATTTTTTTTTTTTTTCTTAGTGAATGTATGTCTGAAAGAGGACTCCAATTTAATCAGCAAATAATTGCTGTACATGACTCAAACAATCAAGTATCTAGCTTTCTGCCCATCCATACAATACAAGAACATTAAAGCATTTAATAAAAAAGCAAAGTAAAAGTGACTCAAGTGATTCACAGCTGAAAAGCAAAGTTATCAATAAGTGTTCCTTCAAAAATACTGAAACACCTGCCCTGTGTTTCCCCTTTGCCAAGACTGTTGCATCCCAACATAGTCTGGTTTGTCCTTCCACTGTTTCAAAAAACATACACTTTTTTATTACACTTCTCATTAAAACATAGAACATGTAACATGTGTAACATAAGAGACTACTGGAAATACAGTGCTTTCCTACAGTTGTTTATTAGGAATTGATGAGTCTGCCAACAAGACAGACAGACAGGTGTTTTCTTACACTGACACTCAGTCGTTAAAGCCAGCCAGTTTGCCCCGAATCCAGATTTCAGTTAATGACTCAAAGACAGATGGAACCACTCAGTGAACACCTGTGTATAAAATCAAACCTGATTTATCTTGCACCATGCAACTGAGGGATTAAACTTAAAATAAACGTACCTCTGATTTGTTCGCCGTTCATCTTCACTCCCAAAATCCTGCAATATAAATAACAGGGAAAATATTAGACCACACTGCATCCATTTTATTGCAGTATCAACAAGTATTCTCAGCCTGTCATCATACTCTGTGGGAACCTGTCTATGTTTTAAACTTTGATAAATGAAATTGACTAGATACTCCATAAAAAGGAGACACCACACCGTGTTAATGTTTAAGAATCAAATGTAAATATTATAATTCTTTCAATGCACAATTACGATTAAGACACTTAATCTTAATGTTGGCAATGTACTTTTTTTTTTAAGGCAGATACATTCCACTAAATATCAGTCAAAGCAGCAAGAGAAGCTTGTAAGCTGTGTGAGAAATTTCAACAACTTTAGATGAAAGCATAGACATGCTTAACTCCATATATGTTAATGCAGTCTGTGATCAATTACATGGCAAGAAAATAACCACAATAGTGTTTGGAGGGGGTGATGGCAAGACTGCAAAGCAAAATGCAAGTATGGTAGGATTAATGTAAAGGTCTGACTGTTTTTGCAACAAAATACAACTGATATCAATCGTGCTTGATACTTATGGAGACCCCCATCCATTTATACATGATTAGGTTTTTCTAAAAATTAAGCCCCCTGTGACCCATTTATAAGGAAATCCAAATCTGTGTTTAACTACAAAGTGCTGGAAATGTTCCTAAATACTTAATACTTGACATGGGATTCATGTGTATGGGCTTATGTATTAATGTTTACGAGCAGGTTTAATAAATAAGGAACCAAAACTCTGTTTTGCCTTTGAAATAAAAATAAATAAACTGAAAAGGTTAATTTAAAAACCCAAAGTTAGGGAAGGGAAAGTTAAATGACATTGTTCATTGAAACAACTGACAGAAAAATTTAAGGGCATGTTGACATGGTTTTTTCCACTGTCAGGGATGATTTGTACAGCTGAAACAACAAAACGGTGGAGGGTACCATTTCTACAAAGAACATAACACAACTTTTAACTTCAAGGGAGGGTGCAATAATGCATTTAATGTATTAGGTGAAATCTTAAAAAATGTACTACCTTGTGTTTGCATGTGATAAATCCCTGTTAACAACTACTCTCCTCTCCCTCTTCCTACAGTAGTATTCCTTCACCACACCCACCCCTCAGTACATGACATCATAGCTGCAGTAGCTTCTTGCCAGCTTTATCCATTACACCTCACTATAACGCTGCTGGACTACACCACCCGCACTAGGACACTTAAGGACAGTGGCAAAACCAATCAGACAGCAAAAAATACAAATAAAATTTAACATAATATTAACAACAATAATAATAATAATACTAAGGATAAGAAGAAGAAGCATTGTCTTTGCAATAAGCAACTATGTTGTAGTGACCTTTAACTGTAGCATAGTTTGTTTTGCCTGAAAACAGCTGGAGCTCATACACTTATGGTTGTAAATACATGCAATGGTGGATGTCAACCCTGGTTTCTCTGATGTGGTTACACAGCAGAACAAGATACTTTACTGTTTCTAGCTTGTGGTTAGCGCCCCCATCTGGCAACTGGTATACTTAAAGGTGTAAAAAAAAGCAGGAAGGAAGTTATATTTGAGTAAATGTAGCTGCATGTGACATATGAATAATGACATTTTTTGTACCCTGTGACATTTAATAAATAAGTGAATTATTGAATACATAAAAAAAGCTCAATGTGTCTCTTTAGTTACTACAGAGAAGTATTAACAGCCTTTAAAGTGTATCCTGTCTTTTTTGTGTCCCAGTCAGTAAATCTCATATTTGCCACCTATATTTACTGGAATGATCAACTAGAAAACTAACAATAAAAAAAATATATTCAGTGTAATTAACTGTTTCTGATTTATTGTCTGCAGAGAGAAAGAGAGGAAGAGAAAACTTTACGATATTGCACCAAATTTTATGATGTGCTGTGAATTGTGCAACACGTCTCAAAAACACTATGCACACACACTTATTCACACACTGTACCTGCATTTACCATAAATATTAAATTAACATAATTAATAACAGTATATCAAGAGCATCAGCATCATAAAAGAACATTACAACATATTTTAAAGCATACTGCACACTGTGTGCCAGTGTTATTGCCATAAAGCATGACCTCAGTGACTGCACATACAAGATAAACAGAAAAGTGGTTTATTCCGGAGAGATTATGATGAATTATAATGATGCAGAGGTGGTGGCAGAAGAGGGGGTGTCTTTCTAATATAGTTCAGTCCATTCAAATTAAAACATATATCATTAACCATATAACAGAACAGTACATACATAAAAAACAGTGAGTTTATTTAGCAATGATTTGTTGTACTGCGGAGCTAAATCTGAGCCAAACACTGTGATCATTTAATGTTCAATGTAAGCCACATCATAAACAGCTAACGTTAGCTACCGCTTATAAAAAAAATAGCACTCGACAAAAGTGGTCATTTTTAATATAAAACTATATTATTACAAAAAAATGTCTCCGTCAAAAGTGCTAGCATGTGATGGACACATAAATCTATCAGTCACGTAGACGCTTGCTAGCCACCGTCAGCTAACAGCCTAGCATAACATGTTAACTAACGGTGCTAATGTAGCTTCAATCAGCGGGCCTTTCTCCAGCAACGTCCCCCCCTCAACACCACCACCACCGCCACCACCACCTCACTGCACCGCAGCACTGGTTCACTCCAACCAGGACAAAACTGACCTCCCCCGCGGCCGTGGTTGCTGTGCTCCCGGTGGAAGCGGCGCTCGGGGTCGGAGACCGCTGCAGAGTCACCAACGCCATGGCTGGAAGCTGAGTATGATGATGATGATGATGATGCACCGGCCGGCCGATATGGCCTGGTGAGCTGCTGCTGCTAGCTGCTGCTGCTAGCTGTACCGGGCTAACGATGCATTGGGAGGGAGAGAGGCAACGAGGAAGGGAGGGGAGGTGGCGAGAGAAAGGGAAACCCCTTCAACCAATATTATTATTTCCTCTCACAGTTATCCTAACCAACATACTATAGTGATTCACAGTATGAATGCAACAAGTGTTAAAAAAAAAAAAGTTTCACTTTACATTAAATTGTCTGTATTTGAGCTACAAACAGGTTGGAGTATGACCAAGGATGGATTATTGAAAGGGTCGACAAGACTGGGGGTCCTGAAGCCCAAGCCTCTGCACTTCTATCCTGATATCTTTGCTACTAGTGGCTTTTTACTTTTCACAGACCTTTAGTTTTCTTCAGATAGACAGATATTGTGATGTATGGCTATATGATTGTCTTGCAAATATTGATTATAGCTGCATGCTTGCAGGCAGCACTTTCAAGCCCTCAGAATTAAGCTCCTCCTTTTTTTCATGACAGCACCACTTCTCCAAAATGTATACTGTGTATAATTTTAAACAAATTAAACTTAACTCACTAAGTACTTACACTGTGATTGATCATCTATATATAGTATATGTATGAAACGAGCAGTCTGCTCTGTTCTTGACAGATGGTACGTGATGAATGTCTACAACTGCGTTGACTCCGCCCCCTAGTTGTGAGCTCTCGTGCTCTTGCGCTGACCCCGCCCCCTCCTCGTCAGGCCTTCTCACTGATTGGCTGGCGGGCGGTGTCATGAGAAGTGTTATGAGCCGGTTGTGTGTGACTAAACTTCCGCAGATCCTGCAGCCGAATACCAGACTGGAGGTAAAGTTCAAACTTTTTCCATTAGATGAGTGATTTATCTACACAGTTTCCGCATCCACTGTGTGCTTTTGTGTTAAAATAATGCAGCACTTTGTAGTTAGTTTTCCTCTGCAGTCACCTCTAAAATGCTGCTTCGATCAAGACTCACGTACATGTTGCTCTCTGTTACGTAATATGCAGCTGGACTTTTAATACAAAACACTCGTCCCTTCTTCACGTTATAAAAGTCTATAATGTAATTACTGGCTAATAATCTACTCAAATTTTGGGAACCAACAAAGTAATAACAAGTCTCTGTGTGCATAAGTACAATATTTGTTTAACATATGGTTTAATTTCAGTCTGGAGAATAATAAAGGATGGCTTGTATAAACTATATATATTAGTTGTGAATATTAGATTTAGCAAGTGACATGATGAAGTGATTGAATTCTTTGTGTTTGTGAGAAAGTAAGAAATAAATGAATATACTTAATTCATTAACCAGTGTCCAATCTGATGTAGCAGAATACAGAACTACACGTATGATGACTAACTTTCATTTGTTGTTGTATCTCATATTTGTGCAGACATGCGCGTGGCAGTGATTGGAGCTGGCGTCATCGGGCTATCGACGGCTCAGAGCATCTATGAGCGCTATCATTCCACTGTCACTCCTCTGACCATCGAGGTGTACGCAGACCGTTTCACTCCACTGACCACGAGTGATGGAGCTGCCGGCTTCTGGCAGCCGTACCTGTACGACAAAGGCAACGTCAATGAGACGTAAGTGCCTTTTGTTTCTCTTCTTTACACAGGCTACAAAATAGTCAGTACCCCCGTTAATGCTGTATTTGTCCTTACCTTCAGACAATGGAATAAAGAGACATTTGACTACTTGCTGAGCTTCCTCAGTTCACCAGAGTCCATAAAAATGGGTATATTCCTTCAGTCTGGCTATAACGTCTGCACTGAACCAACCCCAGTGAGTAGTGTTTGTCTCTTTAAGCACACACACACACACACACACAGTAAAACTGACCTCAAATGACACTGACAACTTCTATGAAAGCAGGTCAAGACTTTATTCTCACAATTCTGGCTTTTTTAATTTATGAATTTTTAAACATATGTGGCCCAAATCCTCTTCTGTAAAAGAAAAAAAAGAACTATATATCTATACCTATATACAATCTACATAGAAAAATCACAGGAGGACTGGCGTTTAGTGTGGACTAGCTTAAACAGATGGAGAGTCTGGCAGGAGATATTTGGTTTGCTTTTTCATCACACCACATGTTAAAAGTAAACAATCTAGATCACATGAGCCGTGTTGAAAAAAAAAGAGAAAAAGTAGCCTCTCTCATGGTTGTGTTTACTGGCAGACTCCGGTGTTATAGCTGGGATTCTGTCTCCCGTGTGTTGGTGTCATTGTGTTTTTATTTGTTTTTGTTCGCAGGATCCTTCCTTTAAAGATTCTGTCCTAGGTTTCAGAAAGCTCAGTGACCGGGAGCTGCAGTTGTTTCCTGGATACAGGTAGGTTCTCGCTCTGTTGTGTTGATAAGACGAGATAATCCATGACCACCACAGTACAACAGAAAGACTCTCTCACTATCTTTGTCTGATGAAGCTCTCAGATTATATTTGTGTCTTCTTTCTATGTCCAGTTATGGGTGGTTCAACACTGCTCTCATGGTGGAAGGCAAAACTTACTTGCCCTGGCTGATGGATTGGTGAGTATTTAACTTATTTCAGCATTAAAACTTTCACAAGCTCTGAACTGAACTCTGTTTCGTCATAATGTGGCACCTGTGTGATGCAACATTTACGACCCAGCACAAAGATGAAAGAGAACACAGATTGGTGGCTATAAAAAAAACTCTGGGATTTGTTCACTGGCCTATAAATATGACGATAAAGTAACATCGCAGATGCCAGCTGACATTAAACACCACCACCGACCAACCACTGGCCCATAAATCCTGTATCTACCCTCTGAGATCAATAAAATGTTATCTTATCTCACATGGTCAAGACGTTGTCAGTGTCAGTTTAGAAACCATTGATAGTGATTCTGATCAAAATGACTAAATCAACTATGTGCTCCATTTAAACACCTTGTTATTCACAGGTTGCAGAAGCGTGGAGTGAAATTTTACCACAGGAAAATAGAGTCCTTCAAGGAGGTGAGTCATTATTGTAGTTGCTTAAACTCCAACTTCTCCAGAATGTCTCTAATCGCTGTTGTTATCTCTTATTGTCCTTGCCTGTTGCAGTTGGCAGAAACTGGGGCAGACGTGATCATTAACTGCACTGGCGTGAGATCAGGTGATCTTCAGCCGGACCCAGACCTGAAACCAGGCCGCGGTCAGATTGTGAAGGTGAGAGTGAACGACTTTAATTGTCTGTTTAAAGTTTGTATGAGCAGCTATAAAAGTGCAGGAGAAATAGTGGACGAGTCGTGTTGTTTCCCGGCGTTTCAGGTGGATGCTCCGTGGTTGAAGCATTGGATTATTACCCACAACTTCAAGACGGGATTCTACAACTCGCCGTACATCATCCCAGGGTAGTGCGAGTGACACCATACCATGAATGGCTGCAGCACACAGACACATTTTCAGTAGTGTCTGCAATGTCAGCTGGTAGTAGCATTTGGATGTTGTATGGCTTTGATTTATTTCTTATTTCTAAATTTCTCTTGTCTGCAGGAGTCGTCTTGTGACTGTGGGTGGGGTTTGCCAGATTGGAAACTGGAGTGAACAGAACAACTCCATTGACCATAAGGACATCTGGGAAGAGGCCTGCAAGCTCGTGCCCAGTCTCCAGGTTTGCTGATGCTAAAATGTTGATTGTCAGAGAGTCATTTTGATAAATTCCTTCACTCTGTTCATCACGTTGGCTTTGACAGAGATACCTATGGTCATAGACTTCCAGTTGAACCCTTAAAGCTTTGTGATTTCACTGGCGCCATGGCGAGTTTTTTCACCCTGGGATTCACAGACATGAAGATACCAGCTATCAAACACTCATATGTCCTCTACCATCGATCGATTTTAGTCTTAATTAAATCATAGATTACAAAAGTGACATCCTGTGCTGCTGAACTCATACTTCCATCCTCCTTCATGGGTTTCACTTACCAAACCAGAAGACTATGACAATTATTATATTACAGTCTATAGTTTTCAGTTACATAAGAATAATACAATGTGCAAAATAGACCATAGACACATTTTCTTGGTGCAAACGTGGGACAACTTAAATGTCTTGTTGTCCAACACTAGCATGCCAAGATAGTGGACGACTGGTCCGGCCTCAGACCTGTTAGAACTAAAGTCCGACTGGAGCGGGAGACCATTCAGGCTGGTATTACTAACATGGAGGTAAGTCATACTTTTTGACCAGGACTTTTAACTGAAAAATGACCGTCGTATGATCTTGTAAAAAATATTGTGACATTCTTTTAGGTGATCCACAACTACGGCCATGGAGGTTTCGGACTCACCATTCACAGGGGCTGCGCTGAGGAGGCAGCGAGGCTCTTCGGTCAGATCGTGGACGCAAAAGGCAACGGACCAAGAGCTCGCTTGTAAATTTGAGTCATGGTGAAGACACTTCAATTTAAATTTCATAATCAGTGCCTTTTAATTTAGTGCAATTTCTTTAGTGCAATAGAAATCAGTGGGGGTAACATGATGAAATGTTACAAAAAGTTCCGTCCAGTATTAATTAATAGATGGTTCATCTATGGAAGCAATAATTTGAAAAGTATAGAATGTTTACATGACAATGAAAAGCTCAGTAAAAGTAGATACTGACATTATTTGGCGATGAAGCCAAATCTTAGATTTTCTTTAGTAGAAAATAACAACAGTAATCCAGTGCTCTTTTTGAAAGATCATTTACTACGATATTATACACATTTACACCCAGAGTATTGACAAGAATCTGTGCACACAGACACACAACGCAGTACTCTATCTCAAACACTGGCAGGTTAAGTGTGAGCCTGCTGCTGGATCTGTGCTGGATGCTGTTCGTTTGTGTTGTTGTTTTTTATTACTTTCATCAGTGTGTTACTGATAGAAACAGATTTGTCAAAGTCTTTTTCCACATCACCTTTTTTTTTTTTAAACAAACAAAAGCAAAGACAACACTAAACCAGGTATCAATGCGCTTTTCACAGAAAGTAACATCCGGGTGAATGAGTTCCATCTGTGCACAATCTCTGAGTGAAGCAAAAGATGCAACATGACTTTATGGTCCTAACACCATATACTCATTTACTGCTATTTAAATTTGAGACACATTTGGGTCATTGCAGTGTCGAAATTGCAATGTCCTAATACTTTTATAATTTGTCCAGGATCAGTGGACTCATTCAGTTTGTGTTATAAATCTTGCACCTTTGTCGATTGTATTATGCTCTGATTCAGACTTTGACAGATTTATCAGCTTATTGCCATATTATGATCCAGAAATCGTGTTATTAGAGTAATAACTGGAGTTAAATCTGTCTTAACCTTACTTTTTATGAGAGAATAAATACTAGAATGTGAAATACTCTAGTTTAAATAAAAAGTATAATGATGACTGACTGTCCACTTTTTCCTTTCATTCCCTTGACACAAGTAACTCCAGATTTAAGTTTGTTATTAATGCATTTTGAGAGGCAATTTGTTTACCAAGTTCTCTAACCATCTATGTCCAGAATGCAAATAAAAGCTTGTTTTTCCACTGAGTTAAGAGCAGATCTCTCAACCACAAATTAAATAGGTAGTTTTAAGGCTCTTAAAAAAAGATAGTTGTTTGAAGCGAATTCCTCTAACACTTTCTTGGTTGCCCTTTTATTTCTCTTACATTAGAAAAACAGGATTCAAATACTTTGAATATTTGAATTCCCACTTCTTCTATAAGGTTTCCAAATGTGCCCACCATTTTTTTCTCTGACTTGTTCAGGTCGTTTGGTTTTTCCCAGTCACCCTGTGTGCACTTACACTGTGGAAAAACTGTGACAGCAATGGCGGTTGTAGACTACAAGTACAGTGATGTGTGAAAAGGTTGCGCTGCCTGGCTTACAGGGTCATAGGGTGGGACTGGAGATGGACACGGAAAGCTGGTGTAGCTCTGTCGCCTCTCCTCTCCACTGCAGTGTCCTCTGTTGTTCTCCAGCCAGCGTGTCCTCAGCCCTGGGAGCCAGAGTGAGGGATTCCTTCTGAGCTGTGGGAGGAGGCCCGGCCCATCATCTCTTGGCCCCATTCCCGATGGCTGGACTCCTGCAGGCCCCGGCCTGTCGTCTCAATTGGCAGTGCACATGAGGCGATGGCGGCCAGCAGGCAGCAGCAGCAGTACACGGACAGAGCCAGGTATATGGAGGACTCAAGCATCACCTGCAGAATGAAGACCAGAAACAAATATCTTAACCCCTTTTCATGTTATTCTGTATTTAAATTTCAAAAGTAACAGCTGAGAGTTACCTGTGCAACAAACGGTGTAATGAGTGCACCAACTCTGGCCATTCCACTGCTTGTTCCCAGGCCCAAGGCCCTGGTTGCTGTTGGGTAAACCTGCAGGAGTTTTACACAACACTGCTCAGATTCTGTCTCTCTTTGCTCAGCTATTGATTTAATGTAAGCTGGACTAAACTCTGTTTGCATATTAAACAATACAAGCAAAACACTGCAGCGTAATTGAATATCTAACCTCGGGAGTGTACACATACGCCGCCTGGAACCCTCCTGCGATGAAGGCTCTGGCGATGAATATTAACACGGTCATGGACGTTCTGCAAGAGATTGATCAGTGTCATTTAGAGTGGATGAACACAGCGTCCACACTTCATCAGCTGTTTGGAAAAAAAAAATATGAAAGTGTGGTCCACAGTACCTCCCAACACAGCCATAGAGTGGAATGATACACATCGAGAAGACAAAGAAACACAGCGCCATAGTCTTCCTCCTTCCCAGTCGATCAATAGCCCACAGTGTCACCAGCAGTCCTGTGCAAAATAAACAGAAACAGTTGTCAAATGATTTCACGGTAAAACACATCAGCTTCACATGACTCTCTTTGTTTCTCAATAGAGTGGTGTTTAAAGCTTGTGTCACCCAGACACTTTCCTCTACTGCACACAGGAAGTGATTTGTTTTTCAGTTTTCTAATCTGCTTTCCAATTCCTGCTACTGTCGGCCTTCTTATAGAAAAGCACATGATTTTAATTTAGTAAATTAGTAAACAAAAAATAACAGCTTACAAACTCAAGTCCAAACAGAATAATAACATAAGCAACAACAAAAAAATCACCAAAAGGTAAGCACTAATCTTAGTTACTGTCACTGCTCTCTCCAGTTCATCTCTCTGTTTGACTGGTCTGGTTTATCAGGGATACAAGTAAATACTGATCAGCATTCAATAACTGTCTGCATAAAGGGCCTTCAGTGAAAAAACAAACATCAGCAGTATATAATAAATGAAATTTCATCATAACATGTTAATAATCACAATATTACAATAGTTCACATGTGGTAACAATACCTAACTTCCACAATAAACACTGTTGTAAAGACTAGATGTAAAAAGCCAGTCACCATACATGACCACCGTACATATTTACTGGAAAATACAGTATTACATTACATGTTGAAGAGAATAAAGAAACATGTACCTGGGAATTCAGACAGCGTTGTCCATAGTAGATCTTTATAGTCGTCAGAGTTCAGATATTTACACTCCAAGCTGCAAGGGGGCTCCATCTTATTGCCTTTGGACACTAGAGGGCGGCACAAAACAACAACAGTCAGTCACTCAGTCTACAGTCTGTGATGCTCACTTCACAGAGTACTATGCTGATCAGTTCCATGATCTGCAGTATAAAGTACCTTAAAGGGATACTTGAGTAAAAGTATCTTTACCAGAAAAAGACTTTGGTAGAAGTCACTTGTTTATAATATTAAAAGTCTTAAAGTATATGACATTTACTGTACTAAAGGACAGTATCAAAAGTCATTTTCTGATATAAAATGTACTTAAGTTTTAGAAGTAAAACTTAAGTTAACTTAAAAAAGTGGGGAGTAAGGAATGAGCCGTGGTAGCTCAGTGGTAGGGTGAGTTGCCTTTCAACTGGAAGGTTGTGGGTTCAATTCCTGGCTCTTCTAGTCTATATGTGTCCCTGAGCAAGACACTTAACCCCATGCAGCGTGTGAATGGCTGAATAGCAAAACTATAGTGTAAAGCACTAGAAAAGCTCTATATAAATACAGACCATTACAAACTCTTTTTCTGATTTTATTTGGTAGTAAGGAGTAACAAATATAGTTAGAGGAAATAGTGGAGTAAAAGTAAAGGTTGGTAGAAACGTTGCTCCTGTGCTGGCAGCGTGTGATGAAAGTGTGAGTGGCAGAAACTGTAGTGTAAAAGCAGCTTTCATCAAGACTAGAAAAGTGCTATATAAATACAGACCCTTCACCATTAAATGCTGACGATAATGAATCACACGAGTCAGTCACCTCATGGCTGTGCCAAGTTTAAATGCATGTTCTTTGTGTGTGACTCACTTCCACATACACCTCCCTCCTGAAACAGCTCAGTGGTCAGAAGCACCAGTCCATAGTAGGAGAAGGCGTTTGCAAACCTGAGAAAACAATAATGAAACAGAGCTCATTCGTCATAAAACACGGATTCATTATGTTCGTTGAACAAGGAGAATTTTGTTTACCAGATAAACCACAGCAGGACGGTGGTCCAGCGAAATTTTGATGAAAATAAGTCTTGAATCTTTCCACGTTCCTCCTGATTAAAAGGTTAGACAGTGTTCAACACGACAGCTGGCCATACATGAATAATGTGTTTTGTAGAAAACAGACTGCACCTGTCTGGCAGCGACTAGTTTTCCCAGTGGCATTGGTGCTCCATTCTCTGCGGCAATGCGCTTCAGCGTGGCCAGAGCTTTTTCCTGGTTTCCTGTCAGCACGTCGTATCGCGCGCTCTCTGGAAGCCACTGCTCCGCCAACCCACCAAAAAAAAATGTGAAAGCTGTAATCTGATGTGTTCACATACAGTAAGACGTTGCAATACCGTTGACGTCATCATACTCACGAAACACAGGATGGAAAAGATGAAGAGAGGTATGGTAGAAAGGCCGAGCAGCCATCGCCAGCCCAGAGTGGGCATCACCAGGATCGCTAAGAGGACCTCAAACACGGTGCCCAAGGCCCAAAATATCTGCAAAAGCAAACACAGTCAAAGTAAGTTAGAAAAACAAAAATGTCACGTTATTGGCATTTTATGAGCAAAACAGTGCTGTGCATGTTTTCTGGGTGTCATTACAGAGATGAGTTCACACAATGCTGATTAAGCCTCTCAGCTCCACACAATTCTTTCTGGCTGTCTTAGTGTTTTCCTTGTGTCGCCAATGACATTCCTGCACTGCACACAGGAAGTGACTTTACATCATGACTGACTGAGGTGAGGTGAGGTGGACGCAAAACAGCTACAAAGCACCAGTAAAGGGAGACGGCTGAACAAAATAGAATACAAAACTAGTCAAACCAGGGTTCCCACACCTTGGCTGACATTAAATTCAAGGACTTTCCAGGACCAATTCCCTCAGATTCAAGAAGTGAATTTTCTAACATTATCTTAAGATGAGAGGGCAACTTGTAAGAGCCGCTTTGCCTGTGGCATCCATTTTTGTGATTGTCCTTGGGATCTTTGGTCAAAGTCAGTCTTTGTCATTTTCTTTGGTAAACCAGAGATCTTGGAATGTTCCCTGGCATCACGTCATTTGCTCTCTCCTGCTTCACGTTACTCACTCATTGTTGTGCATGGAATGTCACGTCAACGGCGGAGCGAGACAGTGGACAGTGTCCAACTTCTCGCTAACACAAACACTCCCTTTTTAAATATTCCAACAAGTTCTATGATTTTTCAGCTTCTTAAATTTGAATATTTTCTGCTTTCTTTGCTCATAGAACATAGAACATAGAAATCATTAAAACAGAATCATTTTGGTTTGTGGACAAAACAAGACATTTGAGAACATCATCATCATCAAGGTTTGGGTAACACTGATCAACAATTTTCAAGATTTTCTGACATTTTACGTAACAAACAAGTACTCAATTAATCAAGAAAATGATTGTTAGTTGCAGCCCTACTCAGAATTCCTCAGAACTTCTGCACTGAGGCTTAAACACTATGGCTATGGGTAAGTGGATGTTTAGTAGTGTGACATAATACAGGTTGGCCTATACCTCAATCAGCAGGATACACGTGGCTCTAGACTTCATTGGGAGAAATTCAGCATACAGTGTCACCCTGATAAAGACAAGACAAGACATTTTCGCTGTTAATCCAAAATCTTGAATCATTAACAACAGCGTCGTTTGACACAACGATGAATTCTGTTAACTCACGACTGTGGAGCTCCTCCTATGCCAAAGCCCACCAGTGCACGGAGGACAAGGATCCAGCCGTAAACGGGTGCAAACGCACTCATCACGCCATAGAACATGGTCCACAACACGCTCATCTTCAGACCCTGTGTGTGTGTGTGTGTGTGTGTGTGTGAATATGAGGAAAACACATACGTTTGTCTTACAGTAAAACACAAACATAAATCATCTCCATGTCAAATTGATGCAAATCATTGGAAACTTACCGTCTTCCTGCCGTATCTGTCAGCGATGTTTCCCCAAAGAGAGGAGCTGATCATCATCCCAATAAACACGGCCTGCAATCAATTAAAAACAGAGTTAATATGATGGACAACCTGTACACTTACACACTGTAAACAGTACAACAGCCTTTGTTACATCTGTCATCTGTTAAGGTGATGTTTTGTGTTATTTGACTGAATCGTTAATTTCCTGTTTTATTTTGGTGTTGACTTCTCATTTCAGATTCTTCACTTCCTCGGACCTGATTGCTAACCCCGCCCATAATTATCCCCAACCTCTTGTAGTACATATATATACAGTATATTCCTTGATTTTCAAATTCCATGGTTATCAAACTGTGGTACATATGCTTCCTCTGGTGTTACTTGGAGGAAAAATCAGAAATACGGTTCTACTGTATATACTGCACCAGGGTATGTAATCAGAGTGCGTCAAAAACAATTAACAACAATAATGGCACTATACCAGTGTGTGAAGTGTATGTGAGGGAAGAGGAGGATGATGAGAGAGCAACTTATCTTATTGGGAATAAATCTGCCTCCTGTAAAAAATCTGTAGCCGACCTTGCTCGACTTATTTATTTACTCCACTTCAAGAGCTCGATATTTTCTCAGGTGGTATAAATTGGTATAAAAAGGTTTGAGAACCCCTGGTTTCGTTCTATGATCTTTTGCCTGTTTTTGCCTCTGCGTTTTGTGCTTTTGTTTATGGACTGTTTACTGTGTACCAACCGACCTTGGATTTCCCCCTGAGTAAAGAGATTAGCGTTTGCATCCTCCTGTCAGTGTGTAACAGCTTTATTTTTTGGTGTGAGCCATTATAATTTACTGAATGTGCTTTTTTTTTTTTAAATGTTAGTATGAATGCTGTGCGTCTCAATGAGATATTTTATTAGAAATATGCGCCGTTCAAACGCGGTCGCTAAAATCCACTGCGGTTCGTTTGTTTACAAGTTGTCTCATGTTGCACGCGCCATATCTACAGACATTAGAAACCATTAGGAGCACCACTGCTTTCCACAGGGCTGTCACGGTTCAATTCAACCACTCGATCGATAACCATCAGGGAGGTCGTCAGGCAATGAAAGCACAAGCACTTTATGGACATTAGAGAGCTTCAGTACCGACGTGAGCAGTGCCACCTCGAGGCTGGGCAGTCTCCATTCACAGTGAAGCTGTGGGGCTAAGATGCTCAGGATCATCATCTCCATGGCATCTGCCATCTAAACAAACACACAAGTGACAAGTCACAGTAGATTTGTTTTGCAGTTTGAAGACAGACAGCACAGACATGATGTATTGAATATAAACATTATAAAAACTAAACAAGACATCTTCAGGCTTCACAAAATGCATTTTTTTCATCTTCTTGTGTGTTGTTGAGTCAGTTATGATAAATGATATATCGCATATTATTTTTAAATACAGAGAGAAGTGATAATTGTGCAGAAGTCACAAAATAATAGACTTTCTTTCTTTTATGTTTGCTCATAAAAATGGGCCAATCATGTTTTTGCCCAGTTGTCTAGGAGAGATGATCTCCTGAAGTTATTGCATGAGTCAATGTTTTCAGTAGAAAACGAAAGTGATGGCTGCGCTTTAGCGGGAAAATATTTGGATTCCTGATAATGTTTGTGTGTTTACACACACACACAAACACACATCCTCTCACACACACACATGCACAAACTAATGCCATACACACATGGGTGCACTCTCATTGAGGGACGTGTAGGTTGGAGTATAAAAGGTGAGGAGCTCAAATTCACTGTTTAGAAGGCTCCGAACATGATTTAAAATAGTTTCCTGAGCGCTCTAACTGTCTTGCTGAGACAAGTTTCCAAACCATGCGATCAGACAATAACTGATTCAAAGGACAAAGCATTTCTCACCCAGGACAAACCAGTGAGGATGGAGAGCTTCCACTGAAATGTCCCAAAGCCTATGGCCTCTACGGCATCTTCAACCATGAACGTGTCTGAAGGAACGAGAGAGCATGTGAGTCTAATCCAAGTATGTCAAGTAGGATTGAGGATTTAAAACCAAAACTGCCATACTGTACCATCAGTGGGGTTGGCAAACTCCCGGGGTACCGGAGCTCCATCTGTGAGAGCCACGGACTCCAGGTCAGTATGCTCTGCAGCAATCCTGATAACCTGCTCTCTGTTCTCGCCATCATCCTCGGAGCGCGTGCTCTCACCTGTGCGTCGGAAGCGGACAACACTACATACAAAAAAAACAACAAATATAAGCAGGTCATTTCAACGAGAGCAGGGAAATTAGAGGACTCACATACTGCAAAATGACCGGCCGGATGATTTTTCAGGAGACTACAGTGCCAGGACAAACCTGAGTGCAGATGAGAGTCAGAGGCTGTTGCCTAGGTGATCTATGAGCTTTTTCTATCTGTGATTTTGTTAATGGGCGGTGATGCCGCTCTATGGATGAAATGCCAAGTGAAAGCAGCTCTGCACACTTAACTTTGCTGCCTGACAAGCTTATAAAAGCTAATTATCCATGCAAGTGTATGTTTTTCTAGTGATGGAGGATGTAATCCTCTCCCACGTGTGCATAATAATTAGTTGAATCATGCAAAGAGGACTTCGAGAGCGAGCGAGCCAGTGATGTCTAATCACTGTGATTATTACACCACCGTCGACTTGAAATGAACATCATTGCCGCATACGAGTTTGTAAGGGAACAAGTTCATCCAGGAACGTCTGTCTTTCTCTGTAAGCTACAGTTATTTTCACTGTCAATCTCTTCAGGATAAAATACAAAAAGTGGTTACACAACAATACAAATAAATAACATATTTATTCAGGATGGCTTTTAATACCAAGTAGTGCAGTGACACTCTTTTTATTCTTTACATTTTGTATTATTTACTTATTTATGCTCTTCTGATTGTTCAATCACATGTGTGTGTAATAGATTTAGGGCTGCAACATTTAGTTGATTAGTCGATTATTAGGCGATTACTAAATTAATCATCAACTATTTTGATAAAGATGGCGTTTTTAGATTCTTACATGTGATTATTCCCTGGTTACTTTGCTCCATTTAGCAACGAAATCACTCAAACTGAAGGACATCGTCATTTTGAGGATTGGGGAAACATCAATCAACATTTTATCTGACATTTATTGGACCAAACAAGTACTGGATTAATCGAGAAAATAATCGATTAAAAAAGTTATTGTTTCACCGGATCACAGGTAAAACATTTCCACCATCTTTATGCTCCCACACTCACTGTTTTTAAATCTCATCTAAAAAAAACCACTTGGGTTCCCTGACCATGTATAAGAGTTGGCATTGTTAGTGTTTAATATTTTTCATTGACCTTTCTGTGTTTCATTAGTTTTATAATCCGCTTTTTTATTCTGCTTTATGTATTTACACCACATACAGTTCTTTGAATTCAATTCTATTTTATTTGTATAGCGCCGAATGACAACGTAGAGAAAAAAAACTCCCTTTTAACAGGAAGAAATCTCTGACAGAACCAGACTCAAAGATGTGCGGCCATCTGCCTCGACCGGTTGGGGTGAAAGGAAAAATGGGGGGGCAGAGGAGAGGGGAAAGGGGAGAGAAAGGGGGAAGAGAAGAGGGAGGTGGTAGAGATAAGAGAGAGACCAGGAGCCGAAATACAACAATTGTATCAAGTTATAAGTTTAGACAAGACAGTTCTAAATCAGTTATGACATGTTTATAGAAATACAATGTCATGTATACACACTTTGGTCAAGTCTGCTGCTTGTAAATGTGCTATAGAAATAAATCTGGATTGGATTCACTGATTAGTAAGTAAGTAAATTTAATTTATAAAGCACATTTACACACAGCATACGCTGACCAAAGTGCTGTACAGTGAAAGACTAAAAAAGACACAAAATAATACAAAGTAATACAAAAAACATTTGACCAATAGTCATCATTAGATTAGAGCTTCATGCATGTGCAGCAGGGTTGAAGTAAATCACGAATAGACACTGAGGCATGACAACAAACACTGACATGTGATTGTAATGTAAAACACATCAGAGATAAATATCAGTAAAGCTGCTCCCTGTGAATAAATAAGTCTTCTAAGAGAAATGCTGCTGTAAACAACCTGCGGTACCATCAGGGAGAGAGGGCTGTCTGTTTTAATGTGCTTTCAAATGAAATGACTGCTGTTATTTTTCTGTGCTCCACACATAGAGATAATCATGTAAACACGACGCGAGGCTGTCAGAGGACGACGTGTCGGACAAACACACGCTCGACAATTGACCGAATATCACGGAGAAAAAAAGGCGTTGAGATGCGGAGAGAGTGTGTTTTACTCACGGCAGCTGTCTCAGTTGGAACAGATCATCGTCCATGTTTGTGTGCATTGGCGTGACGCTCCTTTCCGCCTCATCGTCGTTCACATTGTCTTCGAGGAGAAGCAGCGATTTCAGCACCGAGGAGAGCGACCCTGCAGCTCCGGGGTCCGCCGAACAACCGGCCAATGAGAGGACGCCGTGCGCGAGACGTGGAGCGGGAGCGTGGATAATGGATGAGCCCGCGTGGGAGCGCTGAGGTCCACACGTGACCTGTCAACAGTCCCCGCTCAGTGATGGGACCTGGGACGGATTATGAGGCAGTGGGGGCCCTGGGCTCAGACTGGAAAAGGGGCCCCCACACTCTTAATGTGCTTTTTTTTAAGCCAACACCTGACTAATAATTTCAATAATGATACTAAAAATATGAGTGAGTGGCCCTTTTAGACACATCATTTAACTTAATTTGACTGAGGGCCCTATTAAGAGGTGAAGACATCACCTAATGACCATTGTTATAAGGCTGAGGAAAACGTCGGGATTAAATGAAATAGTAGCAAAGATATGGGGATAGTAGCACAGAGGTTTGTGCTTCAGGGCCCCCTGAACCCTTGGGCCCCTGGCCCGTTCAGTAATGCATCCATGGATGGGACAATACCGCTACTTTAATCTGACAGGTATCCACAGCCCCAGACTAGTCTTTGTGGATGTTTATTTTCACAAGATTTATTTTGTATATTTATTTTTCATAATCTTTGAAATGTATTTAATATATTTTTTATAGCTAGTGCTGATGTCGATTGGTTTAACTAGATTTTTGACTTGTATTTGGTTGATTTTCCATTTTTCCTTCCGCCTGATAAAATATAGCAAATATTACAATGATCAGAGCCGACCCAAGGCATAGGAAAACTAAGGGGTTGCCAGTAGTGAGTAGAGAAAAAAAAAACATTTTAACATATTAAAGAAATCTAGATATCTTTAGATATCTAAATAGTGTTGAGGTTAAATTACTTGGTTTTATTTTGCTCATTCACATTCGTCATTAAACTGGTTTAAGTTCAGTATCGGCACACTTGGTGCTTCACTTCTTTGAATACAAAAGTGTGAATTAAATTCATTTTACTGCCCTCTAATGTTAAAACAAACAAACATGAGTAACACTAGTTTGGAATAAATAACACAACTATAATTAATGCAATTTATAAGGCCACATTTGTATCAATAATAATCAAGCACAGCCTTCTCTGAGGTGGTGGTAAAGGGGTCCCAAATATAATCCTGAACTTTATGAAAATTGAATTAATTAATTAAGTTTCTAAGCGCAAAACTGGCCAATGGTGAGACAATAATGGACAGACATCCGTACATATTTACAAGTTGACCAGTAATTTTTTTTTTTTACATTTAAACCGTTTCCATTTTTTATAATGCACCCACGGTAGTCACGGTAGCTACTAATTCGCAGTTGTTTGCTGCTTTCTTTCTGTTTCCATCTTCTTGTTGTGAATGTGGTTCTCATTCACAGGTGCGACACAAATAACAAACACTACCCGGAGCAGCAACTGTGTGCACACATCCGCCCATTTTTCCGTATGTCCGTCTTGAAACACACCAGCACGTAGCAGCGTTCCGCAATGAAAACAGGATGTTGCGGTACAGACCTGAGACCTCTGATAAGCTTGTCGGGGAGTTTCTTGGAACTGGACCCGTAATCAGGTAAAATCTCTCCATCTGGCAACTACAACAACACCCGCAGCTGAGCTGCTGCTGCTGCTGCTGCACTGGGTCAGGAGTGAACGCGGGCTACGACGCCGACGTACATTGGACCCAAAAAAGTGCAACATGCGCAGACAGTCCGGGTTAGTGTTTATTCAAGTTGCTGCTGACGGTCAAACACAGCAGTGACATGTTGCGACTATGCTCGAAGATAATAACTTAAATAATTGTTCATGGAAGCGACATAGTTCACCGAGGGCAGCCTAACCTGTGCTCGGTAAGATAAGCAGAATGCTAGCGAATGCTAACGGTGGTGTGAGCTAGTACAGGGTCTATGCGATGATAGGTTTGGGATAATAGGGCGCGTGTCGCAACGTAGACAAATAATATTGTAGTGACCGGCGACGGCTGGCGATGGCTGACCACGTCACAATATGCATTAATGTTTTTTTTTATTTAACATTTGTCAAACAAGTTTCCACTTTCCTTACCAGACCACAAGGATGTGTTGTTGTTACCTGTGTGTTGTACCGTCACCTGGATCCTCCAGAGTGACAGGGTTTTACCCAAACAGTGTTCCAGTTAGTGGGAGATTTTCAACTCACAAATTAGACAGCTCCATTCACCACTATCACCAAAACACACCAAGAGAGGAAACGCACTATATGGACAAAAGTATTGGGACACCTGACTGTTAAACCACTTGACTGTAATGACGTATTCAAATACAGACACAGTTAAAATAGAGTTGGTCACCCACACTTCTTGGAAGACTTTCCTCAAGATTTTAAAGTGTTTCTCTCGATGGGAATTTGTGTCCATTCATTCTGTAGAGCATTTATGAGGTCAGACACTGATGTTGGACGAGAAGGCCTGGCTCACAATATCTGCCCATCCCAAAGGTGCAGGGCTCTGTGTGGGCCAGTCAAGTTCTTCCACACCAAACTCAAAGTCAAACTGTGTCTTTATAGTCCTTGCTTGTACACTGGGGCACAGTCATGTTGAAATAGAAAAGGACCTTCCTCAAACTGTTGCCACACAGTTGGAAGCATAGCATTGTCCAACATGTCTTTGTATGCTCAAGTGTCAAGATTGACCTTCATTGGAAATAAGGGGCCATGCCCAAAGTCAGGACAGCCCCAATTTAATAATTGACAGGTGTCCATATATTGTCTGTTATTTTGAAGAATGGTGTTTATCCCACCAGTGGAGCTGAGACTTTTAGAATCAATGTCATGTTACACTGAAGTTATTCTTGTGGCTCAACACCTCACTTTTTTTGTTTACTGCATATTGTTTTCCCAGAAACAAGATGATTAAAAACTGGGGCGTCATCGGTGGTCTTGCTGCTGCGATTGCAGCTGGAGTTTACGTTTTGTGGGGCCCAATTACAGACAGAAAGAAGAGAAAGAGAGGTAGGTTTTTGGTTGGGCAATGTAATTCACTCATTGTTAAATGAAGGGTATCGGTTAGAAAGCAGTAATCTACAATGACTACTTGTGTCTTCTTACAGGTATGGTTCCTGGTCTGTTGAACTTGGGCAACACCTGCTTTCTGAATTCTTTGCTTCAGGGTTTGGCAGCATGTCCGTCTTTTATCGGGTGGCTGCAGAAGCTTTCAGGTTCACCTACGAACCTGTCCTCCACAGACAACCGGCTGTCCAGCACACTGCTTCAGGTGCTCAAAGGTATATAAAACCATTTGGTCATGGAGTTTAGTGGAAATCTGTTGTTCATGGCTAGTACTGTTGCCTTGCAGCAAAAAGTTTGGCATGTTCTCCCCGTGTGTGTAGGTTTTCTTGGGGGTCATCTGTCTTGGGTGCACCCTGCCTTTTGCCCTGTGTCAGCTAGGATTAGCTCCAGCGATCCATGAACCCTCATTTAGAGGATACAGCGGTAGACAATGAATGAAATACCAATCTTCATTGATATAAAATCATTAGATTGATCTTTTAAAACATGCCTTTTCCTATATCTTCTGGTCAAATCTCGTGAGACTCGTGGTCACGCAGACATGACCGGGATTGTCTTTATGACTGAGAGTTGTCGGCTCTATTGGCACTAGCTCAAGAGGACAGTTTATAATTTATTATGTGTCCTCCACTGTCACTGCAAAGCAGCTTAACCTGACTGTTGTCTTTTGATGATGTGCTCACATTGCCCTCTGCTGGACAATTTGGTAGTGTTACATAGACTCTAGGCTATATATTGTGAACTCAAACAGGTTTTCAAGGTTTGAGAATGAATTTTGCACCAGTTTAGAGAGATCTCATTTTTATTTATTTATTTATATATTTCGGTCATGACATTTAGATCACTCATCACACAACAGTGCAGTTCACATAATATACATAACCGAAAGGGAAATTTTGAAATTTGAATTTTACAGATGAAACCGAAATATATCTTAATTCTTTGATATCAAACCTTTGTGAATTGGAATCAAATTGATTTAGGAAATCCGTTTGTTCATGTGTTTGACACGGAGGCTTTTTGTCCACTGACAGCTCTGTCCAGTGACGAACCTGGAGAGGAAGATGTTCTTGATGCTGGATGCCTCCTGGACATTCTCAGACTGTACCGGTGGCACATTAGTTCATTTGAAGAGCAGGTTGGTCATCTTGTTGTTGAGTAGTATTTTCTTTTGCTTTACATGATGCGTTTAGTAATTTAAGTCCACTGTTTTCTATTCGTGTTGCTTTATTTCCTCTAGGATGCACATGAACTGTTCCATGTCCTTACATCTTCTCTGGAGGAGGAGCGGGATCGTCAGCCTAAAGTGACTCACTTGTTTGACATGCATTCCCTTGAGGCAAGTTATAATTTCCCAACATGGACAGAATCGTTTCTTTTGCATGTTGCCTTCCTCCAGCTATATACACAGTATATTACCTGCTATCCTGGGTCAGGTAAAAGAAAAATGACACATAATTGAAACGCTATGGCTTTGTTTTATTCCTTTCTTAAAATCTATCACACAGATTTTACAGCATTTAAAATCCTAATAATTACAAAACTGTAATTTTAAAAACATTTATTTATATTTACTGACCTTTCACGTGCCATGGCGGTGCTGCATGTGGGCCACAGTTCACACTTTGGGAATCACTGTCCTACACATTCACCAGTCATGCATATTATTCTGTGTGTATATGTTTGTTTTATACCAGAGTCTCCCTGATCAAGATGAGAAAACCATGACCTGCAGAAGTCGAGGTAAGTCTACAAAGGAATTATGGAGCACAGAATATTAAACTTATAATTTATACTTAAATTACTTACTTAACTTAAAATGATACAGAAAAGTAGTTTTAACGTCATGAATCTCTCGATTCGCAGCGCCTCTCCATCCAATACCAAATCACTGGAAGTTTCAGCATCCTTTTCATGGCCGTTTAACAAGCAACATGTCATGCAAGCGCTGCAGACTACAAGTGAGTTGGTTTGGTTTTTCAGACGGTGAAGAGAAGAGCCAGACTTTCTGTAAGTGATTACTAACATTATTTCTTTCTTTTAACAGAGTCCAGTGCGATATGACTCATTTGAGAGTCTCTCCCTCTCCATCCCTTTACCTCATTGGGTGAGTGAAAACAATATAATACAGGCACAATATACCTTTTGTTGCTCTGTCAGTCATAATCTGGTCTGTACTCGTCCTCAGGGTCAACCTCTCTCTCTAGATCAGTGTCTTCAGCATTTCATCTCCTCAGAAACCATCAAAGAAGTGGAGTGTGAGAACTGCACAAAGGTACATTAACTTCAGTGTCAGTGTCCCGGTTGTAATCAGTAATTCAGTGAAAACTATAGATGGATTCTGTGTTTGACTGTTTCTCCTCAGCTTCAACAAGAGAACACAGTGAATGGCCAGTTTCTGAAAAGTCAGAGGACAACATTTGTGAAACACCTAAAACTTGGGAAGGTAACTGTCATTTATATTTTTAAATGTCAGTGTCAGTTTAATATTATGAGATGTTAATCCGTTGTAAGAAACTACTCTGTGTACACTGTATATGCTCTTTTAGATGCAGTATATTAGTAAAATTGTATACAAACACACAGATAGCGTATGCACAGTTATTTTTACTTAGCAGCATCCAAATACAGTGTTTGTGTGATATCTGCAGAGTGAGAAGATCAAGAGAGGTAACAAATAACTATATTTTTTGTTTTCTGTGACTGCCGTTAAGCTCCCCCAGTGCCTCTGCATCCACTTACAAAGACTGACGTGGTCCAACGAAGGAACTCCCGTCAAAAAACAGGAGCACGTGCAGTTCACAGAGTATCTGTCGATGGACCGATACAAACACAACATTTCCTCGCAGAGAAACGCGCAGCTCCCGTGTGCACCAAAGCCCAAGAAAGCTGAAGATACAGACGGTGTCATTGAAAAGTCCACAGCCAATGGCACTGGTACGTTACATGTAACGTTATCGTCATCTAATGTTGCGTTTCTTTTCATCATGTGTTGCACACAAAAACTACATTTGTCGTCCTCTGTTTTCCAGACACAGAGCATCACAACAACAACAAACCTTTTTTCAATGGAAACTGTTCATCTTTCTTTCTTCACCCTCCTGGTGTCAACCCACAGCTCAACGTCACATACGGCTTCAGGTAACTTTACGAGGGTTATTTCAGTTTGAAGTGTGTTTCTATGAGGTAGCGACACATCGCATCGCACATACAACTGAGTGGCCTTTGTTGTCTAGAATATCGCCAGAATATGTTCACCTCTTTATCATACCATTAGACAATCACTGATTTTAGCTTATGGGTACACAGGAGGTGCTGCTCTGTTGTGCTCTTGTTTTTGTAAGTTTGTGCCACATAGGAAAACTGGAAATATGGATTTCACACACCAAAGTCGCAAGATAACATATTTGAAGCTAGTCACGGAGGCAGCAGTGGATAAACAACTCATAAATAGTGTGGTGTAAAATCATAAAGTGGTTTACACATTTCAGTTTTCAGCCAGTGAAGGCAAAATATAGTGGCAGAAAATATTGCAATATTAAGATATTGCAACAGGGTTCCCTCCACACATCCTTGAAGTTTATCTAAACAGACATGGATCATTGAAAGTGCTTGAATTTTGTGCAAGAAAGAAGTTAAGTTGATATTTACGTAAACGTCTCCCTTGTTTGTCATGACGCCACTAACTGTTTCATGCCCTGCATTGCTAGATGTACGTAGACTATGTCTACACAGAAAAAATGTCAAGTCATAATTACTAGCTGTGTTGTGGACACTGTCCACTGCCTCTCTCCGCCGTTGACGCAGAACAATGAGGAAGTAACGTTAAACAAGAGAGAGAAAATTACAACGTGATGCTGGGAAATGCAAATTCCAAGATCTCTGGCTCATGAGAGAAAATTACAAAGACTGACTTTGACCAAGATCCCAAGGACAATCACTTGTCCAGATGCAGAGCGTGCTGCAAATCAATAAAAGTGGACACCATGGGTGAAGCGGCTCATACAAATTCCTTCCATCTTAAGCTGTGTCAGCACATTCAGTCCTTGAATTTGAGGGAGTTGGTCCTGGAAAGTCTAGAAAGTCATTGAATTTGAAGTCAACCAAGGTGTGGGAACCCTGTTGTAAGCATAAGCAGGCATAGGTTTTATGGGTGAATTATTATTATTTTTTTAAATGTATCCTTGCTGATGTTTTCAATGTGAGCGACTGTCTGCTTATAAATACCACATTTTTAAACAAAGCAGTTTGTCACATTGCAACAATAAAAGGAGTTCACTAACTTGTCACCTGTCTGTGTAATTGTTCCCGCAGTTCTCCAGAGTACCTTTTCCAGCTCACAGCGGTGCTGGTTCACCACGGCGACATGCACTCGGGGCATTTCGTGACTTACCGCCGCAGCCCTTCCTCACCACGCGGCTCGTCGTCCCTCAGTTCCCAGTGGCTGTGGGTGTCAGACGACTCGGTGCGAAAGGCCACTCTGCACGAGGTTCTGTCCTCCAACGCTTACATGCTCTTCTACGAGAGAGTCCGGAGACCGAACCTCGCCCTGCCTTCAGAGGAGTGACCCGAGAGACTGACTGACCGACTGACTGACTGGATGTTTTTTTCCAAACTGTGGCAGCGACGTGAATCCGTCACAACATGGTTCTGAATTGGTGGATTATGACTTTGAGACCGGAGAGGAAAGCCAGTGTAGAGTTGTTGTGGGAGCTGATTTTGTATCATGGATCACAACAACGCGTCAGAGATTATGGAATGATTTCTGACTTGAAATCCAGCGGTGGACCCTTTGCCTGGACGTGTGTAATCCATAACACCGTGGACCTGCAAGATGTTTTTTGTAACGGTGTCTGTCATGTAACATAGTGGCTTCTACAGGACAAATCACAGCTCACGCAGGATGTTTAGGTCATAGCCCAGCTTTTGTTCATGTGTGAGCGTTGACTCGGCAGAAGTAGCTTATTATAGTAGGAGTGATGATTTAGTGACATTTTCTTTATTGCATTTGCGCTGTGATTTGCAACATTACGTTGTAAATCCATAGTTCTCAAAACTGGTATGTGAGCTTCCTCTCGTGGTACTGGGGAGGAAAATCAGAAATACTGTTCTACTGTTTATACCAGGGTATGTGATCGGAGTGGAGCTGAGAAAATTAAACAAATAACACAAAAATAAGAATAATTATAGTCACCTCATCTCTCGCTCCATCTTAATCTAAATGATGTTAATTGGAATATTATCTGCCTCCTGTGTAAAGTCTGTAGCTGACTTTGCTCGACCTGTTTATTTACGCCACTGTATTTTAACGTTCATGGTGATAAGAGCTCAATATTTTCCTCAGGTGGTACTTGGTATAAGAAGTTTGTGAACCACTGCTTTAAATCAAGTTTCACATCACTATACTGTAATACATTTAAAAGGAGATGGAGCATCACATCATGAAACCATAAAAATATTTTCTAATGCAAGGTTTTTATTATGTATTACAGTTTTCGGGCATTGAATATGGAAATCAAAACTTCCAAACTGTTTCAAAACGAGTTAATTGTTCAGCCCTGCTTTGTGAAGATGTTACTTGTGCTGGGTGTCATACTTAAATACTTGTGTGGTAGCCACTGAACGTTCTGTTCACCTCTCACCTGCAGGACGGAGGTTCTAAAGTGACAAACAAATGTAACCAACCACTCGAGAGTGCAGAAAGTTAATGATCGGACCGTCTTAAGCTAATTCATTTTACCATCATGTAATATTTTGGTACAGGATATATTTACATTTAAGAAGCAGGGAAAAATCAAAAAAACTTGTTTGCGTAATCATCCCCAGCAGTGTGCTTTGTCTCTCCTCGATCAACACAGTTCATAAGCTGTTGAATATTGATATTTTTGTACGTTTCTAATAATCCTTACCACTGTCATGATTTGCAGAGCTGCACAGTTGAGGTTAAAGTGCCATGTTGTCTTTTAATGTCCAGGGTCTTCATCATGTAAATGCCATGTGTGCTGCACGAATCAGACGACCTCTGTGAGATCTGTTTGACACGCTGCCGATGTTTTAAGAGATTATGCTTTTGACGAATAAAGCCAGAACAAGACTGCAGGTTTTTTGGACAATTTATTCTGAATGTTGTTTTTTTTTTTTTTCACTCTGTGTAAATGATAAACTGCCATTTTTGTGCCGACCGAACCAACAAAGTCAAAGTGAGAAGTGGCCTGGTGCAAAGCCTCTTGTTACTTTTGCATATTCTAATGTAAAATGTGTGTATTTGTGTGCAATCTGTAAAGATTATTGTTTTCAGGTATTAAAAGAAATAACCAAAACCTGTCTGTGCTTAAGAGTTTTATTAAAGCAAGATAATGATATGCCAGTTTTATGACAACCACTACTGTCTTTCATTAGACATGTCCAAGACCAAGTACCCACTCAACTTAAACAGGGAATCTCTAAATACATTTATGTATTACTCAACCACAACAAAGGAGCAGTAACCAGTACTTGTCAAAATAATAAATAAAGCTTCTGAATTTTGTGAGATGTAATTAAAAGCTCTGGAAATGTCAAATGTTTATTTCTATTTGATGCATCTTAAATTTGTCGAATGCAGCATCACCTGTAATAACCTCCTCTTTATTTTAAACCAATATGAAGCTGAGTTAACTGAACAATATCAACCACTTGTTTGCCACTCTGTCAAAGTTCATTCATTCATTCATTTATTTACCGTCACTTCTTGCCGTCCTGTGCGATGCGTCTAAAGGTGAGGTTGATGCGAGGCACAAGGACCTTCTTGCGCACAGGAAGGCCGTGGTACCAAAACGCGTTGGTCGGCGGGTTCATGAGGAGCAGGCTTCCGTGAGCGAGCTCCAACCTGACTGGTTCGATCTGTCGTCGGGGCTGGCTCTGTTTCCCCCGAGCGTCTCTGTGTCTGAAGATAAAGTCTCGTGCTGCTCCCAGGGAGACGGAGGCGATGGGACAAAGAGGGTCCAGCTCCTTTTCATCATCGCGATGCTCACCCATGTGGTCCTGCCCATCTTTGTACCTGTGGTGACACATCAAACTGTGATGCTTACAGTAGAGGATTTTCAAGTATGACTTGAATTTGTAAACTTGGGAGGCCACGGACATAATGCACTTTGTAACCGATTTTCAATGTTTTAATCCTGAGAAAGCACAGACTAGATGATCCAATCGACATGATTTAACGTGACTTCAGAATATAAACAGACATGGAGGCAGACTCTCGTCCTCGTCTGTTAATAGCTGTTGTGTGTGCGAAGTTTTGTGCTGAGAAACACAAAACAACTGTGGATGAAGTCATGGCTGAGAAGACGGACTCAACTTGGTTTGCACAAGTTACAGTTCTATACACACGTATGCAGCGTCAAGTCGCTCTTATTGGTCCGATGACGTTAAAATCATGTCCGTTAATCCCTCACACTATAGGATAATTTGGTCAGATTATCTGATCAAATCTGAAGGCACCAGATCAGGACTGAAATCTGGCCAATTATCCTCTAGTGTGGGAGGGGCCTAATGTCTCACCTGTTGACCAGGACAAAGTTAAATGTCTGTCCTGTTGCTTTGGTGACAGCATCGCGGATGGATTCTAAAGTCGGAGTCCAGGGACAGGCTGAACGAGTCACCCCAGAATAAGTGTAGTTTAGACTGGCGTCTCCGTATGTTGCTTGTTTTCTCGGGATGTTGTGCAGCTTCCCAAATACATGAACCTTTGCTTCTTCCCCTGGTACAAGCAAACAGCCACAATTCGTTGTCAGCATTGAAACTTCCGGTCATATCAGTAACAAGAGTTTATGTTGTACCTGTTGCGTACACAACTTCCTCTTCCAGCTGCTGAAAAAGTCGATCTGCTTCTTCTTTGGAGAAGAGTAAAGCATAATCGCAGTCCAGTCCCTCTGCCTCTATTTTTTGCCAGGGGACAGGATGTGAGAACTCTGCCAGAGCTTCATCCTCCTCCTCCTCCACCCCCTTCATCCTCTCATCTTCCAGCAGTTTGACCCTCTTTCTTGGACTTGTTGTTTTGGCATCATCGCTGCTGCAGCAGCGTTTACTCAGCCTCTGATTCACAAACTTCTCCATCGCAGTGACCTGCTCTCTGTGACGCTCTCATGGGATTCATTTAAGTTTTGGAGACCTGGACGACACAAAAGAAGAATCTAGCATTAACACAAATATTTAGATGGATATGATATGTGTGAATGGGTGAATGTCAAAACTATAGTGTAAAGCAGCTTATCAAGACCAGAAAAGCTCTTTATAAATACAGACCATTACCAACTCTTCTTCTTCTTGTGATTTTATTTGGTAGTAACAAAGATAGTTAGAGGAAATGTAGTGGAGTAAAAGTAAAAGTTGCTAGAAATATAAATAAATGTAAAAAAAGTAAAGCACAGACGTGTACTTTTTAGTATTTGCACTTTGTTACATTACAACACTGATAGTAAGGTTATTGTATTTCAAGTCAATAGATAATGTAAAAAGTGTAGCATAGCAAGTGTAACAAGTGCATAAGTGAAGGTAAACGTTTCTGTGATTATTTAATGCGAGATTGAATTATGTTTAAAAGTTGCTGCTGCATTCTGATCTGAGTTTGATTCTGACATTTTAGTTTGAAGTCCAGGAACTTGGGATGTTCATATCCCCTCTGCTTTAAATGCTGAATTCCATGTTAAAAGCTTCTTTAACTCACTCTTGTGGTCAAACTCGTGATGTTTTTTTTGTTTTTTTAAGAGAGACTAGCTGCTTGTTTGGGATTGTTTTCCATCGGTCGGGTCTCGCGAGATCTGGCAACACTGACCAGTGATTCCGTCGCTGTTTTATCTTTCATTTTGTATTAACTGGGTTAATTTAGTGGAACAAAAAGTGACTGGCCACTAAGGGGCTGCTCAACAAGATGCTTGGTCAGAAAAAGACCCGTTCCCTGTCGAAAAAGCCGATTTCTAAGGAGTTAAATGAGACCGAGGATGAAAACAACGCCCCGGTGAGTGTCATCTACATGTAAACGCAACCAAAACGTAAGCTTTTGCTGTATTTAAAGTAATGCAAGTCAACATGTGTGCCTTAACAAACATCCATCATGATAATTGTACTGTTTTATGGACTGGAAATGTGGTGAACGGTCGCTATATCCTTTTGCACGGCGTCAGCATTTTCCTACTTTACTTTCTAGTTTCCTCCGCCTCACATGACTCGGATGTTTTGAATACAGCCCTGCTCTTTACCATAACTATGTGACGTCACTGCGTTGGCGCCAAACACTTCAGACGGAAAGCGTGTGTTCACGTGAGGATTTCGTCGCTGTTTTACCTTTTTATTTTTATATTTACTGCATTAGTTTAGTGAAACTAACGCAGTCACTGTAGCTGGCCGCTAAAGCGCTGCGCAACAAGATGATTGGTCAGAAAACTATCAATTCATTTTTTTCGCCCGTGTCGAAAAAGCGCATTTCTAAGGAGTTGAATGAAACCGAAGATGAAAATAAAAACCCGGTGAGTGTCACGTTAATACTCCTCTCCGTGGAAAAACAACCTCAACGTCACGTTTTGCTGTAATTGAACTCGATATAAGTAACTCTGTAAAAAAAATGTGAGCCAGGCTACGTTCACGAACACCTCCGTGTTGTTGTTGCACGTTGTTAAAAATGAAAGCTGTGATTCGCGTGGGAATGTTTTCCCTCCGCTCTGTGAGGCCAGTGTGTCTTCATACTCGCCTCTCACCTGCTCTGTTTTCTGCTCCACACACTCAAACTGTGCAGAAGAAGCTGAAATCGTCAGCGGGGGATTCAGGCACTTCCAGCCAGTCTGCAGCGCCTCTGTCCGCGGAGCAGCTGGACCAGATCTCCCGCAACAAGAAAGCGGCGCTGGAGAAACTCGCTTCCGCTCAGACACCGCGAGGTTTCGGGGAGAGTTGGAGGAAAGGACTGTGTGCAGAATTTGGAAAGCCCTACTTCAAAAAAGTGAGACAAGTCACAGCACTGCTGCTGTATTTAGTTATTTTATTGATTCAAAATGGTAAAATATTTGGGTCCATATAATATACAAACCAACTACATTAGTTCTAAACCAATTTATAAGACCAAATATATTACAAAAGTTGTCTCCATATTTTCCCGCATATGCTGTGTGAACGGGTCATACACAGTATATGCAAAAATGTATGTAGTCTTCTGGTTTTCCACCTGAAGCCAAGCAGCAAATAAGAATAAAGTGAACAGCCACTGGAGGGTGACTCTGATTTAGAATGAAAGTCTATGGGAAAATGAGCCCACTTCTCTGTTAATGTTTAATGTCAGGATAACAGGTCCTATTGGTCGTCCCTTCTTTAGATTTTACTTTTATCATCTCGCAATCACTCACCGTATGATCTGGTTTGTTTACTATTTCAGTAAATCCAGTGTTAGGGTCTCTCTCCTGGTCCTGTTCAAGAACACGCCACACATCGCCCTTCCTTTGTCTTGTTATGAACACTTTGTAAATTGGTTTCATCCCTCTTTCACAGTTGATGGCATTTGTGTCCGACGAGAGGAAAAGCCACACAGTCTATCCACCTGCTGATGACGTCTTTACCTGGACACAGATGTGTGACATTCAAGATGTAAGTGAAACAGCTCTGACATTAACACTTTACCTTTATGGGCTTTGAGAACTCTTTGTATTTATTTTTCTTCAAAAGAAAAGGCATTTAGTGCATTAGACATCGTCTCTCTTTCTCCATCTCCAGGTCAAAGTGGTGATTCTTGGCCAGGATCCATATCATGGTCCGAATCAAGCTCACGGTTTGTGCTTCAGTGTCAAAAGACCAGTGCCTCCTCCTCCCAGGTGTGAATCCTCCGTATTGTTGTACAGTTTTGTTAAATAGTCTAAATGAAATGGTGCTAATATGTCCCTGTGTATTAATATCCAGTTTGGAGAATATGTACAAAGAGCTGGTTACAGACATCGAAGGCTTCCAGCACCCTGGACATGGAGATCTGACTGAGTGGGCCAAACAAGGTAACTTTTTACAGAAACAGTCTGAGTATTTACACACACTGTAAATTTCCATTTCCAAAATTCCCCTTTGTGCAAGCCTCATTCCATCCTCAGCCTAACACAAGAAAACAGCTGTCGGTCATTTAACAAACCTGCGGTGACCTTCTTCTCAGGTGTGTTGCTGCTCAACGCCGTGTTGACCGTCAGAGCGCACCAGGCCAACTCCCACAAAAACAACGGCTGGGAGACGTTCACCGACGCTGTGGTGCAGTGGCTCAGCAACAACCAGGAGGGTCTGGTCTTCATGCTGTGGGGTGCTTATGCTCAAAAGAAAGGCGCCACGATTAACAGGGTGCGTATACACTTTTGGTTTTTATTACATTTAAAAGTCACTGTGACATCAAAACAGCAACATTTTCATGCTTAAATAATGTTTATATTGCCTGAAATGTCACCTACACGACCGCATACAACCCATTAATGTCATGAGACATTTTGACAATGTTGTTATTGGATTTTCGATGTTCCTGTCATAGACCAACTTTAAGCTTCTACCCTCATGTTGTCGGTTTCTTTTGCCCCTGAGCAGAACAATTAGTTACTCTAAATCTTTCATCAGCTATCGGACAACTAGACTTGGATCTGTGTAAGTTTTACTAATTTTGGTCATCTTTTTGGTCAATTTCACTAATTTTAGTAACCGTTGGGGTTGATTTTCCTAATATTAGTAGTCTTTGAGGTCAATTTTACTGAATATGGTAATCTTTGGGGTCAATTTTCCTAATTTTAGTAGTCTTTGGGGTCAATTTTACTGAATATGGTAATCTTTGGGGTCAATATTTTTAGTGTTAATGGATGAGGTCTCATTTTTTTTTCTGTGTGAGCTTTAAATTGTCTGTCTGTCATAATATATAATGTTTCACACTCTGTTTATAGAAACGCCACCATGTGCTTCAGGCTGTGCATCCCTCTCCCTTGTCTGCTCACCGTGGATTCTTTGGGTGCAGGCATTTCTCAAAGGCCAACGAGCTGCTGGAGGAATCTGGAAAGTCTCCCATAGACTGGAAGGCAGTTTAAGTTACGATGAATATCAGGTTCTCTAACATGTAGGATAATCAACTACTGAACCAAAACCCACTAACAACCAGTTCATTATGTTGTAAATATGTTAATGTTCGTTTAAGCCCCTAAGCTTGGCCATTAAAGTTTGTTTATTTGTTTTTACTGACGTGTCGGATCCATTGAGTTGGAAGTTGTGTTGAAAACGTCTCTGGAGTTTCTCATTGCACTAAAATCTAACATTTGCTCATTTCCTGCAAAATGTTCCTGCCAAAACCATTAAACTATCATGGTTCGAGTTACAAGTGTTTCTATGTGTGATTTGACCAGTGGATGTCTAGACAGGACATGTCACATGTCCATCACCAAGATTCAGAGATGCACTCTGCAGAGATCCACAGGTTTACACTGGCAGAAAAGATGGACTACCTTAAGATAATCTGTTTTAAAATTCTTGTAATGTTTTTTAAAACTGTAATTGCTATAATACAAAAAAAAATAAGATCCATGGCAAGGTATCATTTTCTGTCTGTGGAAAATGATGCCCACCTTTATAGTTTCCCTTTTTATTGGTTTCTCATTTATTTCTCCCTTTATATTTTAGCACATTTTACTCCCGGGTATTTAACATTATTATTCGAGCACAAGGTGCGTAGAACCATAGAGTAGCCCATATTATTTATTTATATATACACACTATAACCTACAGTAAATGCTACCTCAGGAACTGTTGGCATCACATTGCTCTGATCCACCACATGGTGGCAGTGTTGTAACCAGAGTTAAGTGGCTCGACTACTGAGGTTCTATACTGGATTTCTTTTAAAAACAATCTTAGACACAAGTTTTTTCACATCTTAATGGTAGAAATTATGAAAAATACAAAAAAGAAGAGAATTTCGATTAAATCCGTTCCAGACCTTGACGTCAGGGCGTGGCTCCGCTTGCGACGCAATTACGTAACCAGGAAGTGGTTTGGCGGAGTCCCTTCTTTTCCAGCTTGAGCCTGGTCCTGGTAATGCTGGCTCGGCTCGGACAGTGACAGAACTCGGTGAAGATGCCTGTGGAGAGTCGGCCAGTCCGGGACGCGTCCATACATTTCCGTTTACTGCAGCAGTATCTGCTTCTCCTGAAGAAATACCCCATTCTCACCAAGTCTGTGACCAGGTCAGTGGATTTTGACTCTTGTTTTGAACAACAACCTGCTGCTGCTGCTGCTGCTTTTCTTACCTCAGTGTGACAGTGTCTGAATATTAAGAATTCTCCTTCACTAAAAAGACCAAACAACTGCAGAAGAGTTCATGTACAGTTGCGCTAAATGTCATAATTTGACTGCTTTGTTTGCACTGATCAAACACTTGTGTTTGTCAGCTCATTGCTTTTAGCCAATCAGCATCTGTCTGGAGAAACTCCCCTCACAATTTACTGTCAAATAACCAGAGAATAAACGTCAGAGAACGCAAACAAACCTTTGTCAAGGCAACTTAGTGTCACACAGTGCCAATATAATGAATTTGCTTTTTCAGCTTCTTAAATGTTTTGTTAAATATTTGCTGGTTTTCTTTGCTCCAAAATCAGGAAAACTGAATATTTTTGGTTTGTGGACAAAAACAAGACATTAAGAACATCATCATTGACGTTTTTCAACATTTTCTGACATTTCAGGGACCAAACAAGTACTCCTGAAAAATCTCTTCAAGGTCTTCCTTTCAAATTCCCTCCACAAGTTCCCATTTTTCATAATAATAACCGTGTTCATCTCGTGGTTCCACACTGGACGTCTTTTTTGGTGCATAATTGTAAATGATCTTTTCCCTGTAGCTGGGATGTTAAAAGACCTTTCCCCCCCATGACCTCAAAGTACTCTAACCGTAATTAATAACATTTTTGGTATACAAGCTTCCTCTGGTGGTACATGAAGGAGAATCAGAAATATTTTATGAATGAACTGTTTCATATTTTGTGTGTGTTCTTGATTTTTCAGTGGAATCCTCTCCACTTTAGGAAATCTTTTGTCTCAGACTTTGGAGGCAAGAAAAAAGGCCAAGAATGGAGCCCCAGTGGACGGGATTGACACAACTGCAGCTGCACGCTACGCCATATACGGGTGAGACTTACTGTATGTCGCATAGTAAAATAAGCATTGACATGTTTCACTTCTGTCGGACTATGGAGTGGGAGACGTTGAAGAAATGTCGGCCGTGATCCAGCATTGTGTTAAAATGCTCTTAAAACATACAATAAGAATGCAAACTTAAGAGTGTCAGGGGGCCACTTTGAAATCTGAAAATCCTCTAAGGTCCAAACCCAAACCTCAAATCACGAGTCTGATCAACACACAAGACTAGGATCAATAATTGTTGTAGTTGTTTTCATGATGGGACAAAGATTCAGTGCAGGTTAATAATCTGTCCACTTAACTACATTTCAGAACTTGCATATCCTTCAACACATGCATGTGTTTTCAGCTGGGCTCTGTGTCATATTTTTAAAGGTTTAAAGGTAAAAAGGTAAAAAATATTAGTTTTTTTATTTACTGACCTTTCGCTGTCCACCTGCAGTGCCACCTTTGCCCACTAGAGGGCAATAGCCCACACATTGGGAATCACTGCTGTAAGGGAGGGATTGTCATGGTTATGCATTTTTGACGCTTATTATGAATCAGTGTGGGCCTTTTTGTTTCAAACAGAACTCAATAATGAGCAAAAAAAAAAAGTGTCTGAATCACAAATATACACAATATTATTAGTGGTATAGTGGTATAAGTAAATGTAGACGGGCTGTAAATTCAAGGCATAGATACAAATACTGACACACATACAAATACTTTTTTTTTGGATGTATATACATCCAAAAAATTGAGCATTTATTTGTGGTTCAGGGTTCTTCTAGTCTCATTATATGACATTTGTGAATTTTCTGCCTTGACCTGGATTATTTTAATGCAAAAACCTTTTTTGGCATAACATTTTCATTAGTTTTGAACTCTCTTTGACACATTATGACGCTTTAAACTCCATAAATTGCTGTTGTTAATATCAGAGCGAACACACTGCTTCCAGTTTAAGTGTTGTTGTCTGTTGCAGGCTGTTGATTACGGGACCAGTGAGTCATTACTTCTACCAGCTGATGGAGGTGTGGTTGCCCACCACTGATCCGTACTGTATAGTCAAACGACTGCTACTGGACCGCCTTATTTTTGCCCCTGGCTTTCTTCTCATTTTCTACTTTGTGATGAACATATTAGAGGTGAGTCATCTTAATAAACACAGCCCATCTTATTTCTCTCATTAAAGGTGCACCTCCTTAAAGTTAAAAGACATGAAATAAACTACAAACAGCTGAGATGACTCCTAGTGTGTGTCAGGCGCTACGTTCACCCTAATACTGAATTGTCACATGTTAGACACATGTTGTGTATGTAGCATACACTATATGGACAAAAGTATTGGCACACTTGGGTCAACCATACATTAATTTGACTGGATATCGTCCTCCTTTTTATTTAGACCATTCTTTCTGCCTCTGTTTATATCTTCTTTAACAGAAATAATGTAATATATTTTGCTATGCTGTCTCCTTGGGTGAAAACTGGTTCTGTCGGACAATAATTTCAGACCTGACTAAAGGAACATTTGTGTGTTACAGCGGCAGTGAATATAATAGATATTTGTATATACTCAAAATGTGTGCAGTAAAGTTTATGTTTGCAGTGTTAAGAAATAATAATAATGCTAACATGTTGCTAAATAAATATATATATATATATATATATATATATATATACAAATCTCAGACAGAACAATGTCGTCTTTTCCTCTGTTTCCAGGCTAAAGGATGGGAAGACTTTGAAAAAAAGATGAGGGGAAGTTACATGACTGCGCTGAAGATGAACTGGAAAGTTTGGACTCCCTTTCAGTTCATCAATATCAACTTTGTGCCTGTTCAGGTATGTACTTCCTGTCTTCCTGCTGAAGAAATGACACAACTGTTTTCCTCCCTCTGTTGTTTATGTTCACCTGTTTTGTTTTTGGTCTCAGTTCAGAGTGCTGTTTGCCAATGTGATTGCCTTATTTTGGTACGCCTATCTTGCCTCAGTGAGGAAGTGACACTTCCTGAAGATCTCTACAGAGACTCTGCTTTCAGTGGAAACTCCTCCTCCACAGTGCCTTTGTGTCGCACTTATGATTTCCACAGAATGAACATGATACAAAACCAGACTGTTTATTATAACACATACAACTGTTAACCTGTTTCTAATCGGGTCCATCATTTTCATATACATGCAGTTCTATGGTTTAACAAATACTGATCCATTGAAATCTTCATAATGGGCTGCTGTGATGTTTTTGAAACATGACTGTAATAACAGAACATTAAAAATGTAGTTTATTTAATTTATTTTTTTATCAAGCCAAATTTTTACAAGATGGTAAATCTAAAAATCAATGAATAGCAAGTTTTAAATATTGTGTTTTGTTTCTTACATGAATGTTTTGTTGCTCTCATTCCCCTCCCCCCCACCCCCCGTTATTTTTCTTTTTCCAAATGCAATGTGCACATTTAGCAACATTTATTGGTGAAGTTGCATGTTGGCAGCTGCAAATTGCCTCACGTCACACTTCCCTGGAGAACCAGTATGGCCTACAGTTTCAGTGTCAAAGCTCAAAAGACGTTTTGTTGTCCATTCCGGGCTATAGTTAAAAAAAAAAAAAAAATTAAAATCGACTGATCCAGGTATTAAAAATAAGTAGAATAACTTTAACTTCAATGTCTGACAAATGGAAATACTGTTACACACTGCACCTGTAACACAGTTGTATGTAATTTGTCAATTTAAAGCTGTAATAGTTTTCCTTGTATTGCCAAAATGCAGAATCTCCCAGTGAACCATATACATACACACAGAACCACTGATCACACCTATGCACTAGTTTTTTTTGAAATAACAATAAAACTGATAAAACTGTTTTTTGTTTATTTGTTGTTGTTTTTTAATAATGAAAAATGACTTCATAATTTAATCATGTTAAAGTGTCCTTAGTTACAAAGTCCATGTCTCTAGTCAGGAAAAGGGGAAAAAAAAAAAAAATGCAGCCACAACAGCAGCTGAGATGTGAATCACCAGATTTCCTTTTCGGTTTCCATTCTCCCATCATTACTCCACTAAGGTGTGGGTTTGTAATACTTTTATCTTTAACGATGCTCCAAGGCGTGTTTGGGGATTTCCCAACACGCCTCGGAAAAACAACATGGAGCAGTGAATACTGTAAGTAGATGTTTGTGCTAATGTGCTAAAGTAAAAAGTACTGTTCTAAAACTGTACTCAAGTTGAAGTAAAAAAGTAGCTTGTTTAAAATGTACTCAAAGTAAAAGTTACCTTTTTAACAAGGTTGGGGTTCTTTCTTGTGTCGTGCAAAAATGACAAGGGGATACAAATCTCACATTAATTGTTGTTAATTGAAAAAAAAAATACAAATTAAAGTGCTTTAAATTGTAAATGTAAACACATACTGTATCAGTCAAAATGGGTCAAAGGTCACAAATCTTTAACCTTCTCACTCAGACCTTAATTAGCCCCAAATTACCTGTCACTGTGATTTTTTTTACACAGCAGCGGATGTGATTTAAAATGTAATGTACAGTTTTCCTAAATAAAAACATACTTAAGTAAAGTAAAATGACTTATTTAGTAATTCATTACTTTCCACCTCTGGTAAATTACATTTTAATTTAAATTGTCTTGAAATTAGCCGAGTGGTGATACAATTGCTCCAAAATAAAACAAATCATTGTAAAATAAACCTCCTGTTCTGTGGTCTGTCTCTGTGATGACATCATTTACTGTGACTTTGATGTCATGATGTTTTTTTTCCCTTAATGCGAGTCAGTGATCCTGACTCAATGGTAAAGTACAGAAGTGAAGGATGTACAAGAGGACGTTTCCTCAGGGACCAGAACATCCCATACCTGTGAAGTCTGCAGAGACTGTCCTTTCACCAGAGAAACCTGAGGACCAAACTGTCCTGACACCAAAGACATGTCTATATCTAACACCCATGAAGAAAGAGACACGTGATGGGAAGACTGTCCTGTCACCAGAGGTGTGTCCATTACCTGCAGAGGAGACACCTGATCACCCAACTGTACTGACACTAAAGACATGTCTATCTCCAACACCTGTGAAAGAAGAGACACATGAAGGCCAGACTGTCCTCTCACCAAAGATGTGTCCATCTCCATCACCCGCAGAGGAAGAGACACCTGATCACCCAACTGTACTGACACCAAAGACATGTCTATCTCCAACACCCGTGGAGGGAGAGACACATGAAGGCCAGACTGTGCTCTCACCAAAGACATGTCTATCTCCATCACCTGCAGTGGAAGAAACACCTGATCAGCCAACTGTACTGACACCAAAGACATGTCTATCTCCAACATCTGTGGAGGAAGAGATACGTGATGGGCAGACTGTCCTCTCACCAGAGGTGTGTCCATTACCTGCAGAGGAGACACCTGATCACCCAACTGTACTGACACCGAAGACATGTCTATCGCCAACATCTGTGGAGGAAGAGAGACGTGATGGGCAGACTGTCCTCTCACCAGAGGTGTGTCCATTACCTGCAGAGGAGACACCTGATCACCCCACTGTACTGACACCAAAGACGTGTCTATCTCCAACACCTATGGAGGAAGAGACACGTGAAGGCCAGACTGTGCTCTCACCAAAGATGTGTCTATCTCGAAAACTTGTGGAGGAAGAGACATGTGAAGGCCAGACTGTCCTCTCACCAAAGATGTGTCTATCTCCATCACCCACAGAGGAAGAAACACCTGATCACCCAACTGTACTGACACCAAAGACATGTCTATCTCCAACACATGTGGAGGAAGAGACACGTGAAGGCCAGACTGTCCTCTCACTAAAGATGTGTCTATCTCCATCACCCGCAGAAGAAGAGACACCTGATCACCCAACTGTACTAACACCAAAGACATGTCTATCTCCAACACATGTGGAGGAAGAGACACATGAAGGCCAGACTGTGCTCTCACCAAAGATGTGTCTATCTCCAACACTTGTGGAAGAAGAGACACGTGAAGGCCAGACTGTACTCTCCCCAAAGATGTGTCTGTCTCCAACCCTTGTGGAGGAAGAGACACATGAAGGCCAGACTGTCCTCTCACCAAAGATGTGTCTTTCTCCAACACTTGTGGAGGAAGAGACATGTGAAGGACAGACTGTCCTCTCACCAAAGATGTGTCTTTCTCCAACACTTGTGGAGGAAGAGACATGTGAAGGCCAGGCTGTCCTCTCACCAGAGAAGTGCCTATCTCCTGAGGAAGAAGAGATACCTGGGGACCAAACTGTCCTGACACCAAAGATATGTCTCCTGTCATCAGAGACATGTATGTCTCCGTCAAAGGTGGAAGAAGAGACTCCTCAGCACCAAACTATCCTATCACCAGAGAAGAGCCCATCTCCTGTGGAAGAAGAAACACCTGAGGACCAAACATGTCTGTCTCCCTCATGTGTAGAGCAAGAGACACCTGAGGAGCAAACTGTCCTGTCCCAAGAGATATGTCTGTCTCCACCACCTGTGGATGAAGAGACACCTGAAGCGCAGACTGTCCTGACTCCAGAGTCATGCCTGTTTCCAGCACTTGTGGAGGAAGAGTTACCTGAGGACCAAACTGTACTGATACTAAAGACATGTCCATCGCCTGTGAAAGAGGAGACACCTGAAGCCCAGACTGCCCTGACTACAGAAATGTGTTTGTCTTCAGCACATGTGGATGGAGAATTGCCTGAGGACCAAACTGTTCTGACACTAAAGACAAGTCCGTCTCCATCACCTGTAAAAGAGGAGACACCTGTAGCCCAGACTGTCCTGACTACAGAAACATGTTTGTCTTCAGCACATTTGGAGGAAGAGTTATCTGAGGACCAAACTGTACTGACTTCAAAGACACGTCCGTCTCCACCTAAAAACCAACCTGCCCCGATTCCAGAGACACGTCTATCTTCCGCAAATGTGGTGAAAGAGACACCTGGGGATCAGACTGTCCTGAAGGTGGAGACAGGGAAACCTTTGGCTGCAGTGGAGACTGATCTGTCTCAACAGGCTTTAATTCAGATGTCTGAGTTTGAATTAAATCAACTGCTGCATGAGCAGCAGATGAGGCTCAATGATGAGGAACAAAAGTACAATAACCTGACAAATGAGCTCGAGAGCCTGAGGAGCCACTTCACAACAGTGAGTCAGGAGAAATCCACCCTTGTTAATGAACTGTCTGCAATGATGAAGCTGGAGCAGGCTGTTGTTCTGAAGACCAAAGAACTAGAGAAGGCTCTTCAAGACGTGACAAAGAAACATGTGGTGGAGGATCGTCTAGCCACACAGATGAAACTGAAATCCGATCTCACTGCCGCACTGACCCAAGCCCAAAACAACCTGGAAGAGTTCAGTTCCCAGTGGGAGCAGGACAAGTCCCAACTGCAGGAAGAACACGCCAAGGAAACCTCTGAACTGAAGGCTGCTTTTCTTCACATTAAAGAAGAGGGAAGGAAGGAGAGACTGAAGTGGCAGAGTGAGATGTCCACTCTCCTGGACTCTTTGAACACCAACAACCAAGCTCTACGAGACACAGAGGAGAAGGCTGAGAAGTTTACAGAGAAAATGATGAAGAGAATTGCAAGTTTGGAGAGCACGATTCAAGAGGTCCAGAGCAAAAGGGAAAAGAAGGGGTCTGTGAGGAGACGACTGTGCGGCTTCTTAAAAAGAACTGGAGGGAAAAAATCTCACTCTCAACTCTGAATCGCTTTACCTCAGTTTACCGTTTAGTTTGCTTTGACTGCTTTTACACTTTCTCCCCTAACAGTATCTACACCAAACAAACAGGGATGTTCAGTGGGACTGCGCTATCGCACTTTAATCACAATCACGATTTTTTATGTTTCACAAACATGGCTGTTCCTGCGCCACACGGCTCCAAGTTTCAGGGTTGAAGTCTGGGCAAGTGTGTGTCCTCTTCTGTTATACCAACTGTCCTCATGCCCTCCTTCACGACACCCATGGACCTTCTCTGTGGTCTTCCTCTTTTCCTCCTTGCCGGCAGCTCCATCTTCCAACAACCTTTGTCCAATATATTCCTCCATCATCATCTCAACCTTGACTCTCTTACTTTATCTCCAAAGCGTTCAGCCACAAAACTTGACCAAATCTGAAGGTTTGCACAAAATACAACACCTCTTCCTCTCTCTCTTTATGTGTGAGAATGGGGAGGGGCGGAGGAACAAAGGTTGCTCATGTAGATTGTGTTTTGGTTATTACTTTGATGTCCACAGGGGGCGATAGACGTTCCATACTGTTAATTTCCAGTCATTTGAAACTGATGTAGTGTTAAAACCATTTTGTGTAAATAAAGGAAGACAGTGATGAAAATGTATTATTAACTCAGTTTAATGTACATTTCAAAATTCATTTTTTTAATGCACGAATGAGACACTGAAGGTAAATAAATCAAACTTTTCCTACTAAAATAGTTTGCATGGTTTTATTAAAATAAAATATGGTCATGCTGTGTACATGACAAAGTTGCAGGTTATAGCCAAAAACAAATAACAATAATACATTACAACTTTGGCGTCCCCTATCTCGTACGCCATGCGACATTTAAAAAAAAAAACCCTTCAATAACTTTAGATCCTCAACTGGTTCACAGTGACCTCACCAAGTTTCAAGATTGGTCTTCCTGTAGGACCCACTTCCAATTTTTGACCCTTTTCCACGCGTACATTTTCACCAGGATTGACGCGGTTGCAGGTCTGTGAGTTTTGGAGTATGTTCAGGCCCTCAAAAATGCAATTCATTTGGAGGATGACCCATTTAGGTCATTTAAGGTTATTTGATGATTATTATCAATGTTTTCCAAATGATTTTGTACACGGCAAATTAGACATTTCCAAGATATATGATGGACAAATCTCAACTTTTATTTTAAGCATGCTATTTAAAACACATACATCTTAAAAGGTACAGTGTGTAAAAGGCAAAAAATTGATAATTATTCTATGTTCCATTTCTGCCTAATGGAAATCATTTTAAATAAACTTAATACACTGGAACTTTAACTTAAAGGCTGGAATGAATGATGTAAATGTATTGTGGGTGTTGACCCAGTCTCTGGGAATGACTAAATCCCTGCTGTGTCCACAGTGTCTCCTCTGCCTCCTCTCAGACGTAGATTCAGGTCAATGGTGCTCAAAGATTTAACGTTGTAATCGGACAGTTTTCCTTCAGTCATCTCTCTGCTTTGGAAGACGAGCCTCTGTTGACTCTCTGCCACCCCCTCTCTGCACTGCACCCTGCGCTTGAAGTCGCTCACTGTCTCGTCAGGTGTGATGTCATAGGTGCTCAGCTGGTTCTTTTCGTTCCTCAGGAACACCTGGATGGAGACCGGCTCGGTCACCAGCAGGGACAACCTGGAGCCAGACTGCAGGCCGTAGGAGCAGATGGTCTTGGTGTCGTCGCTCAGATCTGTCCTCTGACCGTTCACAAACACCAGCCTCTGCCTCACAATGGGAATCTGCAGCTTCTCTTGGATGAGCTGCTTCAGAAATCCCACAGTCTGCTGAGGCTCCACCATCAGTGAGCGGGACGTCCCGTTCAACATAGTGATGATTATCTCCATGATCGAAGAGCTCTGAAAGACAGAATTCAAATAATCAAGCTGAGAAAATGAGTTTCCATGGAGGAAACAACATAAACAAACTAAACATCCACTGAAAAGAAGGAATGAAATAAGAGGAAAATACATATACAATGGTAGTAATATAATAAATAAATAAAACTGATAAGGAAAAACGAGTTGATGGAACAATGAAATTGAACATTTAAATAGATTCAGTCAGTACAAAATGAAACAATGAAATAAGACACATTCATATTCTGTTACTCTCAGGTCTGAAATAAGGCTGCTCTAGAGATGAAGTCCACAATTACCAAAGGACTTTTGTTGTAATTGTAAACTGAATGCTCTAGAGGAAATCTGATTTTTAAAAAGTAGCAATAAAACCATTGCAGCTTTAAAAAAATTGAACATTTCTTACCTTCTGACACTTGAGAGTAAATTCCTGTGGAAAACTTTGAAGATTTCAGTTGAGAAAATGTTCAAATATGATGCACAACAGCAAAAGATTGAACCTCTGACAAAGTGGGAACACAGATCACTGTTTATATACAAGCTCAGCATCAGCTGATCTGCACCCTCCCTTCTTTTCATAAGTTTCGTTTTCCCCCTCTGTCTGCCTGAGTTAACTTTCGGTTACCATTCTCTCCAACAAACTAAGCTGTAGTGGAAGCTAGGAATGTTGTTGTTATAGGATAGACTAAATTGTCCAAGTGGGAAGTTTGCCTCGGGCTTTACAGTGTGTGCAATATAAAAACAGGAAATACATATACTGACAATACATCTTAAGTAAAAATCATCTGCTCTGCTATCCAGGTGCTGAGGGTTTTAAATGAACAGGGAGACATTATCACAATCTGGATTGTGCACAGTCTATCTCCAACATCTGTGGAGGAAGAGATACGTGATGGGCAGACTGTCCTCTCACCAGAGGTGTGTCCATTACCTGCAGAGGAGACACCTGATCACCCAACTGTACTGACACCAAAGACGTGTCTATCTCGAACACTTGTGGAGGAAGAGACATGTGAAGGCCAGACTGGGCTCTCACCAAAGATGTGTCTATCTCCATCACCCACAGAGGAAGAAACACCTGATCACCCAACTGTACTGACACCAAAGACATGTCTATCTCCAACACTTGTGGAGGAAGAGACATGTGAAGGCCAGACTGGGCTCTCACCAAAGATGTGTCTATCTCCATCACCCACAGAGGAAGAAACACCTGATCACCCAACTGTACTGACACCAAAGACATGTCTATCTCCAACACTTGTGGAGGAAGAGACATGTGAAGGCCAGACTGTCCTCTCACCAAAGATGTGTCTATCTCCATCACCCACAGAGGAAGAAACACCTGATCACCCAACTGTACTGACACCAAAGACATGTCAATCTCCAACACTTGTGGAGAAAGAGACACATGAAGGCCAGACTGTCCTCTCCCCAAAGATGTGTCTTTCTCCAACACTTGTGGAGGAAGAGACACGTGAAGGCCAGACTGTCCTCTCACCAAAGATGTGTCTTTCTCCAACACTTGTGGAGGAAGAGACATGTGAAGGCCAGGCTGTCTACTCACCAGAGAAGTGCCTATCTCCTGAGGAAGAAGAGATACCTGGGGACCAAACTGTCCTGACACCAAAGATATGTCTCCTGTCATCAGAGACATGTATGTCTTTGTCAAAGGTGGAAGAAGAGACTCCTCAGCACCAAACTAGCCCATCACCAGAGAAGAGCCCATCTCCTGTGGAAGAAGAAACACCTGAGGACCAAACATGTCTGTCTCCCTCATGTGTAGAGCAAGAGACACCTGAGGAGCAAACTGTCCTGTCCCAAGAGACATGTCTGTCTCCACCACCTGTGGATGAAGACACACCTGAAGCGCAGACTGTCCTGACTCCAGAGTCATGCCTGTTTCCAGCACTTGTGGAGGAAGAGTTACCTGAGGACCAAACTGTACTGATACTAAATACATGTCCATCGCCTGTGAAAGAGGAGACACCTGAAGCCCAGACTGCCCTGACTACAGAAATGTGTTTGTCTTCAGCACATGTGGAGGAAGAGTTACCTGACAACCAAACTGTACTGACTTCAAAGACACGTCCGTCTCCACCTAAAAAACAACGTGCCCCGATTCCAGAGACACGTCTATCTTCCGCAAATGTGGTGAAAGAGACACCTGGAGATCAGACTGTCCTGAAGGTGGAGACAGGGAAACCTTTGGCTGCAGTGGAGACTGATCTGTCTCAACAGGCTTTAATTCAGATGTCTGAGTTTGAATTAAATCAACTGCTGCATGAGCAGCAGATGAGGCTCAATGATGAGGAACAAAAGTACAATAACCTGACAAATGAGCTTGAGAGCCTGAGGAGCCACTTCACAACAGTGAGTCAGGAGAAATCCACCCTTGTTAAAGAACTGTCTGCAATGATGAAGCTGGAGCAGGCTGTTGTTCTGAAGACCAAAGAACTAGAGAAGGCTCTTCAAGACGTGACAAAGAAACATGTGGTGGAGGATCGTCTAGCCACACAGATGAAACTGAAATCCGATCTCACTGCCGCACTGACCCAAGCCCAAAACAACCTGGAAGAGTTCAGTTCCCAGTGGGAGCAGGACAAGTCCCAACTGCAGGAAGAACACGCCAAGGAAACCTCTGAACTGAAGGCTGCTTTTCTTCACATTAAAGAAGAGGGAAGGAAGGAGAGACTGAAGTGGCAGAGTGAGATGTCCACTCTCCTGGACTCTTTGAACACCAACAACCAAGCTCTATGAGACACAGAGGAGAAGGCTGAGAAGTTTACAGAGAAAATGATGAAGAGAATTGCAAGTTTGGAGAGCACGATTCAAGAGGTCCAGAGCAAAAGGGAAAAGAAGGGGTCTGTGAGGAGACGACTGTGCGGCTTCTTAAAAAGAACTGGAGGGAAAAAATCTCACTCTCAACTCTGAATCGTTTTACCTCAGTTTACCGTTTAGTTTGCTTTGACTGCTTTAACACTTTGTCCCCTAACAGTATCTACACCAAACAAACGGGGATGTTCAGTGGGACTGCGCTATCGCACTTTAATCACAACCACGATTTTTTATGTTTCACAAACATGGCTGTTCCTGCGCCACACAGCTCCAAGTTTCAGGGTTGAAGTCTGGGCAAGTGTGTGTCCTCTTCTGTTATACCAACTGTCCTCATGCCCTCCTTCACGACACCCATGGACCTTCTCTGTGGTCTTCCTCTTTTCCTCCTTGCCGGCAGCTCCATCTTCCAACAACCTTTTTCCAATATATTCCTCCATCATCATCTCAACCTTGACTCTCTTACTTTATCTCCAAAGCGTTCAGCCACAAAACTAGACCAAATCTGATGGTTTGCACAAAATACAACACCTCTTCCTCTCTCTCTTTATGTGTGAGAATGGGGAGGGGCGGAGGAACAAAGGTTGCTCATGTAGATTGTGTTTTGGTAATTACTTTGATGTCCACAGGGGGCGATAGACGTTCCATACTGTTCATTTCCAGTCATTTAAAACTGATGTAGTGTTAAAACCATTTTGTGTAAATAAAGGAAGACAGTGATGAAAATGTATTATTAACTCAGTTTAATGTACATTTCAAAATTCATTTTTTTTTAATGCACGAATAAGACATTGAAGGTAAATCAATCAAACTATACCTACTAAAATAGTTTGCATGGTTTTATTAAAATAAAATATGGTCATGCTGTGTACATGACAAAGTTGCAGGTTATAGCCAAAAACAAATAACAATAATACATTACAACTTTGGCGTCCCCTATCTCGTACGCCATGCGACATTTTAAAAAAAAAACCTTCAATAACTTTAGATCCTCAACTGGTTCACAGTGACCTCACCAAGTTTCAAGATTGGTCTTCCTGTAGGACCCACTTCAAATTTTTGACCCTTTTCCACGCGTACATTTTCACCAGGATTGACGCGGTTGCAGGTCTGTGAGTTTTAGAGTATGTTCAGGCCCTCAAAAATGTAATTCATTTGGAGGATGACACATTTAGGAATGCATACAGGTCATTTAAGGTTATTTGATGATTATTATCAATGTTTTCCAAATGATTTTGTACACGGCAAATTAGACATTTCCAAGATAGATGATGGACACATCTCAACTTTTATTTTAAGCATGCTATTTAAAACACATACATCTTAAAAGGTACAGTGTGTAGGACATTGCAACGTCGATCAGTGAGGTTGCTCTTCCCATTCAAGCACGTAGGGGAACCTACGGTAGGGGTTAAGGTATTAAGTTTGTCAATTAAAAACATGATGGTCCAACATGGAGAAGAACCAGCTCCTGCTGTAAAAGTAAAAGGCAAAAAATTGATAATTATTCTATGTTCCATTTCTGCCTAATGGGAATCATTTTAAATAAACTTAACACACTGGAACTTTAACTTAAAGGCTGGAATGAATGATCTAAATGTATTGTGGTTGTTGACCCAGTCTCTGGGAATGACTAGATCCCTGCTGTGTCCACAGTGTCTCCTCTGCCTCCTCTCAGACGCAGCAGCAGGTCAATGGTGCTCAAAGCTTCAACATTGTAATCGGACAGTTTTCCTTTAGTCATCTCTCTGCTTTGGAAGACGAGCCTCTGTTGACTCTCTGCCACCCCCTCTCTGCATTGCACCCTGCGCTTGAAGTCGCTCACCGTCTCGTCAGGTGTGATGTCATAGGTGCTCAGCTGGTTCTTTTCGTTCCTCAGGAACACCTGGATGGAGACCGGCTCGGTCACCAGCAGGGACAACCTGGAGCCAGACTGCAGGCCGTAGGAGCAGATGGTCTTGTTGTCGTCGCTGAGATCTGTCCTCTGACCGTTCACAAACACCAGCCTCTGCCTCACAATGGGAATCTGCAGCTTCTCTTGGATGAGCTGCTTCAGAAATCCCACAGTCTGCTGAGGCTCCACCATCAGTGAGCGGGATGTCCCGTTCAACATAGTGATGATTATCTCCATGATCGAAGAGCTCTGAAAGACAGAATTCAAATAATCAAGCTGAGAAAATGAGTTTCCATGGAGGAAACAACATAAACAAACTAAAAATCCACTGAAAAGAAGGAATGAAATAAGAGGAAAATACATATACAATGGTAGTAATATAATAAATAAATAAAACTGATAAAAGAAATGAGATTTAAATAGATTCAGTCAGTACAAAATGAAACAATGAAATAAGACACATTCATATTCTGTTACTCTCAGGTCTGAAATGAGGCTGCTCTAGAGATGAAGTCCACAATTACCAAAGGACTTTTGTTGTAATTGTAAACTGAATGCTCTAGAGGAAATCTGATTTTTAAAAAGTAGCAATAAAACCATTGCAGCTTTAAAAAAATTGAACATTTCTTACCTTCTGACACTTGAGAGTAAATTCCTGTGGAAAACTTTGAAGATTTCAGTTGAGAAAATGTTCAAATATGATGCACAACAGCAAAGGATTGAACCTCTGACAAAGTGGGAACACAGATCACTGTTTATATACAAGCTCAGCATCAGCTGATCTGCACCCTCCCTTCTTTTCATAAGTTTCGTTTTCCCCCTCTGTCTGCCTGAGTTAACTTTCGGTTTCCATTCTCTCCAACAAACTAAGCTGTAGTGGAAGCTAGGAATGTTGTTGTTATAGGATAGACTAAATTGTCCAAGTGGGAAGTTTGCCTCGGGCTTTACAGTGTGTGCAATATAAAAACAGGAAATACATATATTGAGAATACATTTTAAGTAAAAATCATCTGCTCTGCTATCCAGGTGCTGAGGGTTTTAAATGAACAGGGAGACATTATCACAATCTGGAAGGCCATTCTGTGAGTTTACACCTAATAAAACTGTTTTAACAAACAAATGCTCAACTCGATTGAGAGGTTTTCTAGTAATAAAATACTAGATGTGCTGATACATGATGATAATTTTAATTTAACATGAATATGACAGGTTTAACAACCAGGCGGGCCAGAGCATTATCAGCTCAAATTGAGCGGGGTTTCTAGTAATAAAACAGTAAAAGTGCTGACACATGATGATTTGACTGCATTGTAAATGACATAAATACATTTTAAAGGAGATACACCCTCTGACCTAACACACTGTTCACTCACCATTTAGTATGAACTGATACTGAAACTTAAGAGGTGAAAATGACCAGCAGCTTTTGTTTTTTTCTGTTCTGCTCCAGGACATGATGAAATGACGTTTACCAAACACGGCGGATGTTTTTTTTGGCTGCAGATGAGCAGGAATTGACAGAGTATTTTACGTAATTTATTTCTTGGCACTAAGACACATTCATTTACTCATAAATATCAAGGACAAGTGCATAAATATCAGAACTCTGAGTGTTTCAGGAGGGCAGCCCTCTCTTCTCTCTTTGGTAGAGGAATATTTCCTGTAGAAAAGAAAAAATATAATAATGAACATTTAAGATTTTATAACATTTTGGTGAATTCAAGAATGGTTTGAAGGTCAATTCTCACCTGGTGGTGCCACAAAATATTCTTCAACTGTGTTTTTGGAGAGGTGAAGCAGTTTTTCAGCACAGTTCCCATCAGTCACTGCATCGTCCCTCAGGTATAACGCCCTGAAATGAACATAACATAACCACAGTGGGCTTCACAAGAGCTTGTGGTTGTTTCTCACTCACTCACTTCTTTTAAGCAAGCTGCACCATCATACCTGTCCTCTAGAACTGAATCCATTGGCTCAATACCGGTTGTGTCAACAACGTGAAGCTGATCTGCAAATCGAATGGCTTTCTCCAAACACTCCAGTCCCTGTTTGGTTCGGAAATCCACCAAGGCCAGTCGCTCCAGTTTGTCCACCAGGTCTGCAGGGATTTCTGTTGGCTGTCAAATCAAAGAGGTATGGGTGAGAAAAGACAACGAAAAAGATTTCCAAGTCAACACAACCTCACAAGACCCAACATGAGATTCCAAGGTGGAATTTCTGTCTTATTTCACATAGTGCAACTGGAGCACTGTTTCCTTGGAGGTGACGTCACTCCTCGTTCTGACATAAATGGAACGCACCATTAGTCTACCATGACGCATCTGACCTTTTATTGTCTACACTGTTTTATTATACACAGAGCAGCTCCTCAAATAAGTACACAGAGCTGCTGTAGTTCATCTGCTTCAAGGTGCTGAGATGTGATCTGAGAGAAGTGTTGGAAAGTTCTGTGACGGTAGTGGCCTTTTGGTATCTACTCATTGAAATGGTTAATGTCAATGAGCAATGAGCTATTTTTTCCTTCTCCATGTTTCTCAAACTGTGGCAAAAAAAGCCAGAAAGTGTCAATGTTGTCTGATTTGAGACCCAGCTAGTGACGTCATGGTTCTCCTTCTATGATTTACGTTACTGCCATGTGTTTGTTTGATTAGATATTTACGTTACAAAGCGGTTGAACAGGTGTACCTAATAAAGTGGCAATGAGTGTACAACGCGACAAACATTAAAGCCAGGTGAGGCGTGACGTCACAGTCAGGCGGAGGACATTACCGGGGGAAGTTGGTGCTCTGGTACTGGTTCCCATGTCGCAACCTCTGGTACCTGCAGCAAAGACGAGGTAACAACAAGATTTAATACATGTGTACACTGTCTGCTGAATAAACTGACCTCCACCACTGAAACAACAGATGCTAACCTTAGAATTATGGGGTGAAGAGCAGAACAGACGCTTTACATTAATGACGCGGCTCTGAAGGAACCTTCTCCTAGTAAAGTTGAAGTGTCCTTCGCTTTTAAGCAGGTCAAATGAAGACCTGGCACTTTTCAATAACAAGCCACGATATGCTGTCGCGGCGCCGAGGCTAACCGCCGACATTTCCACCAACGTCACAAAAACAGCTGAGTTTCACATGTGCAGAAACGAGTGCTACATTTTCCTCTTCTTTATTAGAAACCCGATATAAGTCAACGCTGGGGTTTAATTTATCTACTCGTGACTGAAGCTAACGAACTGCAGTGGCTAACTCGTGTAGCAAACTAAAGCGAGATGTCTGACTCCAACGTACTTCCGCCTTCGCTTCTGTGCCAGTACGTAACCGCGGTGAAGTATGTTTTGGGTTGGTTTGCAAGTGTTGTCGAAAATGTTGATCAGTGTTTACCAAACCTGGAAATGATGTTCTCGAATGTCTTGATTTGTCCAAAAATCAAAAATGATTCAGTTTGAATGATTTCTTTGTTTGGGGCACAATAATCGTTACAGCCCTAGTTGGATACACAGACCTCCAAATTGCATAAACTATAAACAAATTGGCGCCATTTGCGTTATTTTTGTAGTTTCCATATCAATAAAAATTGTGTTGTCTTAATATAATGTGTGGGCATTCTTTCAAAGAATCTCAAAGAAAAGGTCACCGCTGTCCCACTAAAACGGGGGTATTTATTTACGGTCCCTTAGTGAATCTTGTATTCTCAAATAGTGGGACGGGCCCCCTCTGGGGGTGCCCGGTGAGGTGTCAGAGGGGGCGTGAGAGGCAGGGCAGGACAACTCATACAGTGGTTTATACAGATAAATAAATACAAATGATGAGTTTCTCAATAGTATTTAAATTCAGGGGGGCGTGAAAACATTTCTGTCCTCTGGGGGGAGCATGACAGAAAATACCACTGCCTGAAGCTAACTTCACCCAACTCCACTGCTCACATCACTACTCATTCATTATTTAATATCTTTGATCAAATACAGTAAAATTCACACTCTGTTTTTGGAAAAATAATAATCATTCCATTTTTATTTTTTTATTATAAGAACATATAACCATATACATATAGAATTAACTCTCAGTATAGAATTTGACTCTGTAACAATACATATGTTGAGCTGGCCACAAAATAAAAAAATATTAGCTACAAACAAGGCAGCATCTGGAAGGGGAAAAAAAAAGAAATTGATGAAAGTATAAATAAATAAATAAATTGGTCAATACATTTTACAATGGATTTTTTTCCTACAGCAGTTAGCATTCACGTCAGGGAAAAGAACACCAATATTAAATGTATTTCACTTCACCACATTCAGTAAAGAACACGTCTTAATGAATCACACAAGCGGTAACTAACATCGGTAACTGAGAGCAATTCCAACTAATTTAAGGGGTTTAAAAGCATAAACTTCAAATTTCATTTTTGACAATCTGTCATACTTCACCTTTCATTTTCTTGTTTGCTCTTGCCTTGAACCAGAATAATGCGTGGAACAACAAAACTTTTAATTTGATCCTTGTGACTGATTAGCACCTGATTGTATGTGATCTTCCTATTTATAGTAATTCTCAAACTGAAATAAACTTTTGATTTAACAAACAGGTGCCAGACAATACAAAAAGGGGTCAGTAAACTGCACAGTTGACAAAATATACATCTGTCCACTCTCTGACCAGACATCCCTAAGTCACTTAGATAATCAGGTTATGATTCAACAGCTGATAACACAATATAATCCTCATAATTTAACAACACATTTTTCTCTTAGTCTAGTACAATTCACACATGACATATTAAGACATACTATTTGGTAGACAAGGCAGCTCAAGAGCATTAATAACACCTTTGGATGCTAAAATCACTGGCATGGTGCTGAAAGATGGATTATTATGAACACAACATGAGATTGGGTCATCTGTGAGAGTTGATTTAATTTAGGGGAGTTCACTTAAAAAAAAGTTCCTGTTTATGTTCTTTCCTTTATTAAGGGATGAGGATAAGGAGGTAACTTGCTGATGTAGCTAATATTTAATCTTGTAGGCTTTGATTATTAAAATAATTGATATAAACTATTATCACAACATAGTATTTATCATAAATATAGTCTCTGGTTTAATTCGGCTCTGCATTTTGGTTTTGAAATATGCAACTAAAATCTCCATCTTCATCTGAAAATAGTAAGTGCACTCGGACCAAGATCAACACTTAAGGGAAGCTAGACAAAATTTTTGAAATGAAACAGTTTTTTTCCCTATTACATTTGTTTTTACTTGAACATACTGACAATTATTAAGTGTAATATTCTCAGACACCTGTTGACAACACATTTAACAAAGTGGATATGGTCAATAAGGCTCATAGCAGCAAAACTGATTGTAAAAGGCTTTGTGTGATGTGTGTGCGTGTGTGTCGCAGTGGGTGCAAGCAGATGTTCTGGATTTGACTTTTGTGCTGCTACAGCCGGTCCTCCCGCGTTGCTTGGATGAACGAAAGAAGAGAAACAGCACCATCACTTGTTCTCAATCAGCATCTGCACCTTACACACCAGATCTCTGGCCTGGGTCAAAATCTGCTTTATGTTGTGATGCTCTGCCATTTCTGAAAGACAGAAGAAGAAGAACAGCGAAGGTGAAAAATGGCCTCAGTCATACCAAAAAGCAAAATACTTCTAATGTGACTGTTTACATCTGTAGTGATGCGACAGTCCTTTAGCAGACTGGTAATTGAGCTGATGACTCTACAGCTTTACACAAATCAAATGTTAATGTTAATAATTTATAACTGTTCGTCAAAGTTGGATGCGTCTTTGATTGAGCAATTGAGCATGTTTGAATGAAAAGTTTGTGAAGAAAAATCCAGGACATTCATACGGATTAGGGCCAAGTGTAAAAAAATAATAATTGGAAAACAGCCTGACTTCTTCTGAATTCTGGCATTCTGAGATTAAAGTCAGTCTGGCATTTTTACATTTTAAATTTTGTTTTCAAAAAAATTAATATGTGGCCCTAATCCTCTTCTGTAAGAGAGTGGTGGCCTCCATAAAGCAAGGCCCTTTCCTAAATTACATAGAAGGCTTATGCTAAGCAATATACACTCATACAAACATACCTATGTGTAGTATATAACATTTTTTGCTGACACACTGGACCATTTTAACAAAATGTGTGTGATGTGGTCTGTTTCACCATTAAAGAACTTGATGATATCAGTGAAGTCCATGTTGTTCTCCAGGATGATGTCCCTGTAGATCTCCACCAGCGCCAGGGCAATGAAGAGGACAAAATGACTGGAGGACACGTACTTAGCCGCCCATATTGTTTCCCAGATGGAAAACACATCCTCATATACCAGCTCTGGAAAACAAAGAACAAAACGGCCACTTAGGGATGTGCAGTATAACCACATCCACTGTCTACTGCTTTATCCTCCACATGAAGGTCGCCAGTCCATCGCAGGGCCAACTTATAGAGACAAACAACTACTTACTCACACCTACAGCTACGTCAGTGTACAATTAACTTCTGCATTCCCCACACAGGGATAACATGCAAACTAGCAACCACCTTGCTGTGAGGCAACTGTGCTATTTTGTAGTTCTACCTTTGAATATGCCAATTAAACTCTGGAAGGACAAATCCTTCCAGAGTTTAAATAACTGCAGGAGCCGTTAACGAGCGGGTGAGAGATTTGGCATTTTATCCAAAAAAGAAGAAAGGCGTGTGTCTCTGCTTCCTCTAATTGGCACAACGTCTCCTGGTCTGTACCCCCAATTTACCTCGCTTGAAATCGAGGAGAAACCAGCGGTAGCAGAAGTAGAAGTGGGTGTAGTCTCCGTTTTGGTGCATTAGCTCAAACAGCTCAGAATCCAGGATCTAAAGAGTGATGGGAAAAATATGTTATGTAAATAATGTATTACTTGACTGTTACTGTGTGTGTGTTCACTGTTGCTGTCTTACCTGGATTAGGGAACGCATGTTGGCGAAGTGAGTGTCCATGGCTCCTCCATGTGGGAAGTTTTGATTCATTCTCTTCATGAGCTCAGTGAAGCAGCTGAAGGCCATGGCCTCTGAAAGAAGGAAGCAGAGAGAGGAAGCCTGAGTGAAAAGGTGAGTAGGAGAACACTCCTAAGATGTTTTTATCCATAACTAAAAATACACCACATGTCAAGAGAGGGTGGAAAATGAGAAATGAATCAGTGTGTTGGGTCACCATCGTCCAGAATGACTAGAAGTGGAGCCAGCAGATCACACATGCCCTGTACGTAACCGATGTCAAGGTGCCTCCAGATATAGCTGTGAATGAACAAAGACAGAGAGGTGAACTTGAATGTTGCTCTTTGTGAATCTGAGTCATACTTTTGATTTAGACTAAAGCAACTCTTATTTTTATATATGTTGAAGTTTATATAATACACTTTCTCTGTCATTTAAATATAATCCAATCATCAAAGCATTTCCAAAAAAAACCCATGAATTTTGCCTTTACCTGCACATAATGTTGCGCAACTTTTCAAGGTTTGCAGGAGTGAAGTACCAGTAGTTCCTGTCACAGCGTTGGACGTCTTTCTCAATGCGGTGCAGATTTAATGTGTACAAGTCCAAAAGCTCTTGCTAAAACAAACAAAATGATGACAAGGAACACAACAATCTTATAATACAGTTGGTTTACATGAATGTACATGAATTGGATTTAAAAAAAAAAAAAATAATAATAATAATAATGATGTGAGCATACAGAGAAGCTACTCCCAGCAGGTTGTAGAGACGCCCCTCCATTTTGGGGGTCAACAGATCCAGGCAGAGAATCACAGTGGGGGTACAGGCTCTCCATCTCTGGCTCCTCAGACAGCATGGACTCGGTCCCCTCTGGACTAGGCTTTTCCCGCTCCTCCCCCTGCCTGAGTTCCTCAAAGGAAGACGGGGTTTCACAACGGCCCTTTCTGCTCCAAGGCACCATGGAAACTTTGGCTTTGGGGATTTCTTCCATCTCTATGGCTGAAGGAGACTCGTCCGATTCAGTCATGACTTGAGCCTCCTCTTTCTGAGAGGCGCAGCAGGCTCCTCTTGCTCTGGCATCTGAGAAAAGGTTTGTGTCCAGGGGAGCCACAGGATGCTGGATGATTTTCTCTTTAACCTCTGCTGACTCACTCACTTGTACCACCTTTTGGAGACTTTGTTCCACAGGTTCTCCCCTGGCTGGTGTAGCAGCTGCTGATACTATCACGGTATCCTGATTGGGTATCACTCCTCCAGTTTCTCCTGACTCTAAAGATCTTTTAATGTCTGTATCCAGGCCTTTATCTTCCATCTTAGTTCTCTCTGTTTTATTATGTTCTGACTCTTGAGCATTTTCCTGGTTTTTATTGAACAAACGTGTCTCTTTGTTGGCCATCGCCTGCTCGTCTTCCAGCGGTTGAATCATTTCATCATCTACCACCTCAGTCTTGGTATTTTCTGCCGTTTTGGTCACATCAAATGCGTTTCCCTCCTCCTCCTCTTTGTCTTTCACTTCAACTTTCTCGTGACTGAGCTTTTCCTCTACAACACCTTCACCCTCTGGCCCTGCAGCTTTGACCATGCCCTGTGATGTCTGGGGACCTGCAGCATATTTCAGTGATGTATCAGGTGCAGTGGCATCCTCTGTGCTGAGCGAACCATCAGAAAGGCCAGAGGTGACGGAGAAGTTGCGGGACGAGGGGTGTCCAGAGTCAGGAGAGCATGTTCCGTTCTGCAGGGCTCCGTTGGGCATCTTTGGCGCCTGTTTGGCCTCTTCCGTCTTGGGCTCCGTCTCAATCTGGTCCACCTCCTCTACGGACTCAAACACCTGAAAGAACAAGCCAAACGATAGCAGGCTACTCCAGGGGAAAGGATGGGAGGATGTGAAGAACTAGCAGGGGACAGGATGGAGGGATGAGCATGATCACGTGCATTACCGTTGTCATATAATGATTTCAAACTCCTTGCGGATGGTGTTATGGAGAACTTTTATTTACCTGTGTGCTGCTGCTGGAGTTGCTGTGCAGATGAGCCAGACTCTGCCTGTCTGAGCTCTGGGAGGAGTGGGACTAAATAATAAAATATATTCAGTGGTTATGGTTTTTAATATAGAACATTGTTTAATAGTCTTACTACTGTGCCTTGTATGTTGTGTTCACATTAAATGAACGCAGAAGAGGCTGAGATGTACTGACCCCTTACAGATCTGGTGTTGTTCTGATTGATCCAATCACAAGTGTACAGCTCTGGGTACAGGTGTGAATGTACCACATATGCTTTGACTTAGATAGCTTCCGGAGGTGACACTTCTGGCACTTCTGGATTCGATCTGGCCCAGACAAAATGGATGTGCTCCATGGATAAAATCTTTTTTTGGCAAATATGCAGTGCTCTTGGCAATTTGAAATCTGGTGGTTTTTATGGTCTGAATATCTTCAGACAAATGTGGGCCACTGCTGTGTGGCGACACATGGTCATGCAGTGGTCAGCTTTGGGCCCAGATCTGACAAACGGGAGCCCAGATGCCATCGTTTCACAGGCCAGATGAAAGTGTCACGTATTAGAGTCTGGGCTATAAAAATGTACTACCTGGGGAGGATGCACTCAAGTCTAATTTCTCTCACTTCTCAGTGTTTTCTCTACACTCAAATATACAGCCACAACGTTAACACTAAACGTCACATATTGATTTAAAAAAAAAAAAAAAAAATAGTTTTCACTTATTTCATGCCCTCCTTGCTCCACTAGACACTGATATCAGATCCCTCTGGATTGCTTTAGGTTCCTTGGAGAAGAGATAACTGACCTAAAAATGGTTAGTAGGCCAAAATGGAAGTGAAAGCAGAGTTACTATAACATTTTGAAATCCTCGCCTGAAAGCCTTAAAAGGCATGACACCTTAGCCGGAGTCCAGTGGCTTGAGCCCTCGTCCTCCACTGCACCGGTTGAAGTAGGGTGATCATAGGTAGTGAACACCTGTGTTTACGTCACAAGTCACATCGACAGGGAACTATCTGATCTGTCCGCTGAGATTGCAGACACAAAGGCACACGTCCGATTCATATCTGATTTATTTCCAGATACAGGCCTGAAACTGATCTGATGATCTGAATCCATGTGCCCCTCCCCCCCTTGCTTATGCCGTCTTGAGTCATATCTGATTTGTGCCACATGGGAGCACAAAAAATCAAATTTAGGCAATGTGAATGTATATTTGCATATGGAGTAGGAAAGTGAAATCACATTACAGGTGGTTAGAGTGGACTGTCCACTTGGGATTGGATCTGTCAGGACAGATTTATCAAGCATATCATGAAGCAACAAGTCATTTTTCTTAGGATCTTCTAGTAGCAAGTGAAATAAGGGCCCTTTTATTTATAAATTGTGAAGATCATGTCACACGTTATATGTATGTTTTCACAACCTTTCAAGAGCTAATCATTTTTGATTTGTAATATTGTCAATATTCAGGCTTATACGTGTATATACTGTTATTTTTCTGTAGTTAATGACTGACTGATTCCCCCCTTTCACCAACCCCAAACTCTGTAATAGTGCTGCTATACTGGCCTATTATAAATATATATAGATATAAAATAACCAATTAACTGTTTTTAAAATGTTTTTATGACTTCTCTTAGAGCCCTTGAATTGAATTGAATTGAATTCATAACACAACAACCCTCTTTCTCAGAGTGCCCGGCTAATCTGTGAATTATCATTCCAGTGTGACTGTCGGTGCGTGCTCCTGCTTCACCTCATTGCTCACAGTGGAGTCGTGATGGATCATCTTCTGACTGGAACTGTCTGTGCTCGCAACAGAGGAGCACTTTGCCAAAGCTGCAGCGTGCTGCTCCTTCTCCCGCTGGCGGACAATCTCCTCGCAGCCTAGCCACTCCTGCATGGTCTGTTGGTAGCACACTCGGACCTGTTCGTCCACCTGGGGTGAAGGGTGAAAGGTGAGGAGTCAGGGGTGAGTGGTTCTGTTGTAAAAATGCTTTGGAAGCAAAAATGTGGATATAACAAACCTCCTTCCTCTCGGTTTCTGACATTCCAAATTGGTAATGACCGAGCAGGAAAGGCCACACCTCTTTGCGCAGAGAGGGCTCCACACCGCCAAAGTAGACCAGACGAAGCAGCTCCTGTTCCTCGTCAGACTGAGGAAACAAGACTCGTCTTCAGTCACTTCGGTCACTTTTTCCTCGAGTGGAAGATGGAGCAATGAATGAAAAGTAATTATGATAGAGAAGATTTTCATCTTCATTTAGTTATACATATGTATAAAATAATTATAATGAATAATAACTACTTTGTCAAACATGACTCCAGGTAAATTTGACTCATAAAACTAATTAAGCCAATATGTCTGATGTCCATATAAACTGTAGATGTGGACAGATGGGGCCATTAGATGTGTCTCATGCACACACTGTTGTGAGACTAATGGTGTGAGCCGCATGATTAGCAGATGATGAATATGGATGACACAGAAGAGTGGCAAAGCCATGCTGCAAGTGGACGTGTGTGTGTGTGTGTGTGTGTGTGTTTGTTTTTTCAGCATACTGTCAGTGAATGTGAAGCGTTGGAGTGTGTGTGGGAGTGCCATCAGGGATGCTTACTCTGCAGTCCTGGAGGAACGTCTGCCACACTTCTGCGGTGAGTCCTTTGTAAGCATCACACGGAGCGTCAGGCGCCACAATGGTGTGATTGACGAGGGCCGAGAGATGTGTACGCACAGTGGAGAGGTGACGGCAGTACGCTAGCCCTAGTTCAACAACACAGGGAATTAAATGATGCCTCTGAAGAAGCTAGAGATAAAGAAATAGATACTAATATTTAAAGGTCCAGTGTGAAATTAAATATACTATGCATACTATGAATATCCTAACTTATTTGCAAAAGGAAAGGGTGAGTGAAAGAGTCCTCTGTTACGATCTGCAGTCTGACCATTAGATGTCACTGTTTCTTATACACTGGACCTTCAAGTGAATACAAAAAGTCATTACATACAGCCATAAAATGCCCGAGAGATGATCTGATACTTCATGTTGTCGCAGAGCAGCTTCAGAGGAGCCCTGCAGGAAGATACAGCACAATTTACTGATGAAATTACAAAAATAATGCAACATGACTATTCTCTATTCTAAAAAGGTCATTTTCAGTACATTGAGTGCATATTTATAACGTCTAGTTTTTAATTGTATCCTGAATATATGAATTATATCTAGAGTTTATTACACCGCTGTGGCTAACCTTTCTTAAATGTTAACGCGTTTTTATCCGTCTTGCTTATCACCTCGTTTTCCTCAACACATTCTCATGCCAGCGATGTAGTAAATGTCACATAATTGTCCTCTGGGTAATTGCTCTGTTCTTGCTTCTTTTTGCTCATTTTCCCAGTTTCCCCCTTTTACTGTTGAGAAGCTGTAGCATGGCACTGAGGGATGGCAAAGTGAGAGGGTGTTTCTGTACAAACTTTAGAGGTTCCCTGTCATGATCCATCTCAATGTGTTTCTAACTAGGAGTGTGTTTATCTCGCACCTCTCATGGTTACACCCCCTGGGTGTCACGCCGTCAGAAAAGCTCCCCTGAGAACAAGAGGAACATGACGACTTCCTGAGAGTGGGATGCCACATTGTAGCTCCCTGATCCATCAAGTCTGGGGGTGGCACTGCAGAATCCCCAGGAAAAAAAGAAAAGAAACTAGCATTATCATCTTGAATGATGCTCCAATTCCTTTTTTTTTTCAGGCTATTGAAACTCAGCTGGAAGCACTTTTGCATGAGCAGGATTAGGGTGATCAGCTGTGTACTAGTGAAAGTGCTGATTCCTGTTAGAGAGAAGATCAGGCATGCAAACTGGAATTAAAACACAATTTGGAAGTGTAAAGCCATCATATCCAATTACTTAATTACCTAGAGAATTAATGGGGTTAATTTGATCAATCAGTCGTCTCTCCATGGCTACCGAGTCGTACGGCAGTAAAAAAAGGCGTGACACAAGGGAGTGAGCAGGGAATTTAATAAGGAGACGCATCAATAAACTTTGCCAGAGGTGCTAGAGAGGCCACGAGGATATTAGATGCAGGGAATTTAGACAAGGCAAGCTGACAGATAGACAGACAAGCCGAGGTGTGACAGTGTTATAGCTGCCTCCTATGAGTGAGGGGGATTCTTCAGGACAGCTGCAGGACCTCTGGGGGTCAACAAGCGTCCCTGCTGTGGAGGAGCACTGTCCACTCAGTTGGGGGGAAGCGGAGGAAGTCAGACAAGGAGGATGAGTTACAGTCACTGTAACAAACAACATCTTCATAAACATAATCCTAAAAGCCCCTCGGGAGTCACTCATGTTAATTTGCTTCTCTGGGGCGAAACTCACCAAACTCTGATTGGCTGTTTGGAAAGAGGATGCGGAAGACGTAGTCTGTGGCCTCGTCGTCCTCCTTATCTGAAACTGAGTCTGAGGAACCCGATCCCTGAGGAACCCTATTCCGCAGCTTAGGAAACACCTTTCCCTGCAAGGAGAATATTAATCTAATTAAACTAATGCCAACAAGAGAAATAGCTAAACCATTAGAGCCCAGCTAAGCCATCCATGTGCATTAAAGATGATGAGCGTCTGTGTGCTTAAGCCCATTAATAGTGCCTGAGCATGTGTGGGTGGATTCTTTATTTAGTTGAGCTGTAGATACAGTGTAATTAAAACATTCATCCACTAAAGTATGCACTCTCTGTGTGGTGGTGCAGAGAGAAAACATTAAGCCACGATTCATCAGTATCACTCTCACCAATGTAGCCAAAGAGCCAGTGCAAATATATTTAAGAGCAATGGATTTATTGATTTATTGTGTTCTGGATCTGAATCCATAGCAAAGACCTCCTGCTCTGACCTTTCCCCTCTGGGACCAGAGCGGAGGGTCCAGCTGGCCGTGAGGAAGGAGGCCGTTCTCCAAGCAGGAGAGGAACTGGAGCAGATGGCCTCCTCTGGGGAAGCGAATTGGAGGTCTTTGAATTCCATCCTGACTGACCAACACCACTGTCCCTCCACTGTCCACTGCAGAGGATTAACAGGAAAATATATATATATACACACACATATACATATATATATGTTTTTATTATTTTTTTTACTTAAAAAATAATAATAATAATATGTTATATTAATTTTCCTTAATTTTACTTTAGGAAAATTAATATAACATGACACTCTGCCTAAATGACTCAGGGGAGGCTTTCAGGAGAAATTGTGTCCTTTTCAGAGAAGCCAAGCTCCAATTAGCTCCTCTGTAATTCAAACCATGAATATATTCATGATGGAATTTTGTTTGAGAGATACACAGTATCAGCATGAAAAGACAGGAATAATATAGTCGGTCATTGAAGTTGAATGTAAAATATTAGTTTCAGGACACAAGTTTGTTGTGGACCCACCTTGTTGATGACAGTGCAGGTACACTATCTCCTCTAGAGGGATAGTCATAGCATAGTCCCAGTACACACTGAAAAACAAAATCAGAAACAACCTCTTACTAGACTTCACAAACTTAACGGTACAATTCAAATTCATCAGTATGAATAAAGATTTCAAGGACCATTCATTTTACGGCTAATGAAGAAAGCATTGGAGAGCATGCATACAGATTATGCAGGCGCAGAGCTGCAGTGAGTAATCAATTTTTTTTTGGAGAGAGGATCCAGGCACACACACACACACAAAGGAACATAACATGGTTTGCTAGGGTTGAGAGATGTCTGACAGCGTCTCAGTCAATAAACCATCTGCCGACTGCTGGTGAGCTCAAAATAAGCCTCATCAGATCAGCAGCACTTGCTCTAAATACACAGAGCCCCCCACACACAAACAAACGCACTGCATTATTCAGCAACATCACAGTGCTAGACAAACATCTTTGAGGAAGCACAGATTTTCTTGGTTTGAGATGGATTATTGTTATCAAATGCAGACTCTGCAGGCAGACACAATCACCACAATCATAATCCATTTGTGGCTGGACAATTTTGCACCTGCGTTCGTAGTCCAAGTCTCCAACAGAGCCGTTCATGAGCTGATTGGGCGTCCACTTCAGGGTCATGATGTCAGCGGTTTGGTGCAGAGAGAGGTAACCTGGTATCGCCTCCATGTCGTCCCTCTGAAACAACCACCAGGATGGATGATTTTCATTTGACACGAGAACAGCATGGATATGAATCATAAAACTAGTTGTGCAGACTGTGCTGGTGGAGAAGTTAGACGTGTGCTGACACAGAAATAGCTTCTTTGATCATGAAAGAGAAAAAAATCAAGAGAAAGGGAATGTCGCTATTTTAGGGCAGGCTGGTGTTATCTGACATATGTAATGTTGAAAGTATTCTTTTGTTTTGTGACATAAATTATAGTTGGTATGTGAAATGTGTGAGGTGGAAGTTAAAGTGAATCATTTGTGAGCACACATGCAATACATTTATTCTTGTAATAACAGGATTTTTGATAAATTTGACAAAAAATAGTATGATGTTCATCGATGTATCCAAAGGTAAATGGTCTGTATAAATATGTATGTATGTTTGTAATGTTTATATAGCGCTTTTCTAGTCTTGGTGACCACTCAAAGCTGCTTTACATTACCATTCACACGCACATTTTCTGTAACCATTCACACAGTGCTGACACAGCTGTCGGGTACAACGTGGGGTAAGGTGTCTTGGCCAAGGACACATTGGCATACAGACTATGAAAACCCCCATTTAAAACAGTCGAGAGAAATGTTTGAATATAAACAAATGGATGTTACATTCAAGTCATTGTCACACCAAACACTGCTGAGTGACTCTTATCTGTTTTTCTTTGGGTGAGCTGGAGCCACGGCCGAGCAAGCGGATGCAGCCCATCTCTTCTTGAACCAGATCCACAATCAACTCCGTGCCAGATCGTGGTCTAAACTCCACCTGCCAGCCCTGACTCATGACTCTGCCTTCACATCCATCACGTGAGCCGAGATTACTTTTGCACCTCTACCACTCTGTTTGTCTCTTTCAGCTCCACATGACCCTCTGTGTTGCTTAGTATAGCCTTGTTTAGATAATTGTGTCACCTAGCAACGTGCCCATACAGCACACAGGAAGTGATTTGTTTTCTGTCTCATACAGTTGGAGCAACATTGCACTAGTAAAGCAAGTCTGGTGCAAAGTTTCAGTACTTAATGCAGTTTAACAGTATAAATGATTCTTGATTCCCTGTGTTGCCTTGGCCAGGTCTGATAGTATTGCTTGACGGAACCTGATTTCAGATGCTCAGCAACATTATGCTGCACAGCTTTTAACTGAGATATTATTTATAGCTACACAATGACATATAAAAAGGATCATTTACCGGTTGTACAAGTACGTTGTTTTTGCCGAACAGCAAAGTCGCCCTGTTGTTTTGATGCAGTGATTCCACATATTCACGAGCGGATGGCGAGGGGGAAGGGCGTTCGTCCATGCTGCTGCTGGAGTTCCGTTTCTGGATCTGACACACAATACATCATATCAGATAACCAACATCATAAACCCGCTCGGAACTAATAGCCATCTATGGAGAATTAATCACTGCTGGCCAGTCACAGGACAGCCATTTTACATTAATTAAACAAATTACCGTTTATTCATCATGTGCACCACTGCATCCTTCCTTTCACTTTCAAGACCAGTAATGTTTTATGTGGAAATGCACATTTAATAACCAATTACTATATAACTGTACTGTCAGGAGTACTGCAGTATTTTAAGATGTTCCCAGCTGACCTATTTTTACAGATAACCTGAAGACTCAGAAGTGTGATAGTCTCAGATACACTCTGTTCTCTTCACGTGTCTTTACTTGGGACACAGTGTGCTTCACCTAATGCCATAATCTGAGCAGGAAAGACGCAGAAGAACAAATAACCACTGGGTTAGATGCACAATTAAAACTCTAAAAAAAAACTGTACACATACTTTTAAATCTTAAAAACCTGCCTGGTGAAGTACTAAATTGTTACTTACACAAAGCGCAGGCCTTTTAGTGGGAGAATCTTGCCTACAGAAGCCGCCATGGATGCGATGCCTTTGCACCAACTCGTCGGCAGACGGGTCAGTCCAGAAGTGGTCGGCCGTCTTCATCTTTGTGTACTCCAAAGCACATGGTCCAACTGTGAGAACCAAGGGCAACAGTTACATACAGCAGACACTGGCTAAACAATGATCAGGATGTGATTAGTAAAGTATAAGTACTTAGGGTTTTGGTTCTCAAAATTTCTGTTTTGAGAATTCCTGCATTCTTCTATTGATAAACAGTCAATCCTGAATTTGTTTTGACACACTCCTGGATTTATGGCATAAATATATGAAGAAGGTCTAGTTTAAAAGGAACAGGTCACATACAGTAGCTCACTGTACCTGTTGACTGTCACTCCTCCTTCTTCCCCTGCATTATTGGGTCTGTAAATCCTACTCCTCATCACGCAGGTTAAATGTAGTCATTTACTATGAACAATAGTTAAATATATGTTTAAGAGAGCCTTTAGAACTTAAGTTAAATTGTTTTCCCTGTTATTCCTGAGACATAGAGACCCACATCAGTGAGCAGTGACGCTCCTGGCATTTGCTTCAGCCTACTGTGTGATACAGAGAGTGTGCACGGGCACACACTTCCAGTTTGAATAAACACTGGCTGCTGGGATTGACAAAATGACAAGTAGCAGAAAGTGTTACCACAACTGTTTCTAGAAAAAAACCACCTGGTTGACAATTAGGACATTTTTTGCTATTGAATTTCAGTCTTCAACTCCCTCAAGAGTGGCGGTTAACCGCAACTAATTCGACGTTACAGGCAGAACTGATCATCTGCATACATTAGAAGAAAACAAAGAAATGTACAATAATTATTTACCATATTAAATTGGGGCACACAAAGTGTTGTGGAGTACAGTGTTCTTGCAACAGACCTTTTCCATGGGAACAAAAACCCAGCGTCGCATAAATACTTAAAAAGTCAGAAATAAATACCTAACAAAGAGGCAAGGATATGTCCATCCACAGGGTCCATGAGAAAAGCCTCTTTCTCATAGTATTTACTGGAAGACAAATGGGAAAGGGGAATTTTGAAAGCACAAAGAGTTCTCGTAACACGACAGCTGGATGTCATTTCACCGGCTTCTTCTCAACATACCTGCTGTTCTCCACCAGATAGAGGACGATCTTGTCCAGCACCTTCTCAAACAGAGCCGTCCGGATCCACAAGTTCTTGACTCCCTGTGGGGTGAGGCTGGGCAGTCGGGGCATTTTGCGAAAGCTGTCCTGACTTTGTAAACTCTGACTCCGTCTGCAGTAGGAAAGATTTTGCTTAATTTAAGAAACACAAGTAAGGAATGATTATACAATTCCGTTCAGTAAAACTGCATGTGTTTGAAGCTAACGGCATCAATGATTCATCATTCATGAGGGATATTATCAACCTGAATTATTTAGAAGTGTTTTAAAAATGAGGAATAGTCCTTCACATAAGCAGAGGGCCATTTGTTTGTAGTGCTTTCGCCGGTACAAATGAACCAGCTTTGATTAAAAGCTTTGAAGTCCACTCTGATGTGCGCATCCCTCACTTTGTCTCGATGATCTGCTCGTGCTCCTGGGCCTTCCTGCACAGCTCCTCAGCAGGGGCAAAGCTTTTCCCCACCTTCATGAACAGTGCCGCTATCTTGTTGCTACGCAGAAAGCCGGCTGCTCGTCGCTTCAACCCGTGCAGAACACAGGCCTCCACTGCAGCTGTTTGGAGACAAACACACACATTTAGGAAAAGAAAACATTCATACAGTTGTAAGGAATTAGGAATTAAGATAAGGAATTATTTTATTAGCGTTATCTTTATATTTAACATATTTACATTAGAATTAATTTGGAGTTGTGTGTCTGAGCACCTGAAACTTTCTTCTCCTTTAAGCTCTGTTTTGGTCTCCACCAGAAAAACCAGCTTTTAATACTAAACATTTTCAGGATTTAGAGCCAAAACAAGACCAAACCACCAAAATGCTGCAGGGACCTTTTTTCATTACATACAAAAGAGCGATTTCACATGTTCATACATAGATTTCGCAAGATTCTGGCAGTGATTTGGGGAGGTTTACTGTATAATGGAGGATAATATGAGTAAAATATACAGCAGTGTGACCACAACTATATTTTAGGAAGTATCTGGCAAATTTCGTAGATGGTTTCTACTGGTACATAACAACCCCTTCAATTAAATCACGCCTTCACATAATTATTTTTTATTGTTTATTCAATAAGCGGTAGTAGACACACAAGCCAATGGCATGATGACACAGATTTGCAGAAAAACATAGACCCCTCTGCTCTCTAGCACGTTCTCTCTCCTCTCCTCTCCTCTCAGGCCTACGTGGCAGGGCCTGGAGCTGTGTTGACATTTGAGTTCTCTTTCAGGATTAATCCTGTGGCTCTTCTCTGCTCACATGGGGTCAGGGGGAAGGTTGGGGTTGCCATGGCAACTCCTGTTGATGGAGAGAACGAGCTCTGGGAGAGATGAGTGGAGGGAGGGAGGGCTGTCGCGACAAACAGCATCACAATATCTGTCTTTCCATCATCGTTACTCCTTCGCAACACTCTGGCCCGTCTCCGTCCTGTCGCCCTGTTAACCTGTCACTGCTCTTACGACCATACACATACTGTTCGCAGTGTTTTATACTAAAGGGTCATCACAACCATCGTCTTTCACAAATTTTTAGTATCTTTTCTTCATCTTTTTCCTACATTTGGCTCCTTTCTGTGCTGCTGTTCCCTGATGCACCACAGTGTACGAGAGCAAGAGGCTAAATGTCATGACAAAGGCTACTATTAAAAGGTCTCCAGATATAATTCACCCTCTTTACTCCCTCATTATCACCACTGGCTTGTCTTAAATGGTCCAAAAGGATGCAAAGGAAGCAGATCCCAGATCGTTACACTTTTTAAAGAGGCTCTGTCAATAGCAACGTCATATTCTGCATAACAATCTGCATTTTAAATGAGCAACAACACCAACACGTCATTAGTTTATCACATGTCTTGAAAAATAGTTTTATTTCCTTGTATGGGTTAAAAAAAAGGAAATTTTTAGTACGAGACATTGGCTGGAGACATTTACATTAAAGACCATCAACATAATTTAATGATTTATCAATCACAAACAGCAGCAAATGTTGTGTGCAGAAAATGCTCATTATATCTGTGGCATCAGCCCTTTGTGCAGTCCCTCCTGGTAAAAAACAGCCAACACACTAAATTGCCTCTAATCACCCTGTATCTGTGGCAACTGAGTGCATTAACACAAAGCCACAGTCACACAAAGCTGACCAACACTTCAGTGAGACCAGCAAAAGGCACCATCACGGTGGACGTGGAACAGCTCTGAAAGGATTAATCAATACATCAATAGGTTACTGATTATTCGGAGATCCCTTTTGCAATTTAGCGTTTGTTTTGTTGTCTCTGAATGTTTTTAAATTATTGAATGCTTCAAAAGTCTACAAGTAAAGACAAAACTCTACTGAAACAAAAGCAAATAGGAGAGAAGCTGTAATCCGCAAATTTATATGTATATTTTTCTATTTGATCCGTAAAGGATATTCAGTTATGTCAGCAGCCATTAGCTTTGAATAATTCACAGTTTTTAATGTCTTTATCAAGCTCATTACATCATATTCAAATTGTATAAAATTGGTTCAGGGTTACAACATTTGTCCATGGAAGGAGAATTGTTTTGACCTGGTAGATTATAAGAAGTGAGGACGAGTAGAGTAAGGACTAAAAAATGCAGTTAAAGAAATGGCCGGATCTTCCAACTTGTTGAAGTCATGCAACTTTCGTAATCAAAACAATGCTATTTTAGCCGTAAGCCATGCTGTTAAAATCCATACATGTATATTGGCATTTAACCAAACAATATAACAGGTAACTCTTCTCTTTGTGCATAAAATAGTGAAGATGGTGGATAGTTGTTGTGCCCTGGAAAACCAAAACAAAACGTTTACCAGATCACCAATGATCCTGAGAGGCAACAGAGTTGAATTACTGCCATAAAAAACCCCCAAAACATTAAGAGCGAGCACAGAGGGCGAAACCATGGGAACCCACAGGCAACAAATTCCACTTGTATAGTGATCACTCAATATCAGGCACATAATCCACTGCTTAGTAACTTTAATATCTAGTTCATTTATACACGGTTTTATTGCAATGTCTAAGCGTTCTCCGTGTATCAGAAACTTGAAGATCTTGCCTGGGCAGCTTATCAAAGTAGCCAGCATGGTGGAGGCTAATTGTTCCCTGGTGAGCTGCCCGAGCTCATCTCCCATCCTCCTCCACTCACGCTTGTGTCTGAACAGACCACAGCTGAAAGAGGACGTGAGGTAACAATAGCCACTATAGGGATCACAGCAGAAGTCAGGTGGAGGAGGACGCTGACTGTCAACAGAGCTGAGAGATGAGAGGGTCATCCACAGTGGCAACAAGTCCACTGAGGTGTATGATAGTTGTTGAGAGAAGGACTCGTCCAAATATCACAATCTGTGCTCTTTTAATGACCCTCCAAGAGAAAAATAAAACTGTAGAGATGATTAGAGGGTAGAATGAAACATCCATCATCCTCTTTTTCACAATGCAGAAAACAGTTTAGCTCTACTTTAAATCACATTATGAGGAAGTGGTCAATCTGCGTCCTGTGAAAAGTCTGTAGCTGACTTGGCTCGCCCCTTTTGATTTACACCACTGTATTTTAACGTTGGTGATAATTACTTTAAGAACTCAATATTTTCTCAGGTGGTACTTGGTATGAAAAGGTTTGAGAACCACTGTATTTAGTCATTAAATGACCATGATGTGTCATCAGATATTAAGGAAACATTTAAGTGAAATACTGGCTTCACTAACAGCCAGTTTTATGATTCACTCAAGTGTTTTTGTTTTATGTCTGTTGCGCCACCCACTGCCACTCACCCTATTTGCCAGCAGTTACTCATACACAGCAGCTACGGCTTGTAAATGCCGAATGTTACCAAACCTAAAAAAGCCTTAAAATACCTCTCAATGGAGAGGAAACTGAAAACGGATACACCTGTGTGGATAATTTTATCTTGGACATCCAAGGGCTAACGCGTGAAAGTTTATTGGTGGATATTAAACATACATATTTGCTGTTGTACATATTTTTTACATGCATCCCCCCTTTATTCTTGACTGCTGCAAAATGTATAGGGATTTTCATCGTCTTTGTGTGATTTTTCCTTTTATTGTGTTATTTGTCTTAAGTTAGTTTCAGCTCATACTGTAGGTGTCTGAATCGATGATGTTCAGTTAAAGGTTAATGTATCTGTTGCCACAATATTAACTGTTACCCTGACAACACAGTAAAATGGTGACTCACTTTTTTTTTTTCACTTTCTGACCAATTAAAGTAGTGTCACCCAAGTCTGTGCAACCAGAGACTCGGTTGGTTTATAGAAACAGTTTCTCTATACTTTTAGTTTCCACGGCGATGTGATGAAAATGACACATTCTTGAACACTCCTTTTAACACAATAACATCTCACATGTTCATATCACAGATAAAGTACATTGTCCTCTATTATCGTATGAGTTAACAACCCATCTGTGTCTGCACGGACGGCTTCCAACTCGTAAAAAAATATTGCTTTTCGTGCGAGCTGAGAGTCATTTTGTTCACACGCCGAAATCCCCAAAATTGATTACAGCTTGCCAGACATGATGAGTGCATGTGGGCAGTGTTTCTCTCACAATAATCCCGCTGCACTCGGAGGAAAGAACAATAGCGTTTTGGTAATTAGAAATGATTTGACTTTACAATGTCCTTTATTTCAATATTGCACTAATTGTACACTTTGTCAGTGTTGAACAAAAGGTATAAGATTTAATGCCAGGGATCAAATCTTAACTTGATTAATAATTTAGCAAATATATTCTTGCTGTTTGATGAAGATTGACACTGTTATCAGTAAGGACCACTTACTGTCATGCTCCGCCTTTGTCTCACCTGGGCATGCAATCAGTTCACCTGTGGGCAGGAGCACACCTGCTCCCAATCTAATCATCAATCATCTACTTCTTTCCTGGTTCTCCAGCCTCTCGTCGCAAGATTGTTACAGACCTTTCTGTGGAAACCGTCTCGGCTCTCTAGAAGATATATCTTAGTTCTCTAGTGCTCTTTATGTGCTTATAATCTGCTATTTGTTAACTCACTCTTGTGCTCAGAACTTCTTCCCACGTGCATGCTGCCATTGACGCCTACCATCTCCCAGAACTCCGCCTTCCCCTCCCGTTCCTGCTTTGTTTATCCCTTCATCCATTAACCCATTCTTCAGTAAACTGTTAAACTGCGTACTGGCTTCGCCTGCCTGCTCTTGGGTCCAGCACCACCTCGCCTTAACACCAACTTCTGGTCTTAACTCCAGGTTTGCCTTAACACATGAAATAGTTTTTTATCATGTTTATGTATTTCTTGTTGATTATTTTATTTTCGTGCCTGAAAAGTTGTAAATTAGCCAGTGGCTATATTTTGGACTAAATGTTCATTAATGTGCAATATTCCCATTGAATTATAAAATGGATGCCTTTCATTTTTCATCAATACATGAAGAGGGAGACATTCCCTGCTTCTCCCTGACTCTATGACACTATTTTTGTGATTTTTCTTTCAGTTGTTGCTGTTGTTTTTGCAGGCAATGGTGAAACACGGTGGAGGTTCCTTGCTGCATTTCTGGAAAAGGAGTTGGGCATTTGGTCGGAGTCCTTTTAAGCTGAGACAGATACAAGCAGATCCCAAACATGGAGACAACGCCATTAAGAACTATCTTCACCGTAAAGAAGAACAAGGACTCCTGAAAGTGATGGTACGTCACACACATATCTCTGACCTCAACATCATTTAGTGTGGATTATATGAAGAAATGGAACGATTTAAGACAGCACACATCCACGAGATCTGTGGTTAGTTTCCAGGATGTCGAGAGCAACCTACCTACCTGCCAAGTTCCTTTTTAAAAAAAAAACAAAAAAAAAAAACTGTACAAGTATAACTCTGAGAATTGATGCTGTTTCAAAGGAAAAGGTGGTCACACCAAATGTTGATTTGATTTGGATTTTTCAATCTGTATAGTAGTGAGGACACTCGCAAGATATAATGCATTCCTTAGCCCCTTACCCTAACCTAAACCTAATTCCAACCCGAACCCTAAAACCAAGTCTTAACCCTCAAAAAGTTCATTTAAGGGTTGAAAGAATGTGAGGACCAGCCTAAATGTCCTCACTCCCTATGGTTTGTAGGTTTTTTGGTCCCATTCAAGAACACACACACACAAACTTTACTTTACTCTAACCACAAGACACTTAATCACATGTTGCAGCGTGTGAATGACAAAGCTATAGTGTAAAGCAGCTCATCAAGACTAGAAAAGCTCTATATAAATACAGACCATAATACCAACTCTTATTCTTCTGATTTGATTTGGTAGTAACGTAGTAAGTATTTGTACTTTGTTACATTACAACACTGCATATAAACACAAGTGTACACACACACACACACACACACAGGCTACTTACCACAAAAGGACACGATGTGGCTGCTGTCTTCATGAACAAATTTCCTGGTGACAGCTTCCTCCATAATCTGTTTCACCTGTCAACAACACAGCAGATGCTGCATGACTCATTCATTAATATGCAAAGTCTGTCTGTCTGTCTGTCTGTCTGTCTCACACACACACACACACACACACACACAGTCTGAGGGAGGCTTGTTGAGTTTGATACATGTATTTCAGAGAATGATTATTTATAAAAACGAATGCACATCTGTGTAGCAGGGCTGGTGGGAGGACTGGGGGTAAAAAAGTTGAGAGGGAGAAGAACAAAAGTGAGAAGAGTGCATGTTACGTTGGTAGATGAGTCACTAGCTCTCATACCAAGTACCTCCACTGGGAATTAATGGAGGTGGTACATTGGAGGAGGGGGGAGGATTGTCACGGCTTCTTCCCTCTGACCTGACAGCAGCTACAAACTAATAGTTAAAGATGACTGACGAATCAATCCCTCATGTGTCTGTGGAGACATCCCCCTGTGTTGGCAACTGCTCTGCAACCTGCATGGGGAATATACGGTACCAACCTCCGGACACAGTCATGCAGACAGCTTTAATTTCCTGCTGAGATGAGTATCTCCACAACACAAACACACACACACACATACACACACACACACACACACACACAGCGCTGAACATGTACAGTTCATGTACATGTTAGGTCCAGGTTTTTGTCTCCATGAGGGTTACTGGTCCTGACAAGTTCAGTGTTTATAAAGAGGTAACGGATATAAGTAAACACACACACACACACACACACAGTATTCTCAGTGGTTTTTCCCTTTGCTCAATTTTAAATACATTTATTTTCAATCAATTGCCCCCCCCCCCCACCTCCAAATCTACACATTCACTGAATGGTTTTGCGGCATAAGCAGATCCTTTTACCCCTGTGAGGCAGCTCAGAGGTCATGATGAGCCAGCTGTCAAACAGTATTATTTTTCATGGTTTGATATTTACAACTTCATCATAAACTCTTCCGGGAGATAAAATTGTGCCTTCAGGTTTCATTTTCCACTGCTCTGGCTTAGTTTTATGAACAGCAACAGATGATATAAAATTGCATAAATGATTTTTATGAATAATGCAATCATAACAGAAGCACTGAAGTGTATTTTGACTGCAGATGATCATCAAGAAGAAAATGAGTCCAAGTCCCAGTGTTTTTTACCCCCTTAAATTATCACTTAATATGGCTCCTGAACATGGAGCCATATTAATCCACTTTACTGTATATTCTATTGGGCACTTAAATATACGGTATGTCAGCTTTCATTAGCTGTAGGTTTGTATTAACATGTAATTAGTAGCATTGGCTTATATTATAAAGCATATAAACGCAGCATAACCCTGCTCCTCGGCATCAACAGAAGGGATTCATGCTGCCATCACCACGGAGACTGTGGCACTCAACTCTACTCACAATCACACCCATATACAGCAAACTCACAGATACAAACGCATGTCTGCACAGCATTAATAGTGAGGAAACTCCATAGATAATAATGCATTCCCAAGCCCCTTACCCTAACCTTAAACATCACAAATGAATGCCTAACCCTAAAAGCAAGTCTTAATCCTCAAAAGTTGAAGACGTCACAGAATGTGAGGAGCTGCCAAAATATCCTCACTTTCTCAAAATGTCGTCAGTCTGTGGTTTTTACGTTTTTTTTGGTCTTCACAAAAATACCCATACAAGAGCACACGCACAGAAAACACACAGAACTTCTTTCATCTGACATACAGAGATCTGACTGATTTGCCAATTTCAACACACAGCATGTCATTTCTGTCACTAGGGGTCTTTCAATCAGAAACAATAGCACACGACTGTTGTGAAGCTTTGCTGAATCACGGAGAGAACAGAATGTGCAGCAAATGGCAATGAGTAGTCGTAATAATCCACGAGTGACAAATGCACACAATAAAATGAAAAGAAAAATAACACACGACAACACACTGAATATGTCCTTCCTCACTCTGATGTTTCACAGGAGAGGTTTGTCCAGGAGCTTACAGCCGTGCATCTAGTGCTATGTAATATAAAGGAGAGCAGTGGTGGTTGTTTGTCTTTGAAATAGGGGAAGCTCATTTCAGGTCCATTTATTTAAACATACATTTAACAGAAATTCTACAAACGAACAACTAGAATAAGGAAACGCGATGATTATAACTGAAACGTTATAATAGTATGGAATTAGAAAATTAAAACACTTTTTAAGAACAAATAAAATATCAATTTATATACTTGTTCCTTGTGCTCCCTGATTTGTTCTTTGCACTCCCTATCTTGTTCTTTGCGCTCCCTAATTTATTCTTTGTGCCATGATTTTTTTTTTTGCGGGTGGGCCTTAGGACGCTGCCTGCTGATTGGCTACTGAGTTTTGGAGCGATGGCTCAATGGACCGGAAGTCGCTGTCCCCAAGTTTTCCCAGTTGACATCCGACAAAATAGTTGTGAATATCTAATGTTTTGTCAGATAATAAACAGATACTTACAATTATTTTGTTGACGGGAAACGAGTTCCAGACAGACGACGACTCCAAGTCCGTGACTACTTCCGGTCCATTGAGCTGTCGCTCCAAAATTTGTTCCTGCAATGCTGGAACCCTAACCCTAACCCTTTCAGACACCTACTCCAATCATCATGCAGAAGCCTAGCGTACACACCTGCCCGCTGCTCCATTGACTCCCAGAGAAGCTGAGCTTCCCTGGAAGTGATGTTTTTGACGCGTATTTGTCCAATCACTGTCGAGCTCACCGCAGTGGAAAAAAACCTATTCTGTGTCGTCGCATAGAGTACAGTTAAAGCTGAGCTTCAAGTGGTTTTAATTCGGAGGCTGCTACAGTAATAGGAACATCACGTTCTTATCACGATCAAGGTCTAATCGCGTTCTAGCGCATGTTTAGTATTGAAAAGTAAATGCAACACAGTACATATTTGACCACATTCTAGAGGAAGCTTCACTTGTTATCGCCACAGCAGGAAAGTCGTAGGAGTATGTAGGAGTGTGGAGTGTGTGAATGCTGTATATGTTGTTCTGACCTTCAACACATTTAGTCAAAGTTCTCCCCTGAATAAATAAACCCTCCATAAAGTGGACGATGTCATTAAAAGGTGACCAAAATTAAACTGTTGAAAAACACATTTATGTTGTACATAAATGTGGATTTCTATGGATTTTTAAAACTGTTAGATGGAAGAAATCTCACACATTATGTTTTTAAAGACTCCATTTTCATCTAGTTTGGGCTACAGATCAGGCGTCTGAAGAATTTATACAGTGAGGTGTCAAAGCACAGATGACCTGCAGGTTTCCATGGAGATAGCACGTGTTGCACAGTGGATGACTTCTGCCTTAGAGGATGCTTCAACAACACTCAATCAAATCTGGAATAAACCGAAACATTCACGGCTCCTTAACTGCGTCAACGGCAGGATCCAGGTAAACTGTGCCGTTATCATTTCAAAAGGGACTCGCAGCCTCATAGACGCATCATTTGTGTTGATTAGAGATTGTTTGTGCTCAAATCTTCATCCATCAATGCCACGGCAACATGCATTTTCAGGGGGGATTTAGAAACGTGCGTGATGTAACAAGTCATTTAGTCGCCTGTGCTCCCGCTGCAGCAGCGATGCCTGATGAATTTAACCGCTGTAGCTTGAAGACACAAGCCAGAGTGATAAAAGATCTTCAGAGTAATTCCAATTAAATCTTGCAACAGCAGAGGCAAGAAATAAGAGCAAGAGAAAAAGCCACATCCATTAACTTCCACCCTTCATTATTCATCATCTCTGTGGACACTGCTGAACGGAGGGAGCACACAGTGGAAAGTAATAAATAAAAATTCATCACCGTTATTCATGGTAATCCATGCACACACACACACAAATACAATTTGTACGTGCATTATTATTATACTTAAATAATGTATGAGCAGACTGAACATACTATTAAAAAGGAAAGGAAACACAAAAATCAGTGCAATCAACATGCAACCTGAACCTCTAGACCTTTTGATTATGTCACATGACCGTCGTCACTGATTGAACTCGGCCACTTTTCATGGAAATGTGGATGTTCAAATGTACTCTCTCTCTCTCTCTCTTTGAAACACTGAGGAATTGTGGTTTGCGGTTTAACTTGTGGTGAGACTCTTTTGTTAACGTTTAGCCTTGACTAAAGAAGGCATATCAAAAGCAGACATACTTGTACATTAATGACGTATTAAAATAATTTACCCCATAGGTCTCTGAGATCTACCGCTTTATCCTCCACATAAGGATTGCGGAGGTCGCTGGTGCCAATCCCAGCTGACATAGGGTAAAAGGAGGGGTACACACTGGACAGGTCACCAGTCCATCACAGGGACACAAACAACCATCCACTCTCACACTCCTACGGTCAATTTAGAGTGTCCGATTAGCCTAATCCCCAAATCTGCATGTTTTTGGACTGTGGGAGGAAACCAGAGTTGCAACCAGGGCGGGAACCTGGGTCTTCGTGGCTCATCAGCTTGTCTATTATAGTTGGTTCTCTTAAGTAGTTTTCCCTAGTGCTAAGTCTGAGTATTCTTGTTTTGTTTTTTTCCTCTTACAAACAATTCTCTTCTCCGTCTGCTTCAGTGTGAACCCTCTGACGAACTTTACATCCCTGCCACTGCTCCTGGACCATTGGATCCACTCCCACGCCAGCTTTTACCAACCTGCCAGCGCTGCCCGGACTATATGCGGTATATATGCATATGTGCTATACAGATAAAGCTGCCTTGCCTTATGGTTTGCCGGTTGAAGATAATCAGAAGTAAGTATGTAGTAAATGCCCACCAGGAAGTGACTCCACAGTCTGAATGAGCCTATTTCTCTCTTGATTTATAAAGCTATTAAATATTTTCCTGAGGAGTTAATAGTCTCAGTCGCAAGTTTCAGGTCTTCTTCAATAACATGCTGTAAGTGTTTGTAAATTGTTTTGCCATTAAGAGGAAAATAGATGATAAAGCACGACACATATGAGTAGACACCAGCGGGGGTTGACAGCTGGTCCATTGTCCAATGGCTGCAGGTGAAGTCTGTAATTTATTGCATAACCTCAATGTGGCACCAGTCAAATCACAAATTTCAAGGGAGTTCAGATTCTTATATGTGATGTCACGGCCGGTTGCCACATTAGGCAATAAAGACACAGATAAACCACACATTTTCAGCGCAGTATCTGAAGTAAACAAAAAGAAAACACTCCACCATCACTGTGTTCAAGTTTACAATCAACATGTTACTGCAAACTAAAAAGCACAGTCCCCTGAAGCATAACCTCCTATCTAAGCCTCAAACACTGTGAGGAAGGAAGGGAAACTGTCTGATCTGTGTGGCCCGTGTGTGTTTTCTAGCAGTCTGCCCCTCTCCTTCGGCAAACACAGACGTGTATTTGCATTTGAGTGCACGAACAGTACAAAAAAAGACAGAGGGAGGAGCACAATCAAAGCAAGATGAACAGACAGATGGAGGCAGACAGAGAGGGGTTCTGTAAAGCTCAGGCAAAATAGAGGAGATTTAATTCAAACCAATTTTGCACCAGAAGGTAATTCTGCTGCCACAGACCTCCTGCTCTCTGCAGATAATCACCTTCATCCAAGTACATTACAGGCAGGGTGACAACACACAGCGTGAGACACCATATCTTATAACCTGGTAATAACAATAATAATAATAACTGTACAAACATCACCATCTTTTTATATATGTATATATATATGTATATATATATATATATACATATATATATCCAAAAACATCCACTTTACTTTAGCTAAATGTTGATTTTCATTCAATCCAGAGAGATGTCACACTGAAGAACTGTGCTCTTGGTTCATCGTCAGAGTCCATTAGACTGCATTTGTGGTAAACAGTGAAAGAGCCACTGTGAATCTCAGTGAGGCCATATCTGTGCACAGGAAGTAGGTTTAGTCATGAAAAGGGCCTGGTCTCTGCTGATAAGGTTGCAAACAGCACTGAGGGTAAAACAGTCTCTGCATTCCTCCTTTTTCACAAGATCCAGACGGTGATGTTTATCATTGTTTGCCGATATTAAAGCTTTGTTATTTATGAGGCAATCAGAGGTGAAACTAATAAAGAAAGTTGTCTCAGGTTATAAAAGTGGTCTGAGAGGAATCTGGTCATGAAACAGGAACGAGCAATGTTCTCTCTCTACAATCATTGTTCCTGTGCTTCACTTGAGCTTCACCAAAGTCAACAACAGTGAAGGAGTCTGCTTATGTTAGAGAGGTTTTCCAGAGTTTCTGTTGTTTTCTGACAGTCTAATACAACGCTCCTATTTGAATATCATGCTGAGATTTCACAAGAAAAGCTACCAAACACATTCATTAATAAGTAATTCAGTATTAATTCAGTATTTCTTTCAGTGTGTGACTAAACCTTATGATTTTACTTGTTGATTAGAGTAACAGACTGTCATTGTTTTCCCCACAGAATACTATTAGCGCTTTTCCACTACACAGTTCAAGCACGACTCGGCACGGCTCTCCTCTACTCGGTTTGGAATCAGTTCATTAAAAAGATTATTTCAGTACTTCCTGTATGACCGGAGCGCAGACTCCGTCTGACGCAGTCACTGAACTGATCCACGACTGAATGGGTTGTGATTTGGCTCATGATCGCCAGCTTTCAGCAGTTTTGTCTCTAAACACACCAGACTCCTTTGTTAAATATTAAGATTTTAGACATTTCCTTGCTAAATGTTGGAGATTAACGCAAGTTTTCAGTCTTTTTAACTGACCTACACTTCAGCATTTTTTGGTTTGATTCCTGTGTCGGACATGACACTCATGACTCTTCCTGTGGCGACACCAATCTGACCAATCAGTGGCCGGCAGTCTGTCGACGTCACATCTCAGTATCGGCTCACCTCATTTGGAACAATCGCCAGAGCAGCTACTAAAAAAAAAGCATATCGGGTACTATCACGAATGGAAAAAGTAGAGTCATGCTAGAACTGTCTCTCACACATACAGGTGACCCCTGGGCTGCAGGATCCAGATCCAGATCCAGTTGTGAGGCTATTATTATAATTATCATTAGCAGTAGTAGTATGGTCATTATTATTATGCTATGATTTAAACTGATATCAGTATAATATTTTTCCTCAACACGCTATTCTACTGCTTGACATTGTAGTACTATAAACATGTCTGTACCTCAACTCCCTCTCTCCCCCCCACGTCTCCCCATTATTCCTTTCACCCCAATCAGTCGAGGCAGATGGCTGCACATCTTTGAGTCTGGTTCTGTCAGAGAGTTCTTCCTCTTAAAAGTGAGTTTATTCTCTCCACTGTTTCACTGTTTGCTCACTGTGTAAACTGTTGTGTTTCTCTTCTCTCTATATTATTGTAAAGGTTACTGCTTTACTATACGAATGAGATTTGATTGAATCTTTACTATGCTTTGGATTTTCGTTGGGATTATTCTGTTTGGACTCTTTGTTGTTCTATTTTCTTGGGGTTTTTAGTTCTTTGTGTCCGGTTTTCAGTTCCTTGTTTCCTGTTTTATTTTGTGGTATTTCCTTGTCAAGTTTTACTTCCCGCCCTGTCTGCCCCGCCCTAATGTGTTTCACTGTGTTTGATTATCCCCAGTGTATTTAGTGGGTCAGGTGTCTTTTTTTTCTTCATGCGGTTTGATCACTTGATTGTGCTCATGTTTGCTGTGTTTAAGGTTTGTGTTTTTTTACTTTTTGCTAGTTTGTTTATTGAAGACTATTTTTTGCTACTTTACTTAATTGTGTTTAAGTTCATTTCAATCTGCCTTTAGGTTCTGATTTTTGTAAAAAGAAAAAGAGAAGAAAATGGCATAATGGCAATATTCGAGCCCATAGATGGGTTTTAAACAATTCTCCTTCATATTTTTATATTTTACCTTATGTAAATGTGAAAATAAATAAATACACACATTCAACTCCTTGAATCACATTTGCCTTCAAACACAGGGAAACTGAGAATGAGGTCCATTTTGTGGTAAAATGTCTTCATGTATGCTGATTTCTTTCGGTTCAACGTTTAGGGAAAAACTAAGCAATGAAATAATCTTTTGAAATGTACTGAAATAATGGATGAAACACAGCAACCGTAGTTGTATGTGTTTCTTAAACCCATGAAGGTTGAACTATTTTGTGCATGGCAGGAAAAAAATAATCCAACGATCATATAGTATCTCTTGTACCTGCAAAAATATTTTCTATGCAAGCTATTGGTGCTACAGGGACTCTCTCTTTTGCTTAAATAATTGTTCAGGGACAATACTACATTCATGCAGAACGTGCAGATGAGTTATTACAGGGAGACTCCCATCAGTGCTAAAATACTCAAGGTAGACTTACCGAACTGACTGTGCATGTGTTAATCAATGAAAGTGAATAAAAAGTGCGTACATGTTACGTGAACTGACTGCATATTTGATTTAATGTCGCTGCGCTGCTGGTTGTGCTGCAGTGACTCTTGCCAGCAGTAAAACTGAACTTGTGAGGAAGAAAAACAAACATCACTTCAAACAATATCCCATCCCATCATCATTCTTCTTCTTCCTTCACATGGATGATCCCTAAATTGTGAGTTTTGAATCTGATTTGAGCATCATTTTTCTATCATGTCAATAACATAGATCCTTCACAGGTTTGAAACTGTTACTGCAACAAACTGTATCTGCTATTACTGATAATTATCTAAAACAGTCATTTGACATGATACTACTAAGCTGTTCACAACACATTTGTGCTCATGCATAACCAGCCATTTTAAAAAAGACAATCCCCAAACCGTCTGACAAATTCTGCTCTCATTAAGAAGAAACAGCCGACAAATGATTCAGTTAAGATGCTGTTTATTTTTAATGCAGTAGTTTTGACCCACCCCTGACCATAATGCTTTACCATATATTTGTTGACATGTAACCATCTCAGTCATCCAGGTCATTGCATCACCAGGACTTTTGATATTTACATGTGGATTTGTCTGTATCTAAACTCCTGAACATGCTGAGTTTTTCCTAATTATTCAACCAAAAGAAATCAGCATACATTTTTACCACACCCCCTTATGTCCCTTTATGTAGACGGGACATTTCACCACAAAATAAACCTCATTCGCAAGTATTTGCAGAAAAACTGACCAGGTTTGGAACCAGAATGTGAACCAGAGTCCCTCAGTGTTTCAAGGCAAATGTGGTTTCATTACAATATGATTGCTGAAAAAAATATCTATGGGCTTGAAAATTGCCATTGTTATTTATATATATATTTATATACACACACACACACATATATATAAAAATAGGACCCAGGTTGAAAAGGTAAACAAAAAGGCAAACTAACAATATAATAATAAACAAACCAAAGCAGGAGGAGAAGGCAAAAGGTCAAACCCCAGGACTGCCCCCCTCATTTAACCTTACTAAACCAAACCTGACCTAAGCCTAAACCTTGTCTCCACTTCCAAACCCAACCCTAAGACCAAGTCTAAGCCAAAATGTCAACTGTTTAGTGTCAAAATGTGTCCACACAGACACAGAAAGACAAGAGTGTAAGATACAGTTTGTTCTAAAACACAATGTGTTTCATTCATGCTGCTTCTCCACCTGATGAATAACTGAGCTGCAGCAGCAGCATCACTGACACTCTCACACAGAACAATGAGAACATAATGCATATTATAAGAACATGACTAATAATCACATATTACTTTCTTGTATATTTAATAAATCTTTGGTTGTTTTTCTTATGCGGGTGGTTGTGATAGATATCTGAGAGTAGACTATCTCACTGGACTGGTTCATAGAAACCAAAGTGTTTGTTTTTCCAACTGAATAACTGCTGAGCTGAAAAACACCCACCTCCTTCTTGACGGTGCGCAGCAGCTTCTGACGAGTCTCTGCCTCTGAAACACAACACAGTCCACAAAAAAACGAAACACTTATTATATAAACACAACTGAACTTGTTAGGTTTGCACTTTACTATGATGCAACAGCATAAACGCGATTTAGAAAGACACAGACACACTGTTCCCACCTGCCATGATTGTTGCCATGGATCCTGTCTCCTGCCTGTAAGCAGCACAGTGAGCTCTCCTCCCATCAGCTGTGAGAGACGAGGCGCACGACTCCACCAGACTACACCTCCTCTTTACGCACGCCTCTTAAAGACACACTGAGCTTCACTCCGTCTGTTCCATGGCCACGCACTAATGTAATATCTCATGAGCGTTCATCATCTCTGAAGAATAACAGCCTGTTTACACATTTAGTAAAAAAAATAAAAAAATCAGTGTAGCATAGATGAAAGAAAAACCCTTTGTGTTGCTGAGCTTAAAACAAACAGTCACACAGGATACGCGGAGTTCGTGTTTGTCATTTTCTCTGACAATGGAAATGTTTTGTCATCGCGCCATCTTGTGGCCAACATGAAGAAAGCCTGTTAAAGACATAAAGCTGTGTGGCAGGGGTCAAACTCAAATGACCTGGGGGCCTCTAACAAGTGTCGAAGTAATAATATTTATCATGATATTTTACGTAATTTGAGAAAAAAAAGCGTTTGTTTTGATATGAAACGATAAATAGTTCACAATATAAATGTATTTATGCAAAATTAATCTATACAGAAATAACTAATAACTTGAAACACAGCCGGCCTAAGGAATAATAATAGTAATAATGATAATAATTGTACATTTTATTTATAATGCACTTTATATTATATAAAACTCAAAGTGCTACAGGGTTAAAAATCACAATCATAACATAATCAAAAGCCCTGCTTGAGGTTTCCGGAAGGGCATTCCACAGATGTGGGGTGGCAGCGCAGGAAGGCTTGTTATTTTTTTGTTGATGTTATTATAAATTTGGCAAGTTTAACATAAGCAAACAAAGCAGCTGCTTGGGGTCCCCAGAAGTGTGTGAACATTTTTAATATATTAAAAAAAAGATCTAGATATCTTTAGATATCTAAATAGTGTTGAGCTTAAGTCGTTTGGTTTTATTTTGTAGTTGAAGATTTGCTCATTTAGTGCACATTGGCACATCTGTTCTAATATTTAAAAACCAAAGACATTAAACTGGTTGCCTGTTATATTCGGGAAAACATTATTTTAAAAAAAAGTGTCAAAATCACCAGTGCTGGAAAGGAAAACAAAAATGTTGTGTGTATTCTACTCATAAATATCTGTGTATATGTGTTTAATTTCTTTTTAAATAAGCCTTTTTTGTGTACTGTTTCGCTTTACACAGACCGCCATCTTCCACCTCCATGTTTCTACAACAGCCTGAATGATGAACAAACATCAGAGCGAGTGAGTTGTGAATCCTTTGATTTGTAGCTACGTCTATATATATATATATTATAAAGTATATAAAACAAATCTACAATAAACATGTAATGCTGTCATGCAGCTGTAATTCCCTCTGTCCAGAAGATGGCGTCGGTGTCATCTTTGCCGCCCTGTACATGCGCCATGTACATGATTACAACCTTTCAGGTTTCATTGAAGTACAGTTCCACACATTTGTTGTATAAAGTATCTAGAAGTGATAATTGAGTACAAGTATCTTTACCAGAAATGACTTTGGTAGAAGTTGAAGTCACTTTTTTTTATAATATTACTTAAGTAAGTCTTAAAGTATATGACATTTGCTGTACTTAAATTTCTGATATAAAATGTACTTAAATTTTAGCCATGGTAGATCAGTGGCAGGGTGAGTAGTCTTTCAACAGGAAGGTTGTGGGTTAAATTCCTGCCCCTTCTAGTCTACATATGTCCTTGAGCAAGACACTTAACGTCATGTTGAAGCGTGTGAATGACAAAACTGTAGTGTAAAGCAGCTCATCGAGACTAGAAAGGCTCTATATAAATACAGACCATTACCAACTCTTCTTCTTCTGATTTTATTTGGTAGTAATGAGTAACAAAGATAGTTAGAGGAAATGTAGTGATGAGAAATATAAATAACAAAGTGAAGTACAGATAAACCAATGTTGTACCTTCGTAGAGTAACAAAGTATCTGTACTTTGTTCCATTACAACATCCGTTTTTGTGCGTGTGCTCCTGTTCAGGGAGAAGTCAGACAATGAGCTGCAGGAAGTCGGCGTGGGCTTCGCTTCACCACAGTCTTTGGGAGCGTTAAGTGCAGCCCTGCTGCCCCGGAGGACGGAGCTGTCAGGTAGATCAGGTGGTGTGAGGTTGGAGTGATAACACAAGATGACAGAGTGAGAGGAGCACAGCTTCACAAAGCTTCAGCACTGACAAACATCCTCAGGTTCCTTCAGTGAATCGACATGTGAACACATGATCTCTGTAATCTCATTGTTTTTTTTACATAATAGAAACCAAAACAAACAACAGTCACTGGCCTGTTGAGACAATCAGTTGTGTCACCACTTGTATAACAACATATATAATATACATAATATGATAATGTGAGTGTCTGAGAGGAGGAGACACTCTCGGCTTCAGTGTAATGGCTGTGCTTTGGTTCATTTTTTTTCTCCCTGTATTTTCCCCACAGTTGCTCTTTTGACGCCAGGATTCCCCCTCATTGCCATGACTCACTCTTCACAAAGGCTTTAGATAATATGAGGTAATAGCATGTCGTGTCAAACGCCACACCAGGACTTCTGCTCGAGTAAGCAGCAGAGAACATCACCAGCTTCACGGTGCTTATGTGTTGAAAGCAAATCGACATGACGTGTGTCTCTCGATTTTGTCCGTGAGACTTTATCTGCGGCAGAGACACAACATCCAGCATTAAAAGAAACATGATTATTTGAAGTGATAAAGAAGTTTGTGGTTCATCTGGAATAAAACCTTAAGCCACAAGAACAGTTCCATCTCCTCTGCCTCACGTTTTATCAATAAGACTAGATTCTGATCCCATTCATGAACGATATGCATTGTATTATTATATACACACAATCTGCGCCATCATTTTATTATAAATATTGTACTGTACATGTGCTTTTTATGTTTTTTATGTCTAATCACTTTGTTTCCATTTTATGGTAAAAGTGTAATTGGACATAAAATAATTGTGGAATTAAGCTTTCATTTGTTTCATCTTCTGCTAAAGGCTTTAGTTTTCTTGATTTAATCTGCTTTTATTATTGTCCTTTATTGTCTTCTCTAATCTTTATTGTCAGATTGGGAATCGATACAGTGAAATATTGCGATATTTTGTGAGGCAATATTATATCTCGCTTTTGAGACATCGACTTTCTTTGCATTATATAATTGTTTAACTGATGTTACTAATAAATAAACATAACATTTTTGTTGATTAGAATTTAAATTTACATTTCAGTCCACTAGATGCTCACTCTCACTAGAGCTGTCGTGTGAGTTTATCGCAAAATATTACGATTTTGCAAATATGCAAATAATATCGTATCGTGCTGTCTCTGGTGATTCCCACCTCTAGCAGTTAGTCAGTTTCAAAATATCTTTCCGAAAAATTACTTCTTTTATGTGAACGATGTATCACAACAAACACTTTTACTTCGAAATGCTGTGCAATATCATCCTAAATACTTTCTTTTTGCAACATCATGATGGATTATCAGGATATCATTTTCATTTCTTAGCACTAAACAGATAGATAATCTTTTCCCCAAACTTTCTTCTCTTGACCAGCCTAGAAGTTCGCTGGCACACAGCTCATTTTGAGTTTCAGGCCCCTGGTCCATATATTCATTATATATTCATTCATTAGCTGTACTAATAGAGGCTTTTTTAACTTTTCCACAGCAAAAGTGTTTGGTTTTCAAACCTATGTTGAACATATGTCACACCTGCACCACAAGATGTTTTTCTTCACTCTACATCACATAATATCACTCCTTTTTCTGTTAAACTGGCCAGTGATTTGGAAACAGCAGCAGCAGCAGCAGCAGCAGCAGCAGCAACAGCAGTGAGTGAGTATGTGATATCTATGTCTGTTGGTCTGTCAGCAGAGTTTCTGTGTCTGACCACGTGCACATGTCCGTGTGTGATTCGAGTCGACGTGCTCTATCAGGCACCGGGGCTCATGATAGACGCTCCTGTCAGTCTGATGTTCTTCTGCCCGTGTGTGCCAATGCACACTGACAGGCTTGTGTGTTAGAGAAGGCCAGTGCTATATGGTTTGTTATTATGTTGTCATGCTTTTGGCTCCTGGGGGCCCCCCCACTGCACCTCAGCTGAGCAACCACAGTCTTTTCCCTGCAGCAGTTTGTTTACTCTGCACCAGCTGTGGCAATGAGAAGACATGCTGAAACTGAAGGAATCTGAACTATGAAAAAGAAAAAAAAACCACACATCATTTTATCGACACGCCCGTTCAAATTATTTACATTATAACATTTTTTGATCCAGATATTTCTGTCATCATGCCATGGGGCTTTTCTTGATAACTTTTTTTGCATAATATTACACATCATGTAACATGATACCATGTATATGAAGCTGACCTGTTGATTTAAGTTTGTATCATGTTTGTATGTGTCTTTGATTTATGTTTTTTTTCTTTTCTTTCATTCGCTTTATATTTGTTTTTTGATTTGTTTTGTTATGTACATTAACTCTACTTATTTATCACTAGAATTTATAAAGTCTGCATGGGAAGACGATTGTGGGGTGGCTCTGACAGTGGAGCAGTGGCGATCTGAGTCGGACATGGCTACATCACCTTCATTTCTCCAAGGTTAGACTCTGTAGAATGTTCCTGAACATAGATCCAGTGTGTGACAGATGTGGACTCTTTATTTCTCCCAATGTGCACACTTATTGGAGCTCAACTTTCAATACATTATCGGACGATTTTCAAAATGGTGATTCAGCCAGATCCCATAATAGCCATTTTTGGTGTAGTGGGAGAGAACAATAAAAAATGTTCCGGAACAAAACTTAAAATTACAAAATGTGTCACTTTCTTAGCACAGAGACTAATTCACGAGCTGGACTCAGTGGCTGAAAGAAGGGTTGCAGCTCCTTAAACTTTAGACTCAGAATACTCAAATCAATTTAATATACAGCTCCAACTTAATATTCTGTGTTCTAGTCTTTTTGTCTTTTTATGCAACAGCCTTTTGTTACTATGTTTATTTTATTTATTGTACCTTTATTTAACCAGGTAAGTCAGTTGAGAAACAATTCTCATTCACAATGACGACCTGGGCAAGAGGCAGCACTATGTCTGTTAATGTCATTTTTTAAACCATAATTTTGTGCATTCATATTTGTTCATTCAATTCTAGTTTCATTCATTTAATTTTTATTTGTATAGTGCCAAATCACAACGTACATTATCTCAAGGCACTGCACATAGTAAGGCAAAACATTTACAATCTTATAGAGAGAAGAGATGAGAAACCCAACAGTTCACACAATGAGAAAACAACTCTGCATCGGTGTAGAGGAAAAAAAACTTCCCTTTAACAGGAAGAAAACTCTGACTCTGATTTGTTCAGCTTAAAATGAGTAGAGTGAAAATACACTGAATGCAGAATACAAAATGAACAAAAGAGTCTTTAATAAAGGAAATGTTGGCAGGCAAAAATGTCCATAAAGTATTATATAAAAAAAGAAACATTGTGGTGTAAGGGGTGAATCACTGTAGAAATTCCCACCTCTCAAACAGAAATTAAAGGTCATGTGACAGCAGGCCAGACAGTTTGGCTGCTTTAAGTGACAGTTTCATCATGGTGCTGGATATCCCTTGTCCCATCTTGCTGTCATATCCATTTCCCAGATTAACTTGGTTTGATACACCCTTCCCGCTCTTGTGTCTGCACCGCTGCTCCCCTCTGAAGATCCAGTTAGCAGCCGTTTCAAAATGCTATGCACTAAAAGCCATGGATTTGATTACAAAGTCTTTCTATTAGGTTTTCCTAATGAGTGCAGTTTAGCTGCTGTGATTCTCTTCTGCAGTCTTCACCAAACTTTATTAACCGTAGAAACAGGAAGTCAAGATGATCCAAGGTGCTATTTATAACCTGCTGTGCCAAACTTGTGGCAGTTTGAACCAGGCAGTGGCCTGAGACCAGTGTGACATTTTATTTCTTCATCATGTAGCTGTTCATCAACTACCACTGTTTTATTCTTTAATCTAGGCTATGAATATTGATGGTTATTTAAGTATGAAGAACAGTAGACTTGAATGTTGGTCAGTATTCATGTAGCAATGCTATGTACCTCACTGTTTCTTCAACAAAATCTATATCTCAGAAGGTAGATTTCATGTTAAAGGGTTCCCAAAACTTTATATTGCGACAGAGTGACCAAAAAGAGAAAAAAAGTAATATTACGAGAATAAAATCGCAATATAATGAGATTTATTTTATCATTATTTAATTTTAAAAAATAGTAAACGTTAAAGATGATGTATTTCCTTATTTGTGAAGTCCGAACCAAAACATAACTTCACAAAATGCTCCTTGTTCCTCATCTTGACACAGGTCACAGCTGATCATCTGAGCTGTTGCTTGGATAATAATTACGACTTTATTCTCATATTATTAGGAATTTATTCTCAGTAATTTATATGTGACTATATCTCCACTGCAGGGCCTTGACTTTCTTCTCCTCTGGTTAAGATGTTTTTGGGAGGTGAGGCTTTTTAAATTTGCTAACGTTTTTAACCCATAGCTGTAGCCTGTGTAGTGCTGTGAGCTGTTTGGTGGTGAGTGATGCAAAACCATTATTTCCATTTAACATGTTGTGTTATATTAGCGGTCAACAAATAAATCTAAGCGGTTCTGACCCCTGCATGGCCCCTCGTGGCGCTGGGCCTGGTCCACATTCAGGTTCTGCGTGTGATTCTCTTCCACCAACTCCTCCCCCTCAGCGATGTCATCACCACAGAGAGACAGAGAGACACCGTCCTCCTGTGAGGATCTTCTCCTCTGACTGACTTTTTTTTTCAGTCCGATGCTCCAGCGGGACTCAGCGGTCATGGCCGGCAGTCTGACCCAGCACGGCTCCCCCAATCCGGGCTACAGCTCCAACAACGCTCTACCGGTGCACGTCGTCACGCAGACTGAGTCCAGGGACAAATGGACCAAAAAGATGGATTTTCTCTTGTCTGTTGTTGGTTTTGCGGTGGATCTGGGGAACGTTTGGAGATTTCCGTACATATGTTACCAAAACGGCGGCGGTAAGTACCTAGTTTAAACTCGCGCTCAATTTAGATGTAACTTTATAAATTAAGAAAATCCGAAAACATTTTCTTTAAGAGTCTTCAAATCGGTCAAATATCAGACGGTCTGCTTTGAATTTACTCATAAAATTATTTTTTAAATAAGGTTCTTGCGGTAGCTGTCCATGGTGCTGAAGTGCGCAACCGAAGCCTCCACATATCACTAAAAAGTTTTTACACATTTCTTATTCGACATTTCCCGTCTATATTTTCCTTTAACTGTGTTTAAACAATGGTTTTTAGAATATACAAAAAAGGGGATTGAAATTATATAATAACCCTGTAAAAACACGGATAGGGAAAAAAATAATAGATGGTTGTATATACTTTTATTAACTATATATAAAGAATGTTGAGTCATTTTTGCAGAACTGAGTCAGTTTTGTTTTTGGTCTCTTAAAAGTGACCTAAAAAAATAAGAAAAATGTAAATATCATGTTAGCAAAAAATAGTGGTAGAAATTGATCAACAGGTGATGACGCTCACTTTCAAATGTTCACTCTTTAATTCAGAAGTCCTCATTCTTGCACATATGAGATTGTATGTAACCGATGCATCTCTACGCAGGTGCTTTCCTTATTCCGTACATTCTGATGGCCATCTTTGGTGGCGTGCCGCTCTTCTACATGGAGCTGGCTCTGGGGCAGTTCCACAGAACTGGAGCCATTTCTATATGGAAGCACATCTGTCCTATTTTCAAAGGTAAGGCCTCAACCTGTGCTGTAGTGTGCTGTGCTGTGCTGTCCTGTCCTCTTTCTGTCCTCCACTCCTTTTTTTGTGGCCCATCTTTCCTTGTGCCATTTTTTACCTTTTTGGGTCTAGGTGACCTATTTTATTGTTGTATTGTTTGGTTCTTGTTGTTTGTGTTTTACTGTTTTGTTTTGTTCTTTGCTGTTGGTTTATGCTCCCTCCTTCTCTTGTTATCTCCCTTTCCTCATATTTTATTTTTATTAACATATTTTTTGATTGTTGAGAGATTGATTTGTCAACTATCCAATTGTAAGTAAATACATAAATAAAAATAAATTTGAAAAAAGTGACACAACATCTCAGATTGACAAAGCTATAAAAACGGAGTTCTGCACATCACCAACAGCTCACACTGTGTCAAATAGGCCAAGGATCCATCTCTCATCTCTCCTTGTTACTCCTGCTCCCCCGCCCCTCCTCCTCCTTTCCCTTATTTCCTCTCACCCCAACCTGTCGAGGCAGACGCTGCATATATTTGAGTTTGGTTCTGTCAGAGATTTATTCCTGTTTTTTCTGTTAAAAGTGCTATAGAATTTTATTATTATCATTAACCCTAACCCATTTTTTATTACTTTAAATGATTACAGTGACTCTCTCTTTTCTGTTGCAGGTATAGGATATGCCATTTGTATCATCGCTCTGTATGTGTCTTTCTACTACAACACCATCATCGCCTGGGCGCTCTTCTACTTCTACTCCTCTTTCTCCAGCATCTTGCCCTGGACCAACTGCGACAATGTGTGGAACACCCCGGACTGTACCAACTATTTTGGTATGGACAACGTCACCTGGACAAATTCCTCCAGGTCTCCGGCAGAGGAGTTTTACACGTAAGTGCATGTAAGTGTGAGTAACATATATAAATAGCTTTACAGTTAGACTCAGTTAGATGTTTTCTCCGTGAGAAATGTTACTTTGTCTTCTGAAGTTCTGATGTTTCATGTTTTATGAACAGGAGGAATGTTCTTGAGATCCACAAGTCATCAGGGCTGAGAGACGTCGGCGGTGTCCGCTGGCAGCTGATGCTCTGCCTTTTTCTCATCTTCACTATCGTGTACTTCAGCCTGTGGAAGGGAGTGAAGACATCAGGGAAGGTGGACAATAACAGCTGCTTTACAACCTGGTTTATTTCAGTCGTATTTATCATCTATTCCTGATTGACTTTCTTTTCTTTTTTTTCTTAATACACCAGGTGGTGTGGGTGACTGCGACCTTACCCTACATTGTGCTTTTCATCCTCCTGATCCGTGGTGCCACTCTGCCAGGAGCCTGGAGAGGCGTGGTCTTCTACCTGAAACCACAATGGAACAAACTGCTGGACACCAGAGTGAGTAAGACCTGGTTGGTTGGTCAGGACAGAATCCTATATTCACTCATTTGTAATTGAAATAATTCACAGATCTTCAATGTTCCTTCAAAGTAAAGGGAAAGAAGACAGAACAAACAAAAAATGCTTAGAAGCTTAATTGAGAAAATTCATATACACAGACATAACTGTATAAATAAGCTCCAAGTAAAAGTGATAAACTTTATCAGTGCAAATTCTGCTTTTGCATGTTCCTTATCCCACAGATATAAAGATAAATATTATTACTTATATCATATACTATATATATTACTATATATTATCTCTTCTCTAAAACCTTATCTGTCACAGAGTTATGGATTTACAGTTGGGTAATTGAATAATATGGGTCAATCTAATTCTAATGACCAACATGTCTTAATTTAATTTACCTTTATCAATTTCTTCTCCACTAGTCCCTTCAGAATTGACCTACATATATATCTATATATATGAAGATTTTCGGTCAATGAAACGTCCACATTGTCTCCGCGTTTGTTGAACACTGCGAGTGCTCAAGTTTGAAAGGAATATGGATGAGATGAAATGAGATGCATAAATAAGCCACAGAGCGGCATAATAAGATGCATAATTGGTTTAGATTTGCTGCCCATTAACAAAGAACCCCCCCACCCCACCACCACCACCTTTCTGTCTCACACACACACCAATAAACCAGCGCTGTCCCCTTCTTTTTCATGCCAAGTGCGAGGTGCTCTTCAGATCTCCCTGTGTACAGCTGTGCAGCAACTAGTGCTGTTTGCTAAATAAGGCTCAAGTGTTCAGAGCAATAGTAAAAAAAAATATATAGGAAAAGGACGATGAATGACAGAAAAAAGGAAATTTAGAACATGTATATTTCTGTGTTGTTACAAAGAGATATATAAAGGTCCAGTGGGTTTTTTTTGGGGCAGAAATTGAATATTCTCCCTATAAATAAAGCATGTACACACGTGTGTTATCACTTTGAAATGTTAAGTGTTTGTTTTTCATAGCCTTAGAGTAAGACGTATGTATGGTATGTGATATAGGCAAGGACCATGTTTTATGGAGACCACTATCTTATGGAGATCCAAAGCATCATGGACACCCTGGTCACACTAAAAGCAAGCGTAGTTCCCTAGTGCTCTTGGGAAAGGATCTGTAGTCTGACCACTAGAAGTCACTTTTTCTTACACACTTGATCTGTGAAGATGCACAGTTTCTGTCCCTGACAGAGTCTTTACTCTGAAGCTTTGTGTCTTTTTCAGGTGTGGGTCGATGCCGCTGCTCAGATATTCTTCTCTCTGGGTCCAGGCTTCGGAGTCCTCCTGGCTCTGTCCAGCTACAACCCTTTCACAAATAACTGCTATCGGTAAGATTGATGAATCTATCAGACACTAATCCATGAAAATAAAAGATAGTAGCGTAAAATTATCCATGAGAAAATTATTAGAAATATCCTTTTTAGTATTATATTATATATATTATATATTATATTCAGCACACCACCAAAATTGAATAATGTATTCCTTGGGATATAAACTCCATCCCCACTAGATTGAATCCAAATATGTTTGTTACTTTTTTGAGTAACAAAAACCTCCTTGGTGAATGTTATAAAAGCACATTATTCAGCCTCATTAGTGTTGTTACAGGGAGTCTATGGTTGCTAGTCATGAGTATCTCCATGTCACAGAGTGATAACAAAGCGCACAAGAGTTCATAAAGGAGCCCAAGCCTTTTAAACCTTGTTCAAAAGGGTCAACACAGAGCTGAGACTGGCTTTACAATGCAGACCTCACTACACTGCAGTACTCATGTATCTCTGACACACTTTCTACACTTTACACACAAGGGCCAAGCACATATTCAACATGTGCATGTACATGTCACCAGTCACACTGGTGGTGGTTCAAATGGCTGACTTCCTATTGGCCTTAGTGCTTTGCTCCAAGAGGCTTTTTGTACATATTGAAATGATCCATGTGTTGTTTGTCGATTTTTGTTTGAGCAAGTGAGGCTGTAGTTTCAGAGGCGTGGCCAATTCGTTTTTTTGCTACTATGTACATTTTCATCACTCCTGCCACATTTGTAAAATTCGCAACCCGGTCAGAACAAGGGTCTTTCTGCATGGAGTTTGCATGTTCTCCCCGTGTGTGCGTGGGTTTTCCCTCCCACAGTCCAAAAACATGCAGATTTGGGGATTAGGCAAATTGGTCCCTCTAAATTGACTGTAGGTGTAAGAGTGAGAGTGAATGGTTGTTTGTATCTATATGTGGCCCTGTGATGGACTGGTGACCTGTCCTGGGTCAGCTGGGATTGGCACCAGCGACCCTGTGACCCTCATGTGGAGGATAAAGTGGTAGAAAGTGAGTGAGTGAGTGAGTGATAATATAATAAATGGTAAGGTTTCAATAAGTGTTATTTTTCCTCCAACAGTGACGCCATCGTGACAAGTTTGGTGAACTGTCTGACGAGCTTCATGTCAGGGTTCGTCATCTTCACAGTGCTCGGCTACATGGCAGAGATGAGGCAGGTGGAGGTCGAGGACGTAGCTAGGGATAAAGGTCAGCAAGGGGAAAAAAAATCATTCAAATGTTGATCATCATAAGAAAAAAAAAACACTTTAGTTAAATCACATACTGACCCTTGTGTGTTCCTGCTTTACAGGACCAAGTTTACTGTTCATCACTTACCCAGAAGCCATCGCGAACATGATGGGCTCCACCTTCTTTGCAATCATCTTCTTCGTCATGATGATCACACTGGGACTGGACAGCACTGTACGTGCTGTGACATGAACATGTGACAACCACAGGGTCACGTTATGTGATGCAGATGACATGATATTTACATTTGATTATTTTACGCCTTAACAGTCACTTCCTTACGTCACATGTATATCAGATTAGATTTGGGTTAAATAATGTTCTGTAATCTGTCCTGAGTAGCTTAATATTTCATTTAAATTTCTTTGTTAATCTGTAAGGCTTAAACCAATCAGTTTAAAGGTCCAGTGTGTAAAATGTAATTGAAAATAGAAATTGAAGTTGTTGTTTTTTACTACCCCAAAATGAAGGCTACATAGGTTTTGTCCCACACCTGGTGAAAGGTGAAAGGTTAAAGGTTAAAGGTGAGGGATAATCAGCTGCAACATGCAACTTGACCTGTAAATGTTGCTAAATTTTACCCACTGTACTTTTAATGGAAGATTTAAATATCTTATGATGTATGTTCATGCAGTTAATAAAAATCCAGCTTGATTTCCTAATCCCTGTCTGTGTGTTCCCAGTTTGGTGGTCTGGAGGCGATCATCACCGCTGTGTTGGATGAATATCCCGACCAGTTATCGCAGAGACGTGAACTCTTTGTGCTGGGCTTGGTAGTTGTCTGCTTTTTGGGCTCTCTAGGCACCCTTACACATGTAAGTCGAGCCACTTTGTATATGAAATGAAAACAGTGAATTAAAAAAGTGAAAAATGCAGCCTGTTGAGCGATCATGTTATACATCAGGGTGACACTTTCTTCACAGGGTGGTGCGTACGTGGTGCAGCTTCTGGAGGAGTTTGGAGTCGGATGCTCTATCATCGCTGTGGGTTTTCTCGAGGCCATTGCGGTTTCATGGTTCTACGGTAAACAAGAGATTATTAGCAGCAGAATCAAATACATTTGCAAAATCCTGTCTTATTGTACCTTTGCTGTTTTCAGGCATCAAACGATTTAGCAGTGACGTTCAGGCCATGTTGGGAAAAGCTCCAGGTTTATACTGGAGGGTGTGCTGGGTCGCCATCAGTCCAGCATTCCTGGCGGTAAGAAAGAAGCAACCTCACCTCCAACTGAAACCTAAATATGGGTCGTTTTGGCCGACTCCAACACACCGGTCAACTACGCACAGGTGTTAGTGAGGTTAGGGTTAGGCCAAAAAACACAGGGTTGGGCAGTAAAAATTAAAATGAAAATCCGTAAAAATTAATGTGCCACACCAAAGTACAATCCTTTAACCACTAAGCTAAGACTAACCACTAAGCGAACCTCCAGTGGAAACCTCAGTGAATCTACTGGATGACGACACATCCACGATACCAGATGGCTGTTCTGGCTCATAATATAGGTCATAATTTGTGCATTACAACATATATGATGGAGGACAGTCTCGAAATAACATCTTTAAGGTTACATTTACGGTTAATATTTACAATGTTGACATTTTCTTAAAGTGTGGGGCGCAACCCACTGCTGAGCCTTGGAGGTATTACAGGTGGGCCTCAGAGTAAATTATTAGAAATGTATATTATTCGTATCATTTATTTGGGTTTGTCCATTGTTCCCATGTTGGCTTACCTGTCCACTTCAAGTCCATGCCCACTTAATACCATTCCCAGGCTACCTGGGTACTAAGTGGGTACTAAGTGGACATGGGCTTTCAGTAACATGGGGCAAACACAGGTGGAACCACCATGGAAACCACATACAAACCCACTTGGGACCCATATTGTCAGCGTGTATATATCAATAGATCAATATTGACCTTATGATCAATAACGACAAAAACACTTTTTTATTTGGGACAAATCAGTCAAACTTTGATGTTATGCTACATTCATGCTGATGTACAAATGTGGGCATTTTGGCCAGATGTTTAAGGTCCTCAAAGCTCTGTGTTTATTCAAACATTGGTTCCTTTCACACACACTACTAAATAAATGTAATCTATTGAAATCCTCCACATTTGGACTAAGATATAAATGAACGACCAAACCACTGGACCTTCCTTGTGTCCTTTAAAGGTGTACCAAACACCAAAGACCTGACCCTCACAAATCTACGACATGAAAAGTCTTTCCCTTTTGCACTAATATCGCAAAACACTAGGCCAAATGTCAATTTCCCTCCTCTACATTCAGCCTAATATCCAAGGCTCTTATATGCATTCATCTTCCTTGTTGTGCTCCAGTTGACATTTTGAATGATAACCTCCTGACTTCCTTCCATCATATATTTCTTTCATAATTTCCCACATGTTCTCAGTACATCATAGTGAGCTCCCTGATGAAGGCGCAGCCCCTCACACTGTTTGATTACAAGTACCCAGACTGGAGCATGATAGTGGGATACATGGTTGGTTTGTCGTCCTTCATGTGGATCCCCATCTACATGGTCTACAAGCTGGTGTGGACTCCTGGATCACTCAAGCAGGTCAGAGAGGGAGGGATTTGTGTGTAAAACATAACGTTTGAATAAAATTGAATATCCCTTTGAATATGTGTTGCATTCATGACCGTGTGATTCTCCACAGAGGTTGGCAGTGTGTCTGAGACCCGAGCGGACCATACCAGAAATCCACACTGACAGCTTCAACATGGTCACCGTGCCATAGAAAGAGAGAAAAAAACACACTTACTCGTAGATACTCGAGCGTGGTCTGTCATGACTGTTTGTACCTGTCAATCATGTCCACTTTCACAGCACATTCAAACTCTCTGTAAATGCTGCTCAATTTATAACAGCTGGTAAGGGCAGCTGAGAAAGTTTGGTCGACCTGTAGGATTCAGATTTATTGATGGTAGTTTCTCGCTAATAACCACGTGTTGCCAGATTTCAAGTTTTGCATTCTCATGGTTGTCGGAGTCACATTTGTAGACAATGAAGTCAATGTTCCGTCTCTCCCCTTAACCGACTGTATGTATCTGACACAAACACGATGCCAAGGACAAATAAAAACAACATGTATTTCTGTATGTAAACGATGTTCAGCACCTCATTTCTATTGCATTGGACCGTTGTTTGTATCAATTCCATTATTTTCTGTACATTGTGAAATGTACTGGTTAAATCAAGTCTTTTGCATGAAATGACATTAATTAAAGTGCGTGTGAAGCGATTCAAAAAATATCTCTTTTAAGTTTGTCCGACACAGGAAATTGTGTTTCTAACCACCTTGTAGAAAAATCTGAATTCTGTACAGAATATACATGTATCAAAGTAACTAAGTCAAGTTTATTTATAAATACTTTTCACAGTGCTTCACAGTAAATAAAAATATAATATATATAATACACAGCAAATACAACACTCACAGATATAAAAAGATAAAAACAGATTGTAGTAAAACCCACACCTAACTAAAAGAGTCTTAATCTACTCTTTGAAAGACTGCGCCGAAACAGTGGCAACTCATTCCATAATCTCAAATCTCATGTTCAACAATCATCTAGAGAAGCAACATTTTCATGGTTTTGGTTTAATAATAACATGTTGTGCACAAACAGAGGGCTGCTTTAACTACAGTACACTCCTGCTTTCTCTCTCCCTCTTTATTTCATTTCCTCATCTGAAAGAATTTTAAATAAAGTGCCAGAGGTTCTTCTACATGTTGTTGCATCAAGGTGAGACATATTGTTACAATTGAACAGGTAAACCACTGAAAAAGTGCGTTGTGGCTTTTCATATCATTCCAGCTTGTGTTGTTCTGAATAGAAAACTAGAGATAAACTGAACGGAGAAACTCTGCCTCACTTTAAATGTATTCTTATAGGTTTTCTGTGTGTTTCCATGAACAACATGGTTTTGTCGGCTCATGTTTTTCACGTATTGTTCCTCTCAGCCTATAAGGAGACATCACATTAGACCCAACTAGTGGTTCACTAGTTCCTAATTTATGTTATGTCAGTATTTTATTGCAAAGACCTGTAATAAAATATATAGATCTGCAAAAAAAGAGTTTTGTTTTCCCCCATAAGTGTTTGTAATGGAGGTGATTGAGGCTCTCAGACGAAGACCATGCTGACATAATGTAATTGTGTGTAGATTGTTTGATATGTAACTAACTATGAGTGACGTATTTTATCTTCATCTGATGCTTCATTAAACTCCAGGCGGCCTGTTCTGCCTTAACTCACCTAAATACAACACTGTATGTACAAACATTGATATTTATTAATATGACAGTGCCTCTCCAGACGTTTTTCAGTCTCTGAGAAAAGATTAAGATATAGATTAAAGTATAATTCATATTTTTTTTACTCAGAGAACAAGGTGATGATTGTGGTTTGATTTCTGTGGCTGGACATTTTGTGTATAAGTTTAATTACAGTATAAATGCCCTATTTCAAATGTATGCTTCCCGTTTAAAACATACAGCATTTAAAAATGTAGAATCCTATCTGCAGAAGTGCATTATGCGCCTGTAAATCTCCATACAGTGATGTCTTTGTATGTTGTTGGCTGTTGTTGTTCACCTCCATTAGATTTTCTAATTAACAACCTAATTTGCAATATCCAGAATCCATCAGCATCGGAGGAAATGGAGCAGCCTCCATCTTCAAATGCCGCTAACACCCTTCAGATCTTTACTTATTCAGCTGTTGTTTATTGTTGTTTTTTTTTTAATATTCCTGGTTAAGGCTGGACCACTTCAAGGACGACAGGTATGAACGTATACGAGAGGAGCCGGTGATTTGAAACATGTGATTCCTTCCTCACCGAGCTGCGAGCGTGATAGACATATGCAGCGAGATCAAAGGCCCTTTGTGTCACTGACTGCCATTGAAGTAGACAACAGGCAAACACTGGCCACACATAAAAGAGACACGGCCGCTTTCTCTTCTTACCCAACACGAGCACAGCTCCGTGCTTTTTCAGATTGAAAAGGGACTAGAAAACCTGCAGGGACATAACTGAGGAAGAGAGATGTTTGACAAAAGGACGTGTATGGTGTATAAATGCAGGAGTGATTACATATAGAATGACTGGGTGAATGTGCTTGAATGAATGTGAATAGACTTACAGAATATCGTGGAACAATGTGAGACTGTATTTGTTATTTGTTTTGTATTGTCGTGCATGTACATGTCAATTTGACAAAATGTGGCAATATTTGACAAGAAATTCAATCATTTTCATCAGCCGTTCAATTAGGACAGAGGTCTCAAACTTGCGGCTCACGGGCCACATACAGCCCGTTATCATAAAGATGTTTTTATCCATATCAAAACAAACACTTTTATTTTGAAATTCTATGAAATATCATCATAAATGTTATTATTTTGATGTCTTTTTCTCAAAAAGGTGGCCCCCTACTGAACAAACTAGGTCATTTGAGGTTGCGACCCCTGAATTAGGACATAAGAGTCTTTTTGAACTATTTTTTGCAATTTTGTTGGTTGTTCTTTTTGGTCTTTGTGAACAGAAATGATATAAATGTATTTTCTATGCTGCGTCATTCATCTGACAACGGGCTCTGTCAAGCAATACTATCAAACCTGACTGAGGGAGCCTTTGTTAATATACACCCTCCTGCTGCGCTTATTAATTAATTCACATTTCAAGGAGAAAGGGGTAAGATTAAATAGGTTTTAAACTTCTTCTCACTCCATTTCAAACATGAGAAGTGTGCATTTGAAGTAAACCAAACAAAAAAAAAGATATTTTTAAAAGCATCTACACAATTTAAGCAGCATAATGTAAAAGGTAATCATTCCACAGTCTGGAATGATCTTGTTTTAAACTTTGAGAGTTGGGGAGCCACTAGTAGCTGCTGACCTGATGACCTAAGACCAAAGACCAAAGACCACTTATTTTCTATAGTGTATATAAATAAAATGATGATAAGACTTGGAGGTTTAATTGTTAGACTGCTTCGACGCACAGTTATACAACACAACTAGTTACTTAACATTTCCTTATATCTGCTGTCACGACAGTGTTCAAATGAACTGGTGTGTCAGTGGGAAACAAGGACATATATAATGCAGCTAATACCATTATTAAGACAACATTAAGAGAGTCTATAAGAAATACAAATTCACTTTAAAGGTTGTCAGCACATGCTGTAATGAAAGGCTGTTGTGATAAACTCCTCAAAGAAGCCTCCAGTTTTAATTCCCGGCCACCGTGAGTGACATTTCCCGACACTCATTAAGCTTCTCTGACTTATAATTAGCTGTAAGTTGTTGGCGTGTACTCTTAAGTATAGGCTGACAGTAAAGGCCATATACATCAGTCATGCACAGCAATTATATAAGGATATATCCTCAAGGAACTTGACCTTTATAGCTCTTCTTCCTCGCTCTTTGACATTTAAAGAAAATGGGGAATGCGATGGAGGCCTCACACTTGTTTGATGGTTTCCGCTGAACGAGGACATTTCACAGCCTTTGTATTTACATCATCAGATCACCTTAAAAAAACACGTTTTTCTGACTCTGCTAGAACGTCCATACATTAGTATAATAATGTGACACATGCACAAATTAGAAAAGCTTTAGTCTTTTTGTTTCCTTCTTTATTGTGTTTCTTTTTAAGGGAAAGCCTGCTATTTATAATATTTTTGTGTGCAAAATGAACCGGAAAAACTGAGCTGTTACTCGGTTTTGCATTGTCTCGACGTAAACAGGTGCGAAACCATTGCAGTGTTCCATGCTGTAGTCAACACGTAGTCATGTTTTGACGTAAGTTGTACTACTCACAAGAAATACCTGAATAAAAGACACCGTGTGGTGATTTTTTATCAACGTCACTTTGTTTCAGACATAAAGGGCAAAGTTATCGCCGCAAAAGATCAAAGTAACTTCATCCATGTTTAACAGTGAAATGTATTATTACTACTATTATTTTGCACGTCATTTGTTTGTATCAACTTTTTATTTGATGATATCTCTCTACATTTTTGTGTTCTGTTCAGACAAGGCTTTTACTGCCACTTAATCCAAGGGCTTTAGGACCCAGAATTCACAGCGGAAGAAGAGAGAGAGAGAGAGAGAGAGGGAGAGCGAGAGACCACTCCCTCCTCTCGCCATCATCTTCACCATCTTCTTCCTCATCGTTGCGATGATGCTGCTGCAGCTTGTCCCTCATCCAGCTCTGATGATGTCTCTCATTGTGTTGGTCAGTGGACAAACAGACACAGACTCCAGACTGAGGGACAGAGCTTATGTGGTTTTAGAGAAGCAGAATTTAGGTAAGAATGTGTCACGTGATGCATGATGAGGCCTCACAGAGAGGACAATGAACTGCTGCTGCTGCTGCTGCTGATGATGATGAGAATGATGACTTACATCCAGTGCTGTGTGTGTGTGTGTGTGTGTGTTTTTGTCCTCAGTCACACTGTGCAGTGTCCTCGCTATCCTGCTGCTGTTCATGGTCATCATGGCTGTCTGTGTCTACAAGCCGCTCACTCGTCAAAGATGAGACTGTCCTCAAACCTGGAGGAGAATCCTGGACAACCAAAGAGCAGTGGCGTGCACAGACTTTTCAGGGGTGGAGGGGGGGGGGGCTTTATAATTGGAAAAATAGTCATATTACAGCAGAAAATATCATACATACTTCCACATTTATTCCATTGGGAGTTCCATTGATGGCGTAAAAGACGCTCGTAGCTGTTGATCAACGGTCGCGTTTTGTCGCTGCTTCGATCCGTTACTGTAGAAATGTTTGCTTCTGTCACTAAGTGGAGAAATGTTTTGGTGTAATTGTCACTTCTCTTGCCAATACAGCAACGTGCAGAAGTGGAAGGGAGGGACATTTCATCATGTGATTTCTTAACCTCTTCTTGAATTCACTGAAGTTGTTTCTATATCTACTTTGTTTTATATTGAAACACCAACTTTTCCACCTCCCTCTGACATAAAAACCATAAAAGTAGGCTTATTGAAACACACCATATGAACCATACATGAATAGAGATGTTTAATAGGCCTATAATCAACACACATGACTGCAGTCTCACACAAATGCACATTTTGGGCATTTGTGAACCACCTGATTTCGAATTTCTCTGAGGTTCTCTTTCTTTTTTCTCAGCCAAGGACTTCCTGCAAGGTAACCCTCGTGTTTCCCTCGGAATAATTTGATTATAAGTTGATTAGATTTGCAATTTATAAACTATTTCAGAGTCCAAAATGAAATTAAATTGACCTACTAATTAATCATTCAGTGATTTGATTACTAAATGAAGCTCTCTAGGTTGATCATTTTTTTAATGTTTTAATTTTTTTTATAAGAAATGTGATTTCAGCTTTTAAAATGTGAATGTGACAATAAATTGAATATTGTTTTGTTTGATGACGTCGACATTTTGACAGGTTTTTTGACATTTTATGGACCAAACTAAAATAATCAACTGTTCAAGAAAATGATAGATTAATCAATAATGATTGAGTAGCAGCCCAAATGTTTCTATCATGATCATTTTAAAGGATGAATCTGGAAGCTTTTCCCAGACCACCATTGGTAGTGTTTGACATAAATTCTCAATCAGACTTCCTTTTTTATTTCCATTTTAAAATTACACAATCGTTCACAGACTTTTTTTGGCCTTGTGCCCCGAGTGTCATTCTAGTTTTCTTTACTGAACTGCTTATGTGACAACACCACCTATTTTATTAATAAAACTTATTTGCAGGAGACTTGTCATGTGAGGAGACTGAGTCAAATATGAAAGCGTCTCCTAAATGTGAAAAATCAAAGTTCTTTAATATAGTACAGACCTGAAGAAGCCTCTTGAATGAGAGAAGGAACATATTTAACTAAACGACTGAGAATCTTCACAGACACGTCAAACATGTTGGTATTGGCCCCCATTTTGTAATAAAGAAAATGAAATCCATCATTGAAAATACCATTTTGTTTTAATGGCTGAACGCTCCCGACACTGTAGCTGTGTAACCTGAAATTATAACCATGAAAAAAAAAAAAAACACTTGACATAATGGAAAACTACAATAAGAATCAACAAAGTCACATTGCGTACTCATGGAAATAAAGTGCTTTATTTTTTAAAAACAATTCAAAAACACATTTTCCTAAAATCTTAACATGTTAAAAAAACCTGCAGCATGAGCACTGCATTACAAAGATCTGGATTGAATTAACCAAAGCAAGTGTTTTTAGGCAACTGTTCAGCAGTTTGGCAAGTCCATCATTATAAATAGTAGTTTCCAGCTGCAGCCGCTGAAAGTCAGACGCAGCCGGACGTTTAAAAAGAGGTGCGGAAAAGTGGGTGAACCCTTTGGAATCAATAAAAGTCTCTAATGGACATGATTTAGTGATTTTATGCTTGATTTTGATTCAGTGGCTACTCTCCGGAGAAGAGGCACCAAGGTACCCGAACGACAGAAATGACCTCAGAGCTACAGGCAAATGCTTAAAGGATTTGTATGTCTATCACACAAAAAACACAGCTGCATGTAACACAATGGAAGACATCAACCCAACAGTCATGTCAAGTGGAGAGAGCGTTGTGAGTTCAGACTGCTTCGATGCCGCCGACACCTGGATCATCATCAAATAAGAAAGTGATTCTCAGGGTTTATGGAGGAATCACAGAGGATGACACCAGGGTGGCTCTTCAGCTGAAGCTCAGTCGCAGTATTACAACAGGAAAGACTCTAACTATTGAAAATGAATCAAATACACAAAGTCAAACAAGGATGTCAGAGTCCAGAGATCAACTGAGAAGAGAAATAAGAGCTGTACAACACAGAAATCTTAAGAAAACATCTGATATGAAGCAGTTCTGTGAGAAGAAAAGGCAAAACTTTCTCCTGAGTTGTCGACGCTTGATCTAAAGCTACAGAAAACATTTGAAGTCAGAATGTAACTGTGTGTTATTGGCTTAAGAACACTTAAGTTTGACTATAACGTAACTAAGATGAAGATCAGGTCGGGTTTTTGTGAAAATGGGACAGAAATTGAGGTCGTTCCAAAGAGTTCACATCCTTTTCTTGTGATTATTTATGAGTGGCTTTCTGTCAGTACGTATAGTGGTTAATGTTTGTTACTCAGCAACATGTTTCCATCCTGTTTTTAAAGTTACAAAACCTCAAACAAAATAAAAAGACGGTTTAGAAAGTTAAGTCTCAGAGGCACCACGTAAAAAAACTGTTACCACGCCTCACCCGCACCGAGAATCACCACAGCAAAGAAACTAGACGCACATGTGTCTGACCTTTGAACCTTCTTCTGCTCTGAAGTTGTTCATGACTGCAACAGGCAGACGGCTGTGAATCCACAGACAGACAGACAGACAGACAGACAGACTGGTCTCTGCTATTGCATTTGGAACTGAGGTGATAACGCTCGAGGTTGCTTTCTATGGACAGTGACGACAAATGTGTCCTCTCACACCACAAAAACAAAAAAGGAAAGTTAGTTTGTTGCAGCAAAGGTATTATGTCACTTCTATGCATCAGGTTTTTCTCATGCTTTTGTTTATCCATCTGCAGAGTGTACAAAAAACAACTGTGTATTTACTTCTTAACTTGTGGCTCAATAAACAGAGTTTCCTAAATGAATATTGGTATATGGCACAGAGTGGTATTTGAGGAAAAACACCATTTTTCACCACAGAAACATTTACCAGGCAACAAATTCCAAAAGTTCTTCAGAAGTGATTAACGACCCACACTTTCAGACATGATGGGGGAAAGTGTAAAATTAGAACCCTGAGATTTCTAGTTATTCAGTAAGCCCATGATAAGCAACTCTGCAGAGAGACCTTCCGAGGAAAACACTTAAATCTGTCCCTTTATGTCCACAGTAGGTACCAAGAAAAGAAATAATAGCGCCACGTCTGCGCGGCAACACTTTATGAAGTCACCATGACCTTAATCATTTGTGTTGACCGTACTCCGGATAAAAATACGATCAAAACAGTCCTGCAATTATTTTAAAATGGAAAAGAAAACAAATAAATTAAAAGTGGAACCCACGTATAATTATCAATGTCCAAAAATGGCGCTTAAGCAAAGAGACAATGCTGATATAGAAATATAAAAAGGAATATGCGCTTACCAAAAAAACGACCTCTTAGAAAACCTTGGATACTGAGAGTTATTGCATGTGCAAGAAGGAACTGTTACAGAAAGTAATCTGCCGTTGCATAGTCAGTGGTTAGGAAGGAAAACTGAGGTGTGGTGTTTGTTTCTGGATCTGAAAAAGTTGTGTTACTATCATCATTATTATTATTATTATTATCATCATCATTCCCTCTTATTCCTTTTACTTCTCAGTGAGCGATAACTGCAATATCCTCTCCAGCTCCTCTTCCTCCTGCTTCCTCATTTTCTCCTCTTCCTCCTGAGTTTGTGCAGAGAGCTCCATGGCCAGGCGGAGGTCCGAGTCGGGGCTGGAGACGGAGACGGAGACGGAGCTGGTCGGACTAGATGTGTCGCCATAATCCACTAGCACCCCCTCTGGGATACTCCTGGAACGACATGACAGGGGGGAGAAGAGAGATCCATCACTGCTCTGTGGCTTTTTCTGACGGTGCCAACTAAACTGAAGTACCGAGGACTGTTGCTTTAATGACATGTGGGTAATGCACTGACTAGGCTAGCATCCTACCTGTCACTCTGGCTTCTTGGGATTTCATCGGCGAATTCTCCATTTACATCGTCCCACGTCTCCTCCTACAATGACACAAACATAACAGGGGGAGGCAAATAAGTGACACAATCGATTGCAAAAGAAACGATCTGTGAATGATATGAGATGTTCTGACCTGGTCGGGGACTTGGTGAGACTCCAGGATACTCTGATGGATGGCATACTGCAAAAGCTCCTCGTCATTGTTCGTCACGGGTGTGTGGCGGCTGCCCCCTCGACGGTGGTAACTGACGGGCACCACAAACACTGAGGGACACACCTTGAAAGGCGGCAGTGCTGGGTGAGAGTTGAGAAAAACAATGAGTTGCAGACTCTGACGACGTATTTTGATGCAGTGGTTCAAGCTGGCTGCGCTCCTACCTGCAGCTTCTTCATCTTCCCCTGAGGATGTTGGCGTGGCTGCTGGTGTTGTGCTTGCTTCTTCTGCAGTACTGCATTCATTTACATTACCAAATGTAATCTTGGCATTCAGTACATGAAACAGGGGAATTTCTAAAAGCAATAACACAAAAAAGTGTTAAAAAGAAGACAACGTGAGAGGATTGAAAATGCTTCTCGTTGAAAACCTCACTTACCTATTTTTACAGGGAATCCGGGAGGAAACTTTAGGGTTACAAAGTCTCGTAACCGTGCAAAATGGGAACTTGTTCGCGCCATGAGGTCAATGATGGGGGTGACCTGCTCCACCAGGGACAAGGGATGTTCCTCACTCATCCACAATGTACCTTTGAATCTACACAAGACGGGGATTACAAAGAAAAAAATTCTTCAAAAAAAAAGTCTTCCCTTTTCTGCAGCTTCACCACTGGATGTCACGAGACTTACTTCTGTGTTCGAATGCTCAGTTCAATGGGTCGGCCAATGTCCCTGTTCCCGAGGTCAAAGTCAGGATCAAAGTATTCCTCCGGGGTGATGGCAGTGGGATTGGTGGCAGTTGCGTACTCAAGCGTGAGGTCCTATGATGTTAAGTAAACGTTACAAATGAGCTGCAAAATGCATGATTTCACTGTAATTACTGAATGCATGTCTTACCCCCTGTGCATTAATGTGCTGCTCCACAGTCCCCAGCAAAGACTCCAGGATGTTCCTCTCACCTTAGAAGAAAACGACGCAGTAAGTTGAAATATTATTTATTTAGAGCAGTCATTTTAACAAAAAACAGAAAGGTTATTATGCACTGACTGACTTTTTATCCTGGCTTTCTCTTCGTCTGTAAGATGCTCTGTCCTTGTCCTGATCACCACGTTTACATTGTTCACACTGAAAACCTGAGGGCAAAACCACAAATCTAAGGTTAATTACTATCATTACACAGCCTGGAATGTTTACAGCGACAAACGCGTACGTTATAACAGAGTAAATCTACAAGTACTGTGAACCTTTGCTTCGAATCCGTTGACCATTTCACATCTGTCACTTCTCCAGCCCCAGACCCCAGACTTGTTCCTGTGAAGAGTAAAAGCTTTTCAGACACAGACTGCAGTCATAGCTCAATGTGTTGGATAAGTCACAAAGATATATCCGAGTCAAAATACAGGAACAAAAAGGAACTAAGATTAAAAACATCAACTATGATTAAGAACTTCGAACCGTGTCGGGCAGCATTGCACCTTTCAGTGTACAGGCTGCCAGAGATTCTTAGAAGAAGAGAAACAAAAACAACAGAAAATACAACTCTTACCTGACAAATGCAATGTCCTTGGTGTCCAAGTAGGTGTTGACAATTGATGTTGTCAACCTTTTGGCAACGTCTCTTTCAGCTGGTTGCATGGACTCCAGTGTGACCTCCTCCATTTCTTGGGAGATGTTGAAGCGCTCAGTTTCCACTATTTTATCGTCATGGTTCACCTCCATCAGCTCTGCATGTGAATCTAAAAAAATTTAAATAAAAGTCAGAGGCAAGACTTAGACACTAGTACAAATCATAGCACTGGGAGAGCTAGGAGTTGGAAAAAAACAACAACTACAACGCACCGTCTCCTCTGAAAATGTAGCTTCTGCGTCCTCGGATCCAGGTCATGTTTTCAAAGCCAAGCAGAGTGGCATCCACTCGCAGGCTGGCGCCACTTTTCCAGATGCGACAAACATCACTTGGACAAACCCGGGACAGAAGAGGGACTGTGAAGCAACAGCAAAAGTATCCACAGATAAAAAAAACTGTGACTTGCCAAGAGGAAACTACAGTATGTAGTTTTTCCTGTATGACCTGATGAAACACCTGACTCAGTGTAGATATTTAAGGTCCTGCATTAGAGGGCACTTGCAGATATTATCTCTTTTTAAAAACTGAAACACTGATCATCTTAATGTGCATACACACTTTACTTTTATATTGTGCTTAAGACACACAGACGTATACTTACTCCAACTGGTGAATTCCCACTTCATTTCCATATAGAAGTCTGGAGACTGTAGATGAAATTGCCATTATAGTTTTTTGCTGATAAATATTTCCATATACAAATGGTATAAATGGATAAGACAAGCACAATAAAACCTCTCTGATCTTTGACAGCAGCTCAGGCACTCCTCCCAGAGCAGTGGAGGCTTTGAGGTAGTCTCTGCGTTGAAGTACTAACTGAACCATCTCTGGGTCGCCAGTGCTGACAGCCTCCTGCAGTACTACACACAGACACACGTGAAATGTTTTATTATTTAAACCCTATTTACAGAACAGCACGACAGCATGTTTATTTGTTCTAAATGTTGAAACCAACCTGTCCAGTTATTGGCATTTTCCGTAGTGACTTGACCGCCATGTCTCAGAAGGACTCTCACCGACTCTAGGTGCCCGAGTGACACAGCCAAGTGCAGAGCTGTCCGACCTCTGGGATCCACTGCCTCAATATCATTCTGAGACAATCACAGGAAAACGTTAACAAATGCTTCTTTTTGTAGTGTAACATAATCTAAGCCCTCGTCAGACTCAATACTGTGGTAAAGACATGGCAAGTAGTTACATGAACAAATGACAGTGTTGTTTTTCTTCACTTGTAACTGAGGTTCTTCACATTGTAACTCACAGTTTAACCACATTTTTATTTGGTTAAGCACTGATCACGATTGTGGACCAGCAGCACTGTGTCATGGCTGAATAGCATGTCTGGCCTTCATCATGTCATGCCGCATGTCATGCAGTCATGCTGCTGCCGTAAATGTGTTACTGATCATTGTGGGATAGTTACGACTTGATCATAGTAAATTATACTTTCCTCACAGAGTTGCTTGAAGAAAAAACAATGACATAAGAGCCTCTAAAACTTTAGATGTGTGAAAACACATCGGAAGTTTCAGTGGCATGTGATTTAATCCTAATCCGTATATGTGACGCTCAGGAGATCCAAGTATAACATATATTTAGACCATAGACCATTGCATTTGTTTGTTTTTTTAATGTAATGTAAATGTTGAGTGTGGTGACGAAGCACATTGTTACAATGTGATCAATGAGTATCTTGCATCTGTAATAAGGTCAGGAAAATATGACCAAAGCAAGTAACATATCATGTTTTAAAATTTAAAATGTCAGTGTTTTAATTTCAGTGTTTCTCAAACTGCCTGCGACATATATGTTGTTTTCAATATCAAATTAACTAGTTCATTTTAGGAGGTTGTATTGTTTTAGGGCTGTTTTGAGTTAGGTGGTCCGTGAGTGTTTTTTTATGGGTTAAGTGGTCCTTGGTCTGACAAAGTTTGAGATACACTGGTCTATACCAATAAATATTGCACAAAACTGTCATATCATAAAATACAAGGTTTTTCCTCTGGTGTGAAAGTAGAACAAACCAATTATTTGTGGTTTTACACTTCTTGATAGACAGAAAACAATAAACACTTGTTAAACATAAAATAATCCTCAAATCTGAACCAAACCTTTTACAGCAATTATGTGTTTTGTATATTGCCGTATGCTGAACCTTTGTAATATTTATATTGAAGAATTATTCACCACTTTATCAGTTTTATCACACTTATTGCCTTCTTTTAGGTTGAATAATCCATCATTTTTTACTTCTCAATTATTTCCTTTCCCCTTTCCCTTTCGTTTTAAGATTATCTAGGTCATCGACACCTTGTTCCTAGATGTTGTTAGATTATGTAACAGCTGTAAAACTGCCAACCAAGTTAACTTACAAACCTGTTGATTGTGTGACAGTTTGTTTAGTCTTCAATGGTATTTCAGACATCAGCTGACTGTGTGTGTGTGTGTGTGTGTGTGTGTGAGAGTGAGACAGTAGTAGTGCATCTGTCAACAGGACTGGCCTTGTTTCACTGGATGCTACGTAGATTTGTCGGCTAATTTTAGCTAGCTGACAAGCAGCACCACAGCTGCGGTGTTAGCGACGTGATATTCGGTGTGTTGACCAACCTGTGTCGTCGTGATCTCGTTTTCTAGTTTCCTGTAATCGTTCTCCCACACCGCGGAGTGCAGGGGAAACTGCACTCGGATGTCCTCGCTAATGTTAGCCGTGGACATCTTCCTCTCTACGGTCCCTCTCAGAGCAACGTTAGCCAACCTCTGGTGGTTCCAGCCATGTGAAGAAACTGCAGTAGCTGCGCGCTGTTGTTGTTACCAAATCATACAACAAGTGTGATCCATGCGCTTAATATTTACAAAATAACGGCATGAAAATCACCCAAAAACCGGTGACCGGTTGCTAAAGCCCTCACCTAAACAAAACTTTTGAACAAGGAAGTGCGAGCAGAACAAACCACTAATGACAGGGGGACTGTCACAACCTAATCATTAACATATTATTTACATATTATTGAGACAGTTTACTAATATATACCTACATATGTATATATGTGTGCAAGATCGTGCACAGTTACATACGTAGATATCTCATGAAAACAACCGCCTTTCAAAAGAAAAGATAAAAGAATAGCCAGCTTTGGACGCAACCATTCATTACAGCCGCGGGGTGTCTGGGGGATTTCGTCTCCTATCATTCTCCATGGGAAAAAAGTTAAAAATGTCATAATATAATATAATATAATATAATATAATATAATATAATATATATATGTATAGTGACTTAAATATCGTGATAATATTGTATCTTTTTTGTCAACTTTTGTCTTATAATACCATTATATGTCACACAGTTTAAACTGATATTTTATGGTTTGAAACATTTTTTTTAATCTCCCTATAGGTGTACACATTTTCAGAAAGAGTTACTGACATCTTGAATAAGAGCTAAATCCCTTGTCCCAACCCTCCAGCCCAGTAGGTGGCGGTACTGCACCTATAAGCTGGCTGCCTGTCACTGCTGTAGCTCTGGGCCGTGGTGGACTAAAGACTTGGCCATAAACTCAACTAACGGACGAAGGACTAGTTAGTAAGTCAGGTGCTAAGTTAAAGGGCAGCAGTGCTGTACCACCTCGTCCAAGTGGTGCAACGTAATAATGTTCGTAACGCAAACGTTAGTCCACGGTTAAACGAAGCAGCAGCAGTTTTTTTTTTAAATTTGCTAACTTAGGTGTTGCTAATGCGGAAGGCACCCGCACAGAATAATCAATGATTAGCTTAACGCCCAGCAGCCCACTCTGCTCATATTGAGGGCATATTCTGCTCAATAAGGATGTCAAAACGGCTGCGAAACACCGAGGTCTGCGCCGATTGTAGTGTCCCAGGTAAGCGAATTTACACAATCCATGCAGTCTTTTTTGACATTATTTATGTCCAGAGGTGTTGTATTTCAAGATAAGCCAAAGCCTCGCTCTCTTCACTTTTCTTACTATAAAGTTAAAAATCGGTGCTGGCTCAGTCGGCTTAGTTACTGACTGGGCAAGTTGTCGGTGTAGTTGTCAGATCGGATTATCACGGGGGCTCTGGATTGCAATCAGACCTGCAGCAGCTGTCTCTTTAACCGTTTCCATCCACTGTTGCTTGATTTGTGATCCGTTTCGATGCGTGTAGCTGCTTTTAACGTAGTTTTGTTTTAAGTAGCACATTAGAATGTGTCTATCGTTGAAACCAGATCATCAGGAAACTGCACTACCAGATCTCTGTATTGTGTCAAATACTAGTAAATATGTATTTAGATAGGTGGATAGATAGAAATACCGTAATGTGTATGTATTTTGAAAACACAACCATTAACATAAAATGACTCTGGAAGTTTTACCTTGGATTTGTCAAATGCCTTTGAGCCACAAGTGTTTGTTGATGTCTGTCCAAAAAGTAGAATGAAACTGCTCAGCTGGTTTCTGTCTTGAATTATTCAACATTTACTGATAATTCGACTAGTATCAACCACGTTCTCTCTGCTATGTTAAGGAGAACTACGGACTCAATAAGTTACATAAGTTAAGATTTATTGTACATAAATACATTTTTACTTCCTTAATCCAAATCTCTTATTTGTGTCAGATTGGACTGTGGTGTGTATGTAGTATCTGTTCTGTTTCTGTGGTAGTTGGCAGCAGATTTTTATTTAGACTGATATCTCTATCTGAAATATTAGACTCAACCTAATAATATGTGTTCAACATGTGTCATCAGAGCTACATCGGCTCCTTTTAAATGAGATGGAAAAAAATTGAGTTGAGCTTGGGAAATAAAATTAGTAAAATTGTTTCTGTGAAAGTTGAACAAGTAATGGCTGCATTGTGTCTAGGTCCTGTTTATATAGAAATGACGTGATGTTTTTCGGCAGGCACAGGAAGCAAAACAGGATGCTGAGTGAATTGACTGCAGGCATTCAATGCAAAAGATTTTTTTTCTCCTTGTTGGCACCATGTAGTGTAACGTGTGAGTAAATCAGACATTTTTTAATCAGAAGCGGTGATTGTTTAAACAATATAAAACTACTCATTCATTGCACTGTAAAGGAAAATGAAGGAAAGCAATAGCATGCCAAGTATTCAGGAATACTCAGGTTTTAGTACCTTGTTTCTCATCATGTCATGTCAAACTAGTTAACCCCCCCCCCAACTCCCCTACCCCCAGGTCTACACAGCAGCTGGACCGGATTGCTCTTCCAGACAACTGTTGCCAGTTGTTGGCTGTGAATATTTTTAGAGTTTCAAAGATGTGGTATTAAATTTAGCAGCACTTGTCGAGGAAAGGGTAAAAGAGGCATGTCAGCTCTAACACGTCTTGGCAGTAAGTATGTTTTGGAGAAAACTCATGTGCTAGAATCTGACCAGCAAACCATTCAGCTGTTCCTCCCACTCCTCAGCTGCTGCTAAGATATTTACCATCTTCACTGTCCGTGGCGTCACTGTGCCAGACTTTCAGTCTGCTTAATAGTTGATTGGTTACCGGTGTGCCTAATGAATTTGTTGTTGTTTTGGTCTTGCGATATTTGCTGCCATCAGAGTCATAGGAGAGATTAGATAAAAGACAACACAATCTCACAAAAATAAAAAGTGTGCTTAATTGGTCAAGGTTAAGTACACATTTATTTTGGTCACAGTGTATACTTTATCGTTTGCAATCAATTTCTAACACCAGGCATTACCTGCCATATATATGTATATAACGGATATCTGTGGGTGTTTTTTTTTTTTACAATGTTTTGAAAGAGGAAGCTGCTTGATTTCTCAACCATACAGTTGATGTGGTGCTCCAGCCTACACTTCCTTTTCTCACAGTGCAAGGCTGCAGCTGTAACTGGGTTCAAAAAGGCCTCAAATGTCTATTGTTACTTTCTTCTTTAAATATGCTGCATGTGTGTCTAATTTGTGTCTAGTATTTGTATGTATCATTAGCCTGAATGATGTTGCTTATGGTTGTATGTAGCCAGGCACTTCTTCTTCTTCTGATTTTTTATTTTATTTTTATTTTCTTATCAAAACAATCCATCTCCCAATAGTTTATTTTCTGGTCTCTTGCTCTTAACCTCTTATGATCTTATTGAAGATAAGTTTTTCAAATCTTAACTTATTTTCTTTGGTACTGTTTGTAGCCATGTGTTTATGCACATTTGGTTCTTGAGTTAGTAGTTATTTGGGACCATGGTGGTGTTTGCGGGATAGATTCAAAATCAGCTATGTAATGAGGTAATGTGGCAATGTACAATGGGGTGGCTCACTGTTGCTTTTTTAAAATGATTTCTAGAGAACTATTTAGGTCTATGGTAAAGAATCTGTTGACACTTGGATGTATTCTTAAGCTTTTATTACCAGTCTGTAATGGTTGGTTAGGAATGGTTGGTTAAGACTGGCGCTGTTTCAAAGAAAATGGAGAAGTGACACTCACTTTAAATTAGATTAGCACATATGTGATTAGAATGATGGCACTACATGTTAAAAGAGAAGCAGACTTGTGATATGTTTGTTTTCTTACCTCTCAGAACCTCGCTGGGCCTCTGTGAACAGGGGCGTGTTGATTTGTGACGAATGCTGCAGCGTGCATCGAAGTCTGGGAAGGCATAGCTCTCAAGTCCGCCACCTGACACACACACCATGGCCTCATACACAGCTGCAGGTAAAATTCCCACTCTCTTACTCTGAAGACTTACATTTGATTCAGATGCATTTCTGTATAATTTGAGCGGAGACGCTGTTGTTGTTGAGGCTGAATTTCTCCTGAAATGCCTTGAGGTCATGTTGCCCTTGGACACAGTCTGTGTTACTGTAGTTTTAAATTCAGCAACCCCGTCCCTTTTTCCCCCCAAGATAAATCATTTGTGTTGTAAATAAACAGTTGTGCATCAGATCCCACTAAGCTGTATTGATTTTAATCCAAATATAGAAGGTGTTTATTCAGGAACAGCCAGCCTGCATTTTACAGGCTAAATCAATGGGCTGCATTTTAAAGGTTTCTGTTTGTTTTCGCTCAGATGGTTCAGACATTATACAGCAATGGTGCAAATTCAATATGGGAGCACTCCCTTCTGGACCCTGCGTCTGTGATGAGCGGAAAACGCAAGGCCAACCCTCAGGACAAAGTGCAGTGAGTAAAAAAAAAAACTACTAATACTAATAATTCTGATAATAATAATTATAATAAACCTTGTCAATATGTGCTGCATTATCAACCACTGTCTCTCTGTTTTCTTTTTGAACCCCTGAATTTCACATCGCCCCACAAGCCCAAACAAATCCGAGTTTATAAGAGCCAAATATCAAATGTTGGCATTCGTCCACCGTATGCCTTGTCGAGAGGATGACAGCTTGACAGCTAAAGATTTAAGTAAGGTGAGGAGAAAAAGCTACCCTCAGTGATGAGAAGAAAACTGAAAAAAAAAACCTTTTATAAAAAAGCTTTATCGACAATTTTTCTGTTTTTATTACCACAGCAACTTCACTCGAGTGTACGCACTGGGAATCTGGAGACATGTTTAAGGTTGTTATCCCTGGGAGCACAAGCTAATTTTTTTCACCCAGTAAGATTCATCCACTTTATATAAAAACTTAACGTTCATCTGTGCTCTGGCTGTTCTGCTGAGTTGAAGTCTGCTTCTTCTGTAGGAAAAAGGTAACACACCCTTGCATGTAGCTGCAAAGGCAGGGCAAGTATCTCAGGCTGAACTATTAACTGTTTATGGGGCAGATCCTGGAGCCCCTGACAGCAGTGGCAAAACACCTATCGACTTAGCAAGGTAAGCTATTTGCTAACATATTTTACTATGCAAACTGAATGTTTTTTTTCCCCCCTTCTGAAATGTTAAAAAAAAAAAAAAAAATGCATTGTTGTAGGGATGCCAACCACCACGACCTGGCTGAAAGACTGGTGGAGATTCAGTATGAGTTGACTGATCGCCTGGCTTTCTACTTGTGTGGGAGGAAACCAGGTATGTTGTGAGAGAGTTGAAAGGTATATGTGTGTAAAATACATAGAAATAATATGTGCACGTAATTTTGTGTGATTATTCTGCTTAGTTGAGGAGAGAGGTAGTTTTGGCTCTACTCCCATTTAATGTGTCATGTTTGGTTGAAATCGAATGTAAAATTTAATCTATGTAAAACTGCAGTCAGATAAAAAACTACCACTGATGACATTTTGTATGTATTTTCATTCAGAATGTTCTTGTTCCTTTCAGATCATAAAAATGGCCAGCACTTTATTGTTCCACAAATGGCCGACAGGTAAGGAATCATAAGCTTTAAAACTGAAAGGCTTAACTTTTAAACATAAAGAAATGTCTGTTACATACAAGCTATTGTCAAATCGGCTCCACACAGTTCTCTCTGTGTTTCTCAATATATAGCAGTGTTTAGATCTTGTGTCACCCAGAGACTTTCCCGCTCTGCACACAGGAAGTGATTTGTTTCTATGTCGAGAGACAGACGGCGGGGACAGCGACACTGTGCTAGTGAAGTGAGGCAGTCATTCAGCAGTTTCTTGCACTCATGCTGTTTACAGACAAGTCCTCCCTCAGTCAAAGTCTGATTGCATTGCATGACTAGTCACAGCAAGGACAGAGCATACAAGTAATGTTACGATTGTTGCTTTGAGGCCTGTTCTGACATGCTGTCGACTCGAGGTCCCTGCTACATCTGTTCTCTGAGTTGATAGCAACAAACCCAGTGAACTGGTAGATTTACCCAAAAGCTGTGTAGTTGCTAATTAATGAAACAACTCTAATGTCAAACCATTACACTGTGACAAAGTAACCCCCTGTTCCACTTACAACTGAAATGTCATGTTTGATGTTTTTCACTGCTTACTTGTGATGAATAAGGAACATGTAAGTATTCATGAGAATGAATTATGGGTCGTGTTCACCTTTCAGCCCGGCTATAATAATCGGTGTTATTTCTCTGTTTATAGCAGTTTAGATATATCAGAACTGGCCAAAGCTGCAAGGAAGAAACTGCAGTCTGTAAGTCATGAAACATTGTTCTTTTCTTGTACTGAATGTTGTTTCTTTCTGTGTCTTAATCATCGTTTTCTCATTTAAATGCAGCTCAGTAATCATTTATTCGAGGAGCTAGCCATGGACGTGTATGATGAGGTGGACCGACGAGAGACCGATGCAGGTAAAAGTCTACGCGTGTCGTCTTGTATCCTTACACGGGGGCTCCAGACCAAAATCAACATACAGAGCTATTTTCTGAGAGTTGGCAAAATTCACATGGTTGCATTTCTGATAATTAGACTGTTTTATTGAACGTCCAGCATGGATACTGCATTAACTGTCATGGTCGAGTGGTAGTAGTTTCTTCCTCACTTCCTGCACTCTTCCAGTCTGTACTTTGAGTAACCGTTGTGTGACTGTTTTATTTATGTCCTGGCAGACATGACAATAAGACTAGTGATACTTAAAGATATAATAATGTTATCATTTAAATGCAGCATTGATTGCAGAAGGATGTCAATAATGCGATTATGCACGTTTTTATCATGATGACTTGAACAAAAATCAATTTAACAGTTTCTGTATTCTGGGTATTAAAAGGTTATTAGCTAGTGATTAAATAAACAGAGGAAAAAGAAGTGGAGGCTAGTGGAGAGGAAGTGCCAATGAGAGATGACTGTTTTAGACAGAAACAAACACAGAAGTGCAGGTGAGAAATCCACTGAGGAAGTGCTACTGTCCGCCACAATTGCTAAAACAATACCCATGGTTGCACACTAAGGTAAATTTGGTCTTGTTAGTGTGTTGTAGTAAATGTGGCCTGTTATTGCAAATGTTCTATTCTAAACTCACAATGGGGTCCAAACAGTTTAAGCTTAAAAAATGGGAAGTTGCAAAATAATAATAATGGCAAAAACCACAAAAACCTTCAGTGTCCAGTTCTTCATCCGTTAAAGCTGATTGTGTTTCCTGTAGTGTGGTTGGCCACACAGAATCACAGCACCCTGGTGACGGAGACAACGGTGGTGCCTTTCCTCCCGGTGAATCCGGAGTATTCATCCACACGGAACCAGGCGAGTCAGCTCAACAGAACTCACACGCAGTTACTCTGTCTTTTCTTCTTATACTGCACATATTCATTTTGTGTTTTTTATTAATAGGGAAGACAGAAGCTTGCAAGATTTAACGCACATGAATTTGCAACGCTCGTGATCGACATACTAAGTGATGCGAAGCGCAGACAACAAGGCAACTCCATATCTAGTCCCAAAGGTTAGTGTCTAATTGTTACTTTGCTCCAAGTTCTTACTGGCACTGAAGGTTTCTTGATTTTAAGTTGTTTTTTAAATTTATTTTTCAGACAATGTTGAACTGATCCTGAAGAGTGCAGCTGTCAGGCATTGTAGTGATAGCCAGGATAATGACCAGCCCGACTATGATAGTGTGGCATCCGATGAGGATACAGATCAGGAGCTCCCATCGAGCAAAGGCGATAGAACCAAGGTATCGCAGCGCCACTTTGACAAACTAAAACCACATTAGACTCGATAGTTGTGTGTTGGTGCCATTCCTGTTCTGTTTTGAATACCACAGAGCCTGGACTCTGACCTCTCAGACGGCCCTATTACTATGCAAGAATACATGGAGGTGAAAAATGCGTTGTCTGCTTCCGAAAGCAAGATCCAGCAGCTCATGAAAGCCAACAACAACCTGAGTGATGAGCTGAGACTGATGCAGAAAAAGGTATCCACCGAGCTCCACCTGTAAGATCACTAACACCGGGGGCCAGCCTGAGGGGGGGACCACAGTGGTCAGCAGAGCTCATTTCCTACCCAGTGTGTTCACTCTCTGGTGTGCAGGCCCAGCTTGTGGTTTATAATGATGGCAGAGCGACTTATATAAGGATGCTCTGTTGCAACATAAGGCTGCTGTAACACCCTGCTGGTCCACCCTCTGTTTTGGCCAGCATGTCCAATTTCAAAGCTTGAATGTAACCTGGAGAGTATTGTTTGTTTTGTTGGTTTGAGAAAAAAAAAAAAAAAAGCACCCTTGCGCCAGTTTTTTTGTAATATATAAATTCTAGTCCAAACTGTAGTGCGTAACTTTGAAATATAAACAAATGTCTGTTTTATTCAAACCATTGTCAGTGCTGGTTAAGCCTCTCTGCTCCACACGACTCTCTCTGTGCATAACGGTGTTGAGATATTGTGTCACTGTGCACAAAAATCTCCAAAAGTTGCGCACTTCAGATGGAAGTAATTTTGTCTAATGTTACTAACAAGCATGTATTAAGAGCATGACGTCAAATGACTGTTTTTTTAATCCCTTTTATTGTTCATAGTGATTCATTTAAATTATGTGTGTGCACCTTGCTTCATCACAGATGCTGTGTTTTTATGGAATAGAATGTTTTTAGCTGTTCATTTTTGACTTGTTTACATTTGATAGGTGGTGATCATACTTCTTTTACAGTAGCTGACAAAAGTCTAAAATGTTGTTTCTCTGCTTCAACCAAACTGCTGATTCATATGACACATTTAGACGATGTTGTCCACAAATGTTATAGTGACATGTTTGGTAAAAGTGTTTTGATTTGGATGATGGATGCCGATTATGCATCTCATCTTGTTTTGGAGCAACTCTCTTGGTTGCACTTGAGGTCACTGTTTCGCTCCTGACTGTGGACACAACAACATATGGACATGACATTTTGACGTAGTCCTAATAGATTGTCATTTCACATAATAGAGGTACGCAACATTTCAACATTACGCAGTCTTCTCGTTGAATTGGAACCAGGGTCTTAGTTGCACAGATTAACGCCAGTGTATCTCTGACAAAATCATCTTGATTTTGTTCATTCCTGAACGCCTCTCAGTCTGTCTGTACTGTAGCTGCACCTTGACTTTAACTGCATCTGTGTTGCTTACCTGTGAAACGACCTTTTGCTTGCTTGTCACCTGCTTTGCATTTTTAGACCATGGCAAAAAGAAATTGTTATTCTTGTGTGGATATAGGTCGTTCAGATGAAACTATGGTGATATCAATTAGTTTGAGTGGATTTTATGCCCAAACAAGAATAGAGGATAATTTTTCTGTAAAAACGTATACCTATCGTAGCACTATTCACGTTTATTCTTTCAGGATAGAATAGAATAATAGAACATCCTCAGCTAAATATAACAGAAATATAATAAACATAATACAAGCAAATGTTTTTTTTTGGTAAACATTTCTAGATATTGACTGAATTTTTTTCTACCCTGGGAATAAATAACATAAATATTTATAGGAATAAAGGGAGCTAAAGGCAGGGGAAAAAAGCTTGCTTTGCTGAGTGCACCTCTTAGTGTGTTGCTGCGTCTCTTCCAGCTGCAAACTCTGCAAAGCGAGAACACCTCTCTCAAGCGGCAGGTCACAACCACTATCTATCAGACCCCCAGCGGTTCAGACTACCCTGACCCCTCCAGCCCCTCTGCCCTGAAACGCCGGCAGTCTGCGCAGGCCAGTCGGCCCATGTCTATGTATGAGACCGGCTCAGGCCTGAAGCCCTATCTCCCTAAAGGGGAAACTTCTTACCCTGAGGAGAAAATCATCCCCACCCTGCAACCCTTCCCAACTCATGTAAGTAAGAATGTAAGTAAGACCTGTTCCCTGCTCTCCTCTGCTCTTTCCTCTCCACTGCCTCCTTTTTCCATGACTTCTCCTCCTGTTTCCACCTTGTCTGCAAAACGTTTCTCTCCACCTTGTTTTTTCTGTTTTCATTCATCACTGGGTATATATCTGTAACGTCCAGAGTCATTCAAAAATCACAATGCCGTGCATTTAGAGATGAGCCAGTCACGTTGCATTTCGTTATACACGACACCGTTGTATGTATGTAGCTGTGCTGGAGTGCTGCTTGTTCATTAGCAAGAGACCCAACTTCAAAACGTAGCTGTACAAGCAAGGTGATGCTGTTTTTAATGTTATTTTTTTGAACGTTTGTACTGTGTTTTATGTTGATGAAGCATTAAAACTACCATACAAATACTCTGTGTTTTTGTAATGCATGATAAATTCACACACTTTCTCACTTTTCCTTGTCACCTGTTTAAATTAGGGATGGGCTTGAGCACCGGATTATTCGCTCCATCATAAAAAGTTGATCAGTTCCTGTGACTATTGGCAATATATTTAAAAAACAAAGGTTTTATCAGTGATTGCATTCACAAAAACAAATATCTATAACCCAATGAGTACCTCATTTTTAGTGTGTCTATTATCACAAGGTGGCAGCATGTGTCTTTGCAGAAGTGATAAAATTTATGAGGTTTCTTGAATGCACCTTGAAGCAAGCTCAACCCAATGTACATCCCGCAGAAGTCATGGAATATACTAGGGTCCTTGAATGCATCTCGTTAGCTGTGACCCATGCAGTACTTTCACTAGCTCTCATGCGCTGGAGTTAAGAATATTCAACTATTAGATGAATATAAATACCTTTGCATATTTGTATAGCACTTTTGCTAGAAATGCCCATCCCTAGTTTAACTGCTGTCTTTGGTTCGGATAATATTTCTTTCCAGTTAAACTTGAATTTATGAATTGTTTCTCTTGATGAAATCAATCCTCCTTTTATTTTCTTGATACTCGGGGAGTAAATCTAGGAGGATTTTCTGTAAAAACAACTAAGATCTTTCCACATAACATTTATTAACTACTGCTAACATCTCTGAAATATTAGGACTGTCTAACCCTGACATCGGTCACAGGTAATGGTTTCTTTCAGTTCCATTCTCAATACACACTATCTGATAACGCAACAGCTGACTTGAGGAGGTTTGTTGGACGTCAAGTATAATCAAATCAAAATCGTTGGTTTGTGTTAACTCTTAATTTAAGAGATGTTTCCTTAAAATGTGATTTGAACCCTGTCCTCAGAGCGAAAGAGGCACTTTTGTGACCACCTCTTCATCCCTCCCCTCATTTCCATCAACCCTGTCTTGGTCGAAGGACGAAAGTGCTCACAAGGTTAAGTACATCCTCACTTGTTCCACACCTTGTGGGACACGCCCAACCTACCATGGAGCCTTTTACCATCTCCACCTCTTCTTCCTCCTCTCTCACCCTCCTCTGCTCTCCATGTGCACTGCTGCTGCTGCTGCATGAGCCAGAATGGGCTGCTGTAATCACCAGAAGCCTTTCTTCACCAGCATCGTCCTCATTTTGCAGCTACGCACAAGTGGAATTGTGTGGCTTTGGAAAGACAAAACCTGCCTGAATGCTGAACACTGAGCAAAAAAAAAGTTGTGTTTTGCTACGTAGCATCTTTAAATTTTATAGCTTCCTGTCAACGCCATGGAAACCTGTGTAGCAAATGATGTTGAAAGGGTTTGATTGTAAGGATTTTTGTTCATTTTTGAACTCCAGCCAAGTTAATATATACATTTATATATACAGTATATAAATTTCTCATTTCAAACACTGGCTACACAGAAAAGTCTCCTTTACTCTGTCTCTAACAACTGCTTGTCCCATTTTGCACTGTGAGCTTCCAGCAGCATGGCCTCATCACTGTCCAGGACCCCCCCCTCCACACACACACACACACACACACACATCATCTCTTCAGGCAAAACAAAGAATTATCCAAACATGAGTAAACAAATCACTTTTCCTGAGACGAGCTAATATGTGCAGCAAGTGGAGAGTTTTGTTATGATACTTGGACAAAGATTGAAAGATGGTAATATGTATATGTTTGGGTTATGAGACATGAGTGTTGTACTTCAACTTCATCTTTCCAGTCATTTCAGGACATTATGATTTATAATTCTCAGAGATAAGAGTCTTTAAAAAAGTTCTCTGGAAATTTGAATAGTTTCAAACCAGAGTGGAAGGTTCAGTCAGTGACATGTTAACGGTTTTTAAAGCCTATTTCTAACATTGTTCATGAGTGTAGTTTAATCTGCTTGTAGCTGTTGATCACTGACAATGAACAGCTCAGGCCACAGTGTATCTAGTGGAGGACAATGATGCAATCCCATTTTCTGTGATACACTTAGTATTTGTGTTGCATGTGTTTAGTTTTCATACACTCATTCTTACAACATTCACATCCTGTTCCCAAATAAAATCCCCTTTCATGTTTACTTTAGTGATTAGTGGGACATGGTTCAGGCACACGTTGCTGAGAACTAGTCGTAACAGTTTTAATCATGGTCCACCAGTCAACTGTAATTTGTCATGCACAAATTAACATGTTGAGTGTTTAAAGAAGATCAGGTCATCGGTAAAGTATCTGGGCGCTGCCAATTCTCTCTAACTAATCCCATTGTTGATGCTGTAAATGTATTATGTGTTCTTGTCTTGCTTCACAGCTTTATTGACTTGTGCCGAACATCTGCGCCACTTTTACACGTTTATATTCCAGTCCATCGTTGTCACAAACGGAAAAAGGGAACAACTACAGCATATGTTTTTGCTGTGGACCTGATTTTTCAGTGTCAAATTGTGATTTCACTGCAGCTGTTTCTCATTTGTGATGTATGAGACACATCATCAGATTCTTTTTTTTTTTTTGTCTTGTCTCTCTTTATTCTAGGCCTCAAAGTTAGAGAAGCAAAGCAGCATGCCAGAAAGTGACTATGACAACACTTTCTATGACTCTGAGATAGATGATTCGAGGTAAGAGTACATTTTTAAATTGGTGTAAAAACAAAACGCAGGAGATTTGGCAGTAGATGTCATTTTGATTTTCCTCCAGCAGTTTGTGCAGGAGAGGGAGGCTGAGGAGCAGTGGCTGGCTGGGGGAGGGCAGTTCTATCCCGGAGCTGGACAATCTGGAGACGGAGTCGGACCCCACACTTCCCAGCACTGAAGACGTCATCCGCAAAACTGAGCAGATCACCAAGAATATCCAGGAGCTGCTTCGAGCAGCTCAGGAGAACAAACACGACAGGTCAGAATCTTACAAAAGTCTTACATATGAAGTTAGGACGTGGTGTTTAGCTTTCATTTCCTTGCTTCCATTTAAAACTTTAAGTTCCTTTCTCATTTTTGTGTATTCCGTTAAGTTTACTCTCTATAATTTCCTCATTTTTTTCTGCAAATGTCACTTCCCTCCTCATTCTACTTTCACTGTGCTGTTGTGATGTTGTTTTGGTGTTGCGATGCCCCCCCCCCCCCCCGTCCCCACCCACCCACTTGACTCCTGTGAGCAGACCATGTGAACGTGAAGGTGTGCGTCGGCTCAGGCACAGTCTGGGATGTTTCAGCACTCTGGTTCCCTGGGCTGAGAAAGCTTCTCCTCCCCTTCAGCCACTCAGCCTCCGGTCCCCTGACCCCTCCTCCTGGTACTCTGGCTTCTGTCCCTGCCTCCCAGGCACAGTTTCATTCTCCTCTCCATCACTGTTTCTGCTTCATCCTTTCTGCTCTCTCACCTTCTAACAAGCTCACTCCTTTTCTCTCATGTGCTGATGAAAGCTTGAAACTAATCATTTTCGGGAAACTGATATGGCCAAAAAGTGACTATGATTCTTATAATTAGACAGAAAAGGACAATTACACGTTGAACAGATACATCTTGCAAATCTGAGGCAAAACATATCAGGTGTGTGTTTGCACAATGCATAAATATAGTATGGATATCATAGTCTGTATATAAAAATGAAGGCCCCATTTGACCAGAAAATGAGAATATATTGAATAGCCAACAGGGGGCGCCTCTGTTTGCTAAAATAACTGTTTACATGGAGGTCTAGGGGAGGTCTCACTTGATTTATAATGTGATATAATGCCCAAGAAGTCTTAATCACCAGTTTAAGGTCTTCTGTAATAACACATGATGTCAATTTTGTAAATTATGTTGCCATTTAGAGGAAAATAGACAGATAAAGTATGAGTTGACACCAGTGTGATTGACAGTTTGTAGGGTCCAATAAGAGCCTGGTTGCAGGTGATGCCTCTGAACTTTTATTTATTGCAATTCTGGAGACTTCACAGGAAGTTCCGATTCTGTTGATATATGTGGAATCGTTTTATGTTGAAAGTGAAGAAAATGATATATATTGTTACTGAACTATTGCCCCCAGCCCTAGTGCAGTTAAAACTAAAACAATTAACTCTAAATTCACTCCATGTATTTGCTGAAAAGATAAAAGTTTCAAAACATGCAGTAACTGAACAGTGTATTTCATGTTAAAAGGCAGTTTTAGTTTGTTACATAGTGCGTGTTTACGTGTGTAACCTGTTCTATAACATGTTTCTAGCTGCACTTAGAGCATGCATGATGTCTTTTGAACACAACAAAAAATACCTTGCTCTGTGAGTTGACTTGCATGTAATAACTTGGGGTAAAATTGTCTTTCATCAATATCTGTTGATGTGGCATCTTTATGTTGAACTCACTGACAAAGTTCTTCTCCTCACAGCTTCATACCCTGCTCGGAAAGAATACATGTGGCTGTGACGGAAATGGCTGCCCTCTTTCCCAAGGTATGAAAACAACCACATCCTTTAGAATGTGGATTAATCAGCTAGTTTATTTATTATTTTAAATGTGAACTATCTGCTGATTTTAAACGGACAGCATCAAGATAACGTTGGAATAATTTCACCTTCCTCTGCAGAAGCCACGCTCGGAGACTGTGAGAGGCTCTCTGCGTCTGTTGACCTCCAGTGCGTACCGACTTCAGAGCGAGTGTAGGAAGGCAGCGCCCTCAGAGGGCTGCCCGGGACCGGACATGCAGCTGGTCACTCAGCAGGTCATCCAATGTGCTTATGACATTGCCAAGGCTGCCAAGCAGCTTGTCACCATCACCACAAAGGAGAATACCAACTAGTAGCACTTACAGGACTGCAAAGCCCTGAGCATCTCAACGTCGTTCTTATATTTTTTTAATGTTTTTTTTTGTTGTTGTTGTTTTTTGTATTTGTGGTATATGCATGCATTTGGGTTTTTTTTAAATTTATGACAAAGTATTGACAAAATTTAAAGTCGGCAGCTTTACTTGAAGATGCCCAGCTGTCGCAGTAGCACAATTTCTCTTCAGGCAAAGACGACATGCAGAAGGCCAGAGAAATACGATTCTCTCTCCTTTAATCTGCACAAATTGGAGTAATAATGTACTCCAACTTAAGTAAGTTACTCAAACTTAGGATTTAAGCACAGTACAGTCAACCATTTGAATGAAACGGCTGTTTTTCTGTCCAAAGTCAAGATATAAACAAAAGAAGCCATGAATGAAATCTGTCATTGAACGCTTTAGTTGACACTAATTTAGCAAATGGAGCTTCCTCTCATTACTAACACTATATAACCATAATACTGCATTTAAAAACAAACAAACTGACCAGTTAGGTAACTACCATTACATGTTGGGAAACTTCATTTGTGCACACGTTGAAGCTCTGCTCATTGCTAATGTTTGTTGCATCAAAAAAAAAAAAGAATAAGCTATTGATATGGTTTGTCTCCTTTTCCCCGGTGGGATCCAATCTGCAGTGCACCTATTACAGCCGTTTATGTCCCGTGTCCATTTGCAATGTCAATGAATGAGGGGGAGAAAAAAAAACAAACACTAGTTTGGGTGTCGAGTTCTATTCATCACCAGCACTAAGATGTCGTAATGATTTGTTTCAAACGGGCTCAAATTGTATTCTGGAGTCGTGTGTCGTTGCAGTGTTGGTGATATTTATTGAAGAGCCAGACTGTGCATCCATTCATGTGTTGAGTGCTCGGTTCCATTGCTGCTGGTTTTGTATTTAAATTGCAACGTGTGGGACAAACCTGTGGACCGCTCCTGTTGTTATTGTGCTTCCCAATGTTCGTCCTCACCAAACGGAGCACAAACCTTTTCGAAATCTGATCGAGGTGCTGTAATTGAGTGCGACTCCTAAGTTGTTTTTTGGGGGGGGGGAAAAATTATTTTCTAAATAAACTTAATTTATAACTACAATCTGCAGTGGTTTGCCATAGTTTGTATTTATGGTTTTTCATCTGTGTTGCGTCGATATAAAACACTGAGTTTATTTGACTGAAACATTTTTTTAGTATCTTTTTATTGTTTATCAAAAATCTTATTTCAGGATATTAAAACATAAAGTAAAAAAACACAAAACACTTCATATGAACACCCAGCACTGAATTATCATCAAGCCTTATGACTCAAATGAATCAAATATATTAAAGGGCAAATTAACATTCTTTTTATACACACGTCCATCAATGAGAATCTTCTCTGTTCTATGCTCTATGCAGAAATATTTTGAAAAATGAACCAACAATAATATCTAGCTTAAAAAGAATCTATTTGGCACTTGTTTGAAATATCTGGAGAAAAGAGGCACATCTCGAGAATCAAACCTATTAAATTTAAATATTATCTGTTGAACTGGAGCCTGTGATGACTCATGAGGTTTTGCAATCGCCATGTGGAAGTTGTTTTTAAGAAACACTTATGCTTGTTTTCTTGCAGAATGCTCATGTCCAGGCGGATCGAGGTCTGCTGTGAATCTGAAAGTTTCAAGCACATTTTATTATTGATTATTGACCGTTGTAAATTTGAGCTTTGAGAATAATTACTCATCTTTGTACCTTCTCCTGGTGTCCTTTCTTGGCCATCCTCTGCACCTCTGACCTCAGCTCTTCCTCTTGGATTTGCATGGCCTCTCTTTCCTGCTCCTCTTCCTGATTCTTCCAACGCTGCTCCTCCCAATATTCTTGATGCTGCTGCGCCACCTACAGGGCATAAATGCAAACAGCATTAGGCCTGATTTTGTGCTATTAAATAGTTTTTTCTCATAAGTAAGCTTTTGTTATGGCAGCATGAAATAATTTAATTTCTCAAAAAGTAAACCATTGAAGCATGTCCTGACCTGAGCATCTAACTCTTGTACACGTGCTGTCTTGCGCCCCTCCTCGTGCTCCTTCTCCCGCCGTCTGATCTCCTTCTCCTGCTCCAGCTCCTGGATCAACTCCTCTCGCCTCCTCAGCGACTCTGCCTGAGCCTCGTGGTTCTTCTGCATCTTCTGCTCCAGCTGCTGCTGTCGCCCAGCGAGAACCTTAGCAAGAAAACAAGACACACATTTCTCTCTAATTAAATCTTTTCATTTCACTCGAAGCATCAAAGTATTCAAAAGAAACTTACCTCATGCATGAGTCGTTCCCTGGCTTTTCTCTCTTTCTCCCACAAAGCTTCTCGTTTCTCCCATACCTGCTGAGCTTCTTCTCTAAAATGGATGAGATACGTTGGTTTACATTTTAAGAGAAGATGGGAGTCTCCTCCCGCAGAGTCGGTGCTTGAATCCTGATGCCCACCTGTGTAAGATGTCGAACTCAGCCTCACGTTCTCGCTCTAACTGAAGTTGCTCTTCAATCACTTGTTTCATCCAGGCAGCATCAGCAACAGCCCTTTCCCTCCGTGCCGTCTCCAACCACCTGTCCTCCTCCTCTCCCTCCACCAAGGCTGCCAGAATCTTACGGTCCGCCTCCTGGTGGACACAAAGGAAATTCAAGCATCCCATCAAAAACAAAATTATGGATTCTTTCTGGAATATACTCCAGTATCTACAGGTAAAGCAGACGAACCAGTTCTTCCTGCACTTGCTGGGCTCTTCTCTTCAACTGAGTCCTATATTGGCGGATCAGGAATTTCCTGTAATACAACAAACGAGTTGATTCCAGTTATCTACCCACGTCATCATCATCATTCTAAATATAATAGAACACTATTATCAGCAGAAAGAGTTTCCTTTACCCCATCTCAGACTTTTGCTGCCTTTCCTCCACCTTCATTCTCTCCTCCTCTATCTTCTCTAGCTCCCACTGCTGCAACAACAGATCCTCCTGCTCCTTCTTTAAACGAGCAGCCTGGGAGAAAAAAGGGAAAAAAATATATTTATATAAATAATTAAATCAGCAATGTTTTCACAGATATACAATATTTAATCCAAAATGTGTACCTCTCTTTCTCTTAGGTTCAGTTCTTCCATCTGTTTGCAGAGTTCCTGTGCTCGCGTGCGCTCCTCTGCTTTCCTTTTCTCCTCCGTCTGCTTCATCCTCTCCAGAGCCTCCCTCCGGGTCCTTTCGTACTCGTTTTCAAAGTGCCTCTTCTCCTCCTGCTCGGCCTCTTCTTGCTGCATGTTTGAAGAGAAGGGTCATTTACAGCGGGTGTCTCAACTTTCAAAGTGATGTGACAACGTTGAGAGGATTACCGCGAGAGCATTTCAGACTTGATACTGTGGTCACAGATGACACCAGTGCTGCTCAATTAAAAATGTATTCCTTACATAAATAATTAGTCACATGACAAAGTTTAATGACTTGTGGTTGACCACACTGGCCTGAGGGAAAGTAATACGTAAAAGCAACAAGGAGGCATTTTTCTACGGTCTGGTTACTGTGCACTAACTCCTGCAGGTAAAAAACACTTCTTATCCTTGTATTATTTTTCTAGAACGCTGGTGAATTTCTTACCTGTTTCTTCTCAGATATCTGCTCCTGCCACTGACCGACAACATGGTCTTGATGTAATGTCGACTCAACCTGTGGACGGATTAGCAGAACAAGTTCTGTTATAGGTGAGATAGAGGGATATTGATGAACCTGACCACTGTTCCGGAATATTTCATTATCTCAAGTCAACACTGCACTGAAAACAGAACGTCATGGAGTATCCAGTCAATATTTGTTTCCAGATCAATTGGACGTCTTGTCAATAAGTGTCAGTTTCCTCTTCAGCTATTTATCACTTTGTCAACAGCGATAAACAACCTGTTAGATTTGCATTAGTACTTAAAACTGGGCTACCTCTCGCAACTCTGAGTTGTTTTTCTTCCAGTGCTCCTTCAGCAGCTCTTGTGCAAGCTGAGGAGAAACGGAAAAAAACAGAAACGACAGGAATCAAACACTGCACATTTCATTGCAAACAAAAACACATGCACTTATGTCAATGTCGCTACCTTTTTTCTTCTTTCCTCTCTTGCTGTACGGAGTTCGTCAGTTTTTTGCACCAACTGCCTCTCCAATGTTCTGTTGTCAGGAACCACGCCCCTGAGCTCCGCCTCCAGTTGTTGTTGCTCCTCTTGAAGCATGGCCCTGAGACGATTTCTGCGCTCCTCCAGCCTGGCCTTGTCTTCCTCCTTCATTCTCTGTCTATGGTATGACGTCATACTGACACAACAGTGAAGTCTTCCGTTACATAGTTGATTTAACAGACAGAGTAGACAGACATTGATTGTGAATGAGCCCAAAGTGACACCTTCTCTGTGGGTTCTTTCATCCAATTAATGACTTCATAAACCGTTTCTAAAGAAACTGGTTGATAATGACAAAAACTAGGTATTCAAATGTTGTTCTCATCTACAACTTATAACACTATGCATTATACTACTTTATATGATTTTATATAGGGGGATAAATACAATGGCTTCCTATTCAAGGACATTAAATAAAGACTTGTACAATCTTAATTTGATCTCTATATTAGCAGGGGGGGCCCTTTTCCAGTCTGTGCCCAGGGGCCCAGTGGCTCATAATCCATCCCAGCTAAGGATAACCTGTATTTCTTTGTACACTCACTCATCTTCTACTGCTGCTTTATCCTCCACATGATGAGGGGTCACTGGTTCATTCTCACAATCTCACCTATGATTAATTTTCCCTAATCCCCAAATCTGCATGTTTTTGCACTGTGGGTGGAACTGGAGAACCTGGAGAATTATATGTACGCTGTACTGTTTAAGTAAAGATTTGTATTGAAACAAGAAAATCTGACAGAGATAAAATGGACACAGTATTTTAGAAAGAAAGGTAGCCTTTATGTGAACCAACCTTGGTACCTAACTAAATCACTGTACACAACCGTAGATCAACCAGTCTACAAATAAGTGTCAAGATGTGCATGTTTGTGTGTTATGATCATGTGTGCTGCTTGCAGGGGGGAGTTACCTCTGGTTGTAGGACTGTTGGGAGCTCCACACCTCCTGTTTCTTACCGCAGATAGTCTGCTCTTTGAAGTATCGAGCATGCAGGTCCCATTGCTGCCGACACCGGGCCTCCTGCTCCCGCTGCCGAACCAACTGTCTGGCCAGGACCCGGGACCGGCTGGGTGCATGGGCCGAGAGATTCGGCAAAGCCATATACCTAAATATTCATTATTATTAACGACCTTAACCTATAATCCTCACTTCAGTTATCTGGTCAACTTAATCATGCCTCAGCCAAACAGTGGTTTTCTAACGCTAAAGAGCATTAATTTAAACAAAGTATCCAGAATATTATGTTTGTTACATGCTAAGTTTTTACTCGGAAACAAACGAGTCAAGAGTTTCAGCCCCTGATATCCAGCCGATAACAAGCGCGTATCTTAGTTTAGAGTCGTTATAGCTCGATAAATGTCACGTATTTACCTTAACGGTTGAGGAGTGGCTGCCTCTTTTATCGACGTTTGTTGAATTCAGCCGTTATTTCTATCTTTTTACGCAGAAACGACTAAACCACCTAGTGTCCCTTAGTTACCGATCTACACTTCCTGGTTACTCGCACGCTACGGGACGACGTAACGGTCAAACTTAACAGAGAACCGGGAAAACAAAGCGCGAAATTAGTAGTATAGCGTCATAAAAGGAATTACCTCATTTGGAATACAACTACTACTACTACTACAACGACTAACAATAATAACAAAACTACTACTACTACTACTAATAATAATAATAATAATAATAACAATAATAATGATAATAAAAAATAATAATAATAATAAGGTTTGTTACAATTATTATAATAATTATTAATATTGGTATTTATACTATTATTATTATTGTTGTTATTATTATTATTATTATTATTATTATTATTATATGAATTAATAGAATCCCAAACAGTAATCTTCTTGGATAATTAATATCAATATTGATGAGTGACATGTAATGTATTTCCTAAATGTTTTAACCATAACTACTACTAATTCTATTACTGCTAATGTTACTACTAATATTAAGAAGTCATTTATCATCATTAGTAGAAGTAGTAATAGTCTATTACTACTATTAGTAGAAGTAGTAATAGTCTATTACTACTTCTACTAATGAAGATAACAATAACAACCCCAGCAACACTGCCACCGCTATCAACAGCAACAACAATAATAATAATGAAAATAGCAACATTATATTATTATCATTATATAAGGAGGTAACAAAAATAAATAACACATGCACACAAACACACAGAAATTTCTACAGCTTTCTTTTTATGGGCTCTCATTGACTTCCATTCATTTAGACAGCCTAAACAAAGTGTTATCCCTAACCTTAACCATAACCACAACATAAATCCAAATATTATCTCTTGTTTCCATTTATTCAATTATTCCAATTATTATGTTCAGCCTCATTAGGACCAGGGGTTGCTCTCTAATGGTCCTGACAAGGTTAATGTGTGTATGCCAGAAAAGGTCCTAAACAGGTAACACACACACACACACACACACACACACACACACACACACACACAGCCTCTCCTCTCTCCTGGTGTCCCCCTGGTGTCACTGTAAATGTGCAGTGCAGCCTTGACAGCCTGTTGCTATCATTTCAGAGGCAAGTGTGTGTCTGAACCCAAGAGATGGCTCTGCTAATGGAGCACCAGTTCAGGCAGCTGCCAGCCGACAGACAGGTGGAAACAAGACCATTTCTGGAGGCTGTGTCATACCTTCCACCGTTCTTTGGTAAGTTAATTTTCCACAGTGTGACACACAGTAGAGACTATATGGTGACATTTCCTGGATACAAAGGGAAATAAATGTGAAAGTTCTCAGTTGTCACTGCCTGCAGAGAACTGATGCTCCTTTAGACACAAGTTTATTTCTAGTCAGGTTATTATAATGTTTGAAATGTCAGAGGCTGGTAGTTTGTACAAGCATTGTTGTACAAGTGAAATTGATAAGGTTCAAGCATGTGGATTTGTATGGATTATACAGAAGCTGAATAGGCATGAGAATGCTTGAAAAAGAGGTTTTTATTTTTCGAAAGAAGTCCTGTGCAAATTACCATTTTCACACACTGTTAATATTTTAAATGGGATTTGTTCAACTTTGATTAACTGACACAAAATTGCCATCAGGGAAATCTGTCACATCACTTTTGCTAAGCCTGTAATAAACGACTTTGCTCTTTCCAAAACATAATCTTTTTTTGGGATCGTATTTCTCTCCATCAAGTTGTCCACAATCCTTTAGCATGCATAATTTAATCCACTGGCCTGGATTTTAAGTTGTGAAAATTGATTAGTACGGTGTTGAGTTCCCCATGCCCATTCACTGGTGGCATGGTGCGCCAGGGCATCTTTGTGCAGCTTCATTTTGTATTAATATGTTAAAGGTCCTCTATTGAATTTGCCATGTGAAACCCTTGAGAGGAACCAAGTCTGATGCCGATATTAAGCTTTTCCTCCTTGACACCATTGTGTTTTCTGACCTAGAAATGTCTTAGCCAACTTTCCTACAAGCCATTAAAGTACTGCACAGTCTCACTGTGTATTTTAAATGATTGTGTCTGGAGTGTGTGGACAGGACTTGACTGACAACTCCAACACTCTCCTCCTCGTGTTGTTGCAACTGTGCACCATCGCTCACTGTGGCTGCATCCAACTATTTATAATAGAATTAGTAGTTTATGCATAATCCAATAATAACTGCAGACAGAGCCGCAGAAGATGCAGGTGTCTCTGAAACAAGATATGATGCCATCAGACTTGTGACGATGCATCACGTCCGCACAAAAGAGTGGACTTTGTCATGAGTAGTTTCCACTAACAGCTCAGGGGCTGAAAGCTGTCTGTAGTGTCAGTGGATCTGCCAGGAGCCGTGTGTGGTCGGGACTCGAGATGTCCTATTGTACGCAGGTCTTTTCAGCAGCGCAATTAAAAAGACACTTGATGATAGTACTGTCATGATTTGCCTAATATGGCATAATAAAGTAATTAGCTGTGCCTTCCGGTGTCATTGTGGGCAGCAGTGTTTAACTTCAAGTCATTAAAACCTGGAGTGCATACATTTTAAACATAAACAAATGTCTGTTACATTCAAAAGTGTTGTCAAATGAGTTCACACAATGATGATTTAGCTGAAAAACTCCACACGACTCTCTCCGTGTTATATAGTGGCATTTAGATCTGGTGTTGCCCAACGTCTTTCTCGTCTTTTTTATGTCTAGACAGAAGGGGATGTCAGCGACATTGTACTAATAAAGCAAACAGGTTGGAGTAAGACTGGAAACACAAAGAAGTGCCTAAGAAAATCCACTACTACTCAAAAAAATCCAGTTTGATGGGGTAAATGTTTCTCGACACCACCCGTCTTCCACTGCTGGTGTATTCACACAAATGCTCAGGTCTGATAGGAAGATGAAGGAAACAGTATGTGAATAATGCTGTAACAGAATAACAACAATAACATTAACAAATAATCTCCAAAAGTTGGTACTGCAGTACTACAGTAATAGAACAGAATTACATTAAATTACACAACTGCAATAAATAGCACAGATTGTGCACATCATTTCCAACATTCCTCATTTACTGTAGCCTTTACTGTGTGATGATTCTCTGAAGCAGTGGAGTTCAAGCGTCACTCAGGATTTTAACGACAGACGCAGCAAAAATTCATGAAGGGAAAATTACTGTAAATGTAACATTTTTTTAGTGGTGCCGTGGAATATGCCTGAGTCACTGACATGTATAAATATGTTTCCTATTTGCCAATTAATAGCAGAAATCCAAACTTCCCTGATGATAAAGTCATGTACGATACAGTCAAGCTTTGACAGCCACAGCGATCACTAACAATCATTTTTCTTCACCTGTGTTCCATGTAGTTTTCCACTCTCAATCCTCACTCACACCCTGTGTAAACATTTCTCTTTAGACTGCCTTGGCTCTACCATTTTTGCACCAATTAAAGCTGACATATCCGGCAACATCACAGTAAGTATGTTTATTCTTAAACGTGTAGGGGTTCAGTAAAGTCGTAAAAAACTCATTCATTCATAAACAATATATTGTTTTAACCATCAGAAAATCAAGGCCGTTTATGACACCAACCCAGGACGCTTCAAGACTCTGCAGCAAATGGTGGAGGCAGAGAAGGAAATGCATGGAGCTGAGTGGCCCAAAGTGGGAGCCACTTTCGCTCTCATGTGGCTGAAAAGGTTTGAGTAACTTTACATGTTTTTGGCAAACTCAGTATCCATAAACAAGTATGTATACTGCATGTCTGTTTTCTTTTTCAACAGGGCTCTGCGATTCATCCAAGTCTTTCTTCAGAGCCTGGTGGACGGTGAGAAGGACGACAGCAACCCAAACCTCATTCGAGTCAACGTTTCCAAAGCCTATGAAGTAGCACTGAAGAGGTACCACGGCTGGTTTGTGCAGCAGCTTTTCAAGGTAAGATATTTGTATATTTATCTATTTACAACCCTGGATGCTAGGGTTCACAGACAACATTAACATGAACAAATTAAATCCAGTCCAATTCATTTTATCCTCAGGCTTCACTTTAGATTACTACCCTCTTAAAAAAGTGAGCCATGTATAATAATAAATGTATACAATAATATTCAGTATTCAAAGACAGATTAGAGATTTGTGTTTCAGAGATCCTGGCTTGGTCTGTGTAGATGTTAAAATGTAGTGTTGTACTGTACATGTGCTTTCTTTCAGGCAGCTCTGTTTGCGGCTCCATACAAGTCCGATTTCCTGAAGGCCCTCTCCAAAGGTCGAGACGTGAAGGACGAGGAATGCTTGGAGAAAATCAAGAAGTTCCTCATCAACTTCTCCGCCACTGTTGACTCTATCTATGATATGTACAGTAAGATGAATGCTGACCTTGAATACACTGTGTGACTGACTGAACGACTGCCGGACGGACGGACGCACCGCTGTCCTCCCGTGATCGACTTAGTTTACAAAGTCATGATGCATTATGCAGACAACACTTGTGCTTGTCTACAGGTTGACTCGGCTCACTTCAGGTCACCTGACAGCTCAGTGGGAGTGCATTTAGAAGGCACATCACTTACACATCAGCACTTTTAATCTTTTAATTCCTATTTTCCAAAACATATGCATGTTTAAACTTAATGTCCTTGCATGTGTTTTTCAGAAAAAAAACATGCTATGTTTAATGCAATTTACAATTATTTCTGTATTTATTTATTGATGAGAACAGGACCCAAGTGGCATATTTATTTAAATGTATGAATATGCAACAAACAAACAAGCAAAAGCTATAGGATTGTTACAAATACAGTAAACACGTGTCTAATATGGACAGATTTTACTAAATCATACAACTACAAAGCACAATTCAAAATATACATTATTTACAGTATAAAAATATAAATAATAATATAATAATAGCAGTATAGTATATATAGTATATAAGTTGTGTTTGTATAGTGTAACTTTTTATGTGTATACTTTAAAGACAAAGAGTCTGTATTATTTTGTAATCAGAGTATTACATGAAAATGTATTTCCTGAATGTATTTGATTTTCCCTCCACTGTTGTACTGTTCAGCAGTATTTTAAAATATTAAAATATCCCACCACAATATAGGGCTATGGCTTTTATTTCAAATGAATCAATTTGCTGTATTGTACTGAACATTTGTCCATGGTATTTTCAACTTTTGAATTAAATTAAATGTATTACTTTGACTGAAAGTATTTAAAATATTTACTACAAGTTAAAACATAGCCAGTTGATCAATTATTGTTATTGCTTACATTGTTTGATTTCCCCCTCATTGGATCTTGTATTTATTTTTACCCCACACTTTAAATATGCATGTACACTGACCTTTATTTATTTTATTTATTTATACAGAAAACAGAAAATAATTGAGAACCACTGGGTTAATGCATTTATATCCAGTTCTTTACCTTTACTGTTTACAGTTACTTATTTGTTGCCGCTTTATACTATTTTTCATTACATCCATGAAGCACATTAAACTATATGAATATATAAACTATATATTTGTGATTTTACACTATTTGAGTTTTGGTTAATTGAATTTTTACCATTCTATTTGACATTAAACATAAATAATGGCACTAGACACTTTAATATTAATTGGCACATTTTCTGTATGATGCTTTGTAATGAGTTAAACTAAAGTTTGACGCTCGTCATCTTGAACAGATGGAATATTAAAATTTTCCTCACTGGGACTTTTGAGTATTAACAATAAGTAACAGGGAGGCTTATGTTTCTTTGTGCGTGGCTCTTTGATTCACCACACCCTGCTTCCACACAAAAAAGAACATAACACAATAGAGTTGTCCACTCCATTGTGTTATGTTGAATAACCGAGAATTTGTCAAATATTACTTACTGCATCCACCCACAGTATACACAGTTCATTTTGCCGTGTCAATTTGCAATTTTGACGTCATTTTAACACAGAATGTTTTTGTTTTATAACTATTATAGAGTGTATGTAACTGTAACCTGTATCTGTAATCTGAAACGGTGTTAAACTGATTCATACTTTGACACCTGCATATTTTACTGTGTAAGGGCAAAGGTCAATGATCAGCCCAAATGTCACTCTCTAAAGGTGGCACATAAGTAACCAGACATACGATTTCTAAATGCCACTAAACTTTGGAACACAATCTACCCTTAGATATTCCAGCCTGTGTTGTTTTATTTGCATTTTTTAGTTCATTTTAAAGTTAAAATAGGGTTTTAACCTCTTGTCTCTAGCCCTTTTCCCATTTTATCCCACCCTGTGTTGTATTTTACTGTTTTATTTGCAATCTATTGTTTTAGTTCAAAGTTAAAACTTTGTTGTATTTGCTTTTTAAATTTTATTTTCCCTGTATTGTGAAGCACTTTGAGCTGCAACGCTTGTATGAAAGGTGCTATACAAATAAAGTTTGTATTTGTATGCATTTAATCCAGATTAAGTGATTCAAACAACAGGGCTCTGAGGAGCACAACACACAAAAAGAACATTAACAGTGTTTTTACTAATCATTCATCAGTTCCCAGCCTGTCACAGCCGACAGCTGTGATATAGCACATTTTACAGACTATAATATGTGAAGACATATAAACTGTAGCTACACACTGGTGAGGATCATGGATTATATACTTCCATATAGGAAGACTCATGGATCTATGAGGGGGCCTCAGAGAAGCCCACACCCACACCTTGATGAATAGATCAATACAGTTCTGTACCACCTAGCGGCCGCCAGCAGAACTGCATCTTACTCTGCTCTTGGCTGCAGCTCTCCAGGCAAACTTGTCCCACCCAAAGCCTGTGAAAGCATCCGTTGTTCTGCTGGACTTTACCGGACACATGGAGCAAAGCAAAGCCGCAGTGAAGTCAACGCTCTGAGAGGAGTCACGTTAGACCCGCTGAGGAGGGACCAGAGCAGAGACTCAGTTAGTTTGAGCGTTTTCTAAACGATGGAAAAGACGACACCTTAAAGTGTTTTAAAAGAAAGCAAAGGTCAACTCATTGTAGCAAGGTAAGTAACGTTTCTGATTCTCGTGTTTTCTGGTTTCTCTATGCAGCTTTTTGTTTAAACATATTTATCCCGATAGATAGATAGATATTGTTGTATTTTACTCTAGTCTTATTTTAATAACAATAATTAGTAAGAGAGATTCAAAAGTAACATTTTATTAAGATTGTACACACACAAACTTGTTTTCATATCTTAGTGAGGACACTTCATAGACATAATGTATTCTCTAGCCCTTTACCCTAACTTTAACCATTAACTTTAACCCTAACCCTAAAACCAGGTCTTAACCCTTAAAAAGCTATTTAAAGTTGTGGGGCCCAGGAAAAGTGTCCCCACATGGCCAAAATGTCCTCATAAAGATAGGTTTGTATGTTTTATGGACTTCACAAAGATATACATACACACACACACACACACACACACACACAGAGAGTGTAAAGCAGATATTGGGCCCCAGACCCTCTGGTCTCTGTTGGTCTGGGTAAAGTCACATCAGTAACTGCACAGGAAGTTCCCACAGCTTAGAGTCACTCACAGTTAGAAACGTTAACAAGTGGATTTTGACTTTCTGAACCAATAAGGGGAAATATGGGGACGTTGGGTCTACACTATGTGGTCTTTTATGATCCCATTCTATCACCCCGACAGTTTTAAAACACTCTGGACCACCTCTCTGTCTCTCTCTCTCCACTGAACAACTTAATGCTTTGTTTTTGTTCTATTATAATAGTTTAGAAAGGGCTGGCGCTACCTTTTTTTTTACTCTCCAAATGCCTGCTGAAGTGTAAGGGTATGATAATCCCATGTGTCAGATTGGGCTATGAGTCATTCCTCTCCCTGAGCAGGACCCCAGCAACTCCCCTGTTTGTGTTGCTCCTGTCTGCTCTAGATAAGTTGTCAATGTCATGAACAAACTCAGGAAAGAGCAGCCTTGAAAAAGGAAGTGGTGGAGGGATGTGAGGATGTGTGTTTGTGGACTCTGAGAGGCTTTGAAATATAACACTACACATCCTCTGTAATGAGTAAATAAAAAAGGGCATAGATTGAGTCTTTCCACGTGTCCTGTCTGAAAGAGGTGGTACCATTCTACGTCCCACACTGACCAGGTTTTTCTGACCAATAAGAGCTCTCATTAGTTTTGGCACCAGTCCTTTTTCTGTGTTTTTATTTTCCCCCCATAAACGACAGCTCTGGTTGTTTTTGTCTGAATGACTCTGTGTCAGTAATTCATGCGATGGCTTCTTCTCTTCTGCTTCTGTTTCAGTGTCCACATGCTTCAGCATCATTTCCCTGGATTCCCTGAAGAGGAATTTGACACATCATTGTGATAAAAGGGATGAATGAGGTACAAAGAGGTTAAATGTCAGTAGTATACTTTAGATAAATGTGTGTCACACCTTCACAGTCCATTCGTCAGCTGTAGCCTTAACCTTAGCATTTAAGTTATACACTGAATTATTCTAAAACAGCAATGATGGTAAATTGAGATGAATAAAACTATTTTACACAGCAAATGACAAAGAAGTTAATGAGTGACAAGTGTTTTAAAACTTGACATTCATTAACTACACAGATATTTAATATTCATTCTTCATCTACTGTATTATCCTCCACATGAGGGTTGCGGGGTCACTGGAGCCAGTCTCAGCTGACATAGGGGGACAGGTCACCAGTCCATGGCAGGCCCAACATACAGAGATGGACAATCATTCACTCTCAAACTCACACCTACGGTCAATTTAGAGTGTCCAATTAAGAAAAAAAGAGAATTAAATAAAGTAAAACTCAAGTATTTGAGATGACAGAAGATCTTAAAAGTTTTAAGCTTCTCGTTAAAAGGATTTATTTTAGGAAACTTGTTTGAATTACTGACATTTTGTCATTTTGTTTTTATTCCAGGGTCGTTCTGCTCTCTTCAGGAGGTGCCACCTTGCCTTGTCCAAGGCAGACACCCTCACCTCTGCTCCGGCCAAAGCCGAGCTCTCTGTGGACGCGGGCGATGGTGGGTCCGCTCAGCTGGAGAGCGAGGCGGCGTTCCCCCTCTCTGAGCTCTCGCACTTGTTTGAGAGTGAGGATGCCGCCCCGTCGACCCAGGACACGAGTCAGGACTCTGCCCTGGAGGTGGTTCAGCCCGGCCAGGTGGCCGACGGTCGACAGAACCTGCGGATGAAGTTCCAGGGTGCTTTCAAGAAGGGCATTTCCAATCCCATGGACCTACTGGAGTCCACCATATACGAGTCAAACGTGGTTCCAGGCCCCAAGAAAGCACCCATGGACTCACTCTTTGACTATGGCACCTATGGTCACATGAGCAACCAAAAGAGACGCAGGAAGAAGCTTCCCAGAGGGTAAGAAGATCTCAAAACTCATGTTTGCTTCTTTTATCTTCTCACTTAAGGGGTTTCTTTTATTCATCCAGGCAGTAGCAAACCTAGACTGGACTTTTTTTTTTTTTTTTTTTACCAGAAACAAAAGGGCTGGTTGGGAAAAGTGCTGTCATTAAAAGAAAAAAATCTCCCACAACTACCTCTCTGTAGACAGAGGTGTGCCACATTAGGAAGTATGTGTACACACAGGAACACACAGTCCATTCACTGATCCAACAGAGAGCGTGTTGTTGGTTCCACTGCAGCCGTTGAGGTAATATTTAGGCTGCGTTCTGTTTCTGGCTGCCTTACCTGTCCAATACTGTACACATATACAGAGGTCCATTTATCAAAGTGGGTGTGGGGGATGGAAAATAAGAAATTCATTTTTTAATATCCTCAGTAAAACGGCGACATCCGGTGAAGACGATCAAAGCTCAGATCCGCCGAAGGTCGTGAAGACATTCAACCGCTCTGTCCTCTTTGACTGTGTCTCGCGTGGAGACCCGGCGGCGCTCGACGGCCTGCTGGAGTACCTGCAGAGTCACGACAAGAGGCTGACTGACGAGGAGTTCAGAGGTGAGACTGACATGTGTAGCGATTCTCCGATTCAGTCCAAAGCAACCAATAAATGATGATATGATGATGTTATGATGATCAACACTTGATTTGTTCTGTAAAATGTCAGAAAATGTTGATCAGTGTTTCCCAAACCTGGAAATAACAATGTTCATGTCTTGTTTTGTCCACAAACCAAAGTTATTTCTTTGTTATATGGAGCAAAGATACCAGTGAATGTTCACATTTAACAAGTTGAAAAATCAGAGAGCTTCTTCTAATTATTAAAAAAAACAAAAAAAAAAAAAAACACTCAAACCTCGCCAAAAAAAAGCGATTAAGATGTCAGTAATATACAAAAAGTTTCTCTGTTTTACACCATTTTATACGTCATGTCACCAAATGAACTCTTAAATGAGCTAAATGTAAGTTCCAAAAAAGGTTCTTAGTGACATGAACTGCCGCCTCATTGTGATGCTCGCAGCATTATGTGAGCAATCATCCCGTGTTCTTGCCAAAACAATGTTTGGCCCGATTGAGTGCGCTAATGTGGTGTTTCTGTGTTGTGACGCTGTTTCCTTCACAATCTACAGCTCACTCACTTCTCTGGGCACTGGGTTGAAATACCGCCCCCACTCTTCACTCTTGCTTTTGTTCAAAAGTAGAAATTCAGCTTGGCTGTACTGTATTTACCTTTGACCTTTTGTAATCGCTGCTGTTTCTTCCTCAAGAGGATGTGAGAAGGAAAGGTGGAGTGATGTCAGAGTCTTTGTCCTGCCAAAGGCAGATGGAAAGCTTCTTTGTCTCTCGGGGGTTCTGGGTTTTTTCTTTTTTTAGGCTTTTAACAAGGAGCTGAGAAAAATCACAGCAAACTGTTGGAGACTTAAACAAGGCTCCCACTTTCTCTCCAACAGAGACTTAAAATAGTGAATGGCTCACTTGACCCCTGTCTTTTACACTTTATTTTTTTAAGAACCATGAATACTCCCTGCAACAATTTCCCAAAGCTCTGGCCATATTCAATTATTAACTCAGTATATTCAGATGAACAGGAAGTCACATTTTAGCAGCGGACACATGAACAGGTTGTGAAGTAACCTCACAAATGAAAACAAATGATTACTTGATTTGAAAAAACCAAACAATACTGAGTCATTTGCATTTAAGAGTGCATTAATGTTGATTAAAAACATATCAACATAATTTATCAAATGGAAAAGCTCTTTTAAAAATACAAACAGATGAGTTCACGGTGATAAATGTCTAGTTTTTAGGCCACAAATGCAAACTTTGCCAAACACATTTAATGTTAATTAGTTAAGTTAAGTGTTGACTTTAAACTAAAATTCCAAATGATATTTTTCATCTAACTTTTTCCACCAGAACCATCCACGGGTAAGACGTGTCTGCCTAAAGCCCTGATGAACCTTTACGGTGGTCGGAACGACACCATCCCGCTGATGGTGCACATCGCGGAGAAGACTGGAAACCTCCGAGAGTTCATGAATTCACCATTCAGGGATCTCTACTACAGAGGTATGGAAATCACCCAATAATGACAAGGTTAATGCCAACGTATTCATGAAGGATTAAAGGAGGTTTAAGTGTAATTGTTAACCGTCGTAACACGTAGCAACCAACACGTCATGAAGCTGCCACGTCTAACCTTTACAAACACAGACATGCTGCATACCCACAGAGCCGTTAGAAAGTCCACTGAAAGCTCCTTCTTATGTTCACCAAACACAGTTAAAGCACCAATCAATCAAACCAGCAGGTGTAGAAAACACTGTAAAAGAGTAAACATTGATAAATGTCACCGGAGAATCACCATGTCAACAAAGATAAAACATGTCTGCGGGACAACAGAGCCTCCACAGTGTTGTCTTTATTTTAATAATTCACATGTAGCTTATATCATTGCGAGAGACTATATTGTAACAATATATAGCTTAATTTGGATTCTGTTTATTCTGTTCTGTTTTTATATTCATGAAAATCCTTCTACATGTTCACTTCATCCCTGTAGCTTTCATGGTTGTCAGTTTGACGTTTTTTTCTTGCGTTCAGGAAACAAAAAACAATACATTTGTGTTAAGGACTCATTTCCTGTGAGAAGCAACCTGCATGTACATTTAGCTTTCACACTCTGTCGCTTAATTGGTAGGATAAACTTCTGTTTAAACACTCTCTATGTAGAGTGGCTTTCCTCCTCAGAATGCCTTTTACACTAACATCATAATTACCCCCATGTCTCCCACACAGCCCACAGCGCTGTGGTATGAAATAATGTCTGTGTCCTGTTCTGTTGCCTTCTCTCAGGCCAGACGGCGCTCCACATCGCTATAGAGCGACGCTGCAAACAGTACGTGGAGCTGCTGGTGGAGAAGGGAGCTGATGTTCATGCCCAGGCACGAGGACGCTTCTTCCAGCCTAAAGATGAAGGAGGCTACTTCTACTTTGGTAATGACGCCCTCTGTCAGCACGATGGCGTTTTTGTCCTCTTTATACTCTGACCTCAAATGATGCAAATGACTGAGGAAAGCTGTTTTCACTCTGCTCTGCCCCATGCTTTTGTAATGATGTGGTGTCTTTTTTGTGACATCATGGTCACTTTTTTCTGCTTCCAAGTTGGCTGTAAGTGTCTGCTTTTCTCATGAGTATACGTCACAGTTTTTGATGTCTATCAGAGCGGCTGCCAAGATTAAGTAGCTCACCCACGCCACTGCACACTTTCCTGGAAAATAAACGAGAGCCCACACCTTCTTTAGTTTGTAACGTGGCACAGTCTTTGAGTTCAGGATGCTGCTGTGGTCTAAGTGGTGAACTCCACCTTACACCCAAATGTTTGCATGTTTAACCATGAATAGTAACGCTTCAAAAACACATGAAAAGCAAAGAAAGCATTACGGCATCTGTTCAAGACTTGCCTCCAGTGAAAGGTGTCTGTGTTCTGCAGTGAAAAAAAAGTAAACATCACCCTGTGCTGGTGGGAAGGATCTCACTGTGACCTCCACACCAAGTATGATAAATACACTCAACACTGCCCTCTGCTGGCTAATTTAAAAGGTCCTACCCGCTCCATCGCTTCAGGGTTATACCCAGAGAAATCTCCGGCAACATTTTACATTATGGTAATAATTTGCAATAATGGTAGGAACAATGGAAAGTGTGTGTGGGACATAAGGGAGGATAAATATCTATTTTAATGAGGAAATTTGATTTTTTGATTCACAAACATTTCAGTTATTGAAGTTATTACACTGATGAGTGAAAACCTGGATATTTAAGATCTGGGATTTTAAACTCAATTTTTGTGTTTTACTTTTAATTCTAAAATGTATTTTTTATGTAAGAAAATTCATTACTTGGACTAAAATGAAGTTTGTAGTTTATTATCTTTGGAAATAACATTGCATTGCTGTAATAATATCTCCTTATTAATGAAAAAATTGGAAATTGCAATAGAAATAAGATGTTATCCCCATAATATTAACTCCCTAATACAAGATTATTACCATACTACAAGTGTTGCAGCGTTTGACAGTATGCCATCTTATATCTTAAGATATAATTGATTTGAATTATCATTCTCCCAAACACATTAAAGGTAGTTTTTTTTTTCTTTATTTTTAGACAACCTGCTTTGGGAATTATTTGTTTGATTACATTCAAGCATTATATTCCCCACTCATCACTGAGGAGATGATTTCTATTTGCACTTAACACGGTTGTCATTCTCCAATCCCAGCGTGTCCGGGCACAGTGTGAGTAATTTGCCGCGGAGCTTTGCAGCGAGGTGAACAGGAACCTGGCAGAGCCGATGGCTAATGGGATTTAGACTCACGCTAACACTCTGCATGCACCCGTGCAAATCCATGAAGAGGAGCGTTTCTCTGTGAGGTGACAAAGTAATCTGTCACCCATGGCAACGGCTCATTTTCAGCAGCTGCTTCTGGCACTCCGGCCTTATTGCGCCCCGCCCTCAAACAACTGCTAATTGTGCAGATTTTATAGCAAGGGGTTTAAGTCAAACCTTTGATCCGTGTTTAGTACGCTTTGCAAAAACATACATCATCTACAGTTCTTAAATAACCCTCTTGTTGACAGGCTTATTTTTATTGTGAAGAGTTCTCTCTCTCTCTCTCTCTTTCTTGCTTTGCCCAGGTGAGCTGCCTCTGTCGCTGGCTGCATGCACGAACCAGCCCGACATAGTGCACTACCTGACCGAGAATCCGCACAAGAAAGCTGACCTGCGGCGCCAGGACTCACGTGGAAACACAGTGCTGCACGCTCTGGTGCACATCGCCGACAACACCAAGGACAACACGCGCTTCCTCACCAAGATGTACGACGTGCTGCTCATCAAGAGCGCAAAGCTCTACCCAGAATGCAGCCTGGAGACGGTGCTCAACAGTGACGGCATGTCACCGCTCATGATGGCGGCCAAACTGGGCAAAATAGGGGTAAAGATATAGGTCACGTCAGTGTGTCAAGCACAGATTTTTATGGCCACGTTTATACGTTTACTCAGCTTCTCCATGTTCCTCCAGGTTTTTCAGCACATCATCCGGCGGGAGATCAAAGATGAGGAGGTCCGTCACCTGTCACGGAAGTTTAAGGACTGGGCTTATGGTCCAGTTTACTCATCTCTCTATGATCTGTCTTCACTGGACACATGTGGAGAGGAACCATCAGTGCTGGAAATCCTTGTCTACAACAGTCGAAATGAGGTGGATTTTTTTTTTTTATCAACTCCTGAAATGAAACGTAGTTTGTCTTCAAATCTTTCTTCCTGGAGTTTGCATGTTCCTCCCGTGTGTGTCTGGGTTTTCTCTCACAGTCCAAAAACATGCAGATTTGGGGATTAGGGAAATTGGACACCTGGTGACCACAGGTGTGAGCGTGAGAGTGGATGTCAGCTGGGATTGGCACAAGCGCCCCCTCGTGTGGAGTATAAAGCCGTAGAAGATGGATGGATATATAGTACTTTAGAGAAAGCACTCAGACAGCACAAACCCATTTAGTTTTCTTTCTTATATTGTTAGTACACTGAAAAGCATCGTTCCATCAACATGGGCGATAAAGTATTCACACAATTTTTGGTTGAGTGACATTTTATTACAATTTCATAGACATCAAAATTCAGGCACAGATCTGTATGAAGTACTATTACATTATTAAAAAAAAAAAAAAAAGGTATGGTTCATTTCAAACACTCCCCTAAATCTTGAATACTGATCCACGTCCAGGTCAAAACCTCATGAAAATGTGTCGCTCTCAAACAGAAAGATGTCCTCCTTGATGGAAAAAAAAAATATCAAAAATTAAAGATTACATGTGTGTTTTAACGACGTTGCTGCTTTTTTGTGTCTGTGGTCTTGTCGTCAGAACCGCCACGAGATGCTGGCAGTGGAGCCCATCAATGAGCTGCTGCGAGCCAAGTGGCAGAAGTTTGCCGCTGTCACCTTTTACATCAGCGTTGTTTCCTACCTCATCACCATGATCATCTTCACACTCGTGGCTTATTACCACCCGACACACGGCACGGTGGGTGTGAAACTGCTGAAAACCGCTGTAGAATCTTCACACATGCACACACACATATATATATATATATATATATATATATTTATATACATATAAAGTATACACAATATGCTGTGGTTTTTTAGAGCTCTATAGTGTTTGCACACAAAATGGTTATGCAGCACTAACATCATACATCGTACCAGAACAAAAAAAATGTATATTCTGCAGGATGAGATTAACATTAATACAACCCTCATGTGAAGTAAATATAGTAAAAACGACCGTCTGCAGCTGCGTCTCGTCATTTTCATAAAAGAAAATATGATGAAAATCATTAGGATTTGACATTTTTGGAGCCTGTCAACAAACCAAACACAAACAAGATTTTTGGGCTGTTTTAATTCCTCCAGCACTGCAGACTTTCATTCCAATGATGTTTTGTTTCGTTGTGTGTGTTTGATTTGAATATTGCAAAACACTGGCCATTGCGTCCTTAGTTCAGATCCTCTATGAATAGAAGCATTCATTATTTGTTTTTCTCAAATTGACAAATTATATTTGCATTGTTCAATGTATGAATGTTAAATTAAATATTTATATATATAATAATATAAGTTTTTATATACTTAATTATATAAAAAAATAATGTAATTCATTTGTTATTTCCTTCCTTCCTTCCTACCCTCTAGCCTCCGTACCCCTACATCTCCTCCTCTGATTACCTGCGGATGGCGGGCGAGATCGTCACCTTGGCGTCAGGAATCTTCTTTTTCCTCACCAACGTGAGTCACGGCGCGCCCACACTTTTTCGGTGGATTGCTCGTTGGCTGTTTTAAGCTGAGTTGTCATTGTTGAAAAATGTCTCCTGCTCTTTGCAGATTAAAGACGTTTTCCTGAAGAAGTGTCCTGGGGTGAAGTCTTTATTTATTGATGGATCCTTTCAGCTGCTGTAGTAAGTCCCCCCCCCCCCCCCCATCCTTCATCCTTCCTCCTCCACTTCCTCCTCCTCATCTGCTGCATCTTGACAACTTTTACCCAAGGCAAATGTTTGCCTCCTCTCAATTGAGTCCTCTAATTGATATCTCAGCCTCCTCCCTGGCATGTTTTAATAGTTTTGCATCTTTAATTAAACCCGTGATCCAAACAAAGAGCAGATAATGTCAAGTGCCTCTCTGAACCGTCTCACTTTAAATCAACAACGTGTGTTTTTTTTTCCCCATTTGTGTCCTCTCTAGTTTCATCTACTCTGTACTGATCGTAGTCACAGCTGCTCTCTACCTGTCTGGCATTAAAGCCTACGTGTCAGTGATGGTGTTTGCACTTGTGCTGGGCTGGATGAACACACTTTACTTCACCAGAGGCCTAAAGCTCACTGGCACCTACAGTATAATGATACAGAAGGTGAGACACGTGGCAGAAAATGAGTCAGTGCTGAATATCACTGTTGATAAATCGTAACCCTTTTTTATTATGATTATTATTTTCAGATTCTTTTCAAAGACCTTTTCAGATTCCTGCTGGTGTATGTGCTCTTCATGATTGGATATGCATCAGGTAGGCTTATGTCCATCTCATTTTTACAGATCTGTGTCATGATGTCAAGGAACGCATTATGGGACATTTCCCGAATTGCTCTCTCGCTGAGAGGTTATTAAGGTTCAGCTCAGACATGGTTGACCGAGCTAAGCGTTAAGCAAACAGGGTGTTTGAGAAGAAGAAGTGGACAGAAACAACATCTAACATTTGATTGTATCAACACACAAGCAGAATATTGATTATCAACTGTGGTAAATCACAGAGGGAAAAGAAAAGATGATGAAGACATATGAGATTTTGATCAGTGATGCACAATTTGGACATTTTGCCGATATCTAAGGAGTGCTTGGGTCAATAACCGATACACGGGTTTCCCTGCACCTAACTGCAGAGGTCATTAGTCTCTTCTGATAGGTAGAATATATAAATTGTCTTCATTGATCAAAATAAATAAACGTAAAAACCTATTGACCTATTTAGGGTATATTGTTGTCAGATCTTGGTGTGTTTGCCGATATCCGACGATACATTTTAAAGCAAATATCGTGACGATAATATCGTTTATCTTTAATCCTGATGGGACACTATGTTGACAAAAGCATTTGGACACCTGACCTGTAATGACATATTTAAATACATATACAGGACTATAATATGGAGTTGGTCCCTCTTTTGCAGCTTCCACACTTCTTCTTGGAAGACTTTCCTCAACATTATGATTATGTGTTTCTATGTGAATTTGTGTCAAGTGTCAAGTCAAACCTCGTCTTTATAGTCGTTGCTTTGTGCACTGGGACATGTTAGAATAGAAAAGGACCTTCTTCGAAACTCTTGCCACGAAGTTGGAAGCCAAAATGTCTTTGTATGCTGAAGTGTTAAGATTATTCTTATTTGGGGATAAGGGGCAAAGCCTGATTGAAACACCTGAATTCAATACTTATACAGTGTTAAATAACCTTAAGAAAAATGATCACAGTTTTCTAAAATGTCACCTCCTTTGGCCTTCGTACTAACCGAGTCTGGAATCGAATCTGGAGGCGGAGAGATTGTGTTACTCAGTGCTGCACACAACCTGACGGACTCTTAACACTCTCTTTTTGACGAGTCATTAAGAACGGCCCCTAGGCACAGAATGACAGAACATTTTAGTGGTTTTGATACCTTGACTTTTCAATACCACCACTATACCTTGAAACCAGTCATCAGCCCTTGCTCACACATAAATAACCTGTGCAAAGGAATGAGAAGGAGGGAATTATGCACCATTACATTATGGATGTATTGAAGCTGTAGTAGTAGAAGAAGAAGAAGTTTCAATTCTTTTAATCCAAGCTAAATGTCTTTACTTAAAGTAAATAGTGTGTAAATAATGTGTTTCCAGTGTTAATGCAAACCACCCATACTAGCAATTATTTTCATAGTCGATTCATCTGTCCATTATTTTCCCAAACAATGTTGATCAGTGTTTCCCAAACCTGAAAATTATGATGTTCTCAAATGTCTTCTTTTGTTCACAAACCAAAACTATTCAATTTTAATGATTGAATTTTAGAAGCTGAAAACTCTGAAAACTTGTTTCAATTATTGAAAAACACTTTGTGGATTCATAGAGAAACTGTGTCATGTGGGGCTGTGGTGTTATGTGGCTGTTTCGACCTGCTAATAGTCCTTGTGCCTGACTGGCTTTAAAATGAATATGAGAGTTGTGTGGATTTCTGCATCTAACTCTCAGTTACACGGTGTATTCCTGTGATTTACAGAATGTTGAACTATATCTTCTCTTTTCCATTCACTGGTCACAGATGCATAACCCTGCCTCCTCTGTCCTCCCCTCACAGCTCTGGTGTCCCTGCTGATGGAGTGTCCTCCACCAGGAACCGAGTGTGACGGGGACTGTCCTACCTACCCCAAGTGCAGGGAGCCGGACACTTTTAGCACCTTCCTGCTGGACCTTTTCAAACTCACCATTGGGATGGGAGAGCTGGATATGATCCATGGCGCACAGTATCCTGCAGTCTTCCTCATCCTGTTGGTGACTTATATTATCCTGACATTTGTGCTGCTGCTCAACATGTTGATCGCTCTGATGGGGGAGACGGTGGGACAGGTGTCGAAGGAAAGCAAGAAGATCTGGAAGCTTCAGGTGATGTGGTGTATGTTGTGTTTACTAAACTGCTCACTGCAGCTCAATAAACTCCCCTTTGGGAAGGGCAACCAGAACAACTACAGCAGGAACAACTTCTATTCCTGCTCCTCCACTGGTAGCAATTCATAGTATAGTATGTCGTCCAAAATCGGGCCAAATATTCATATTTAGTATGTCGTCCAAAAAGTCACCAAAAATTCATACTTTAGTATGTCGTCCAAAAAGTCACCAAAAATTCATACTTTAGTATGTCGTCCAAAATCGGGCCAAAAATGTATACTTGAGTATGTCTTCCAAAAAGTCACCAAAAATTCATACTTTAGTATGTCGTCGAAATTCGGGCTAAAAAGTCATAGATTAGTACGTCGTCGAAAAAGTCATCAAAAATGTCACCAACGACATACAAACCTATGACGTTTTTTGTCAAATTTTGGACGACATACTAACCTATGACTTTTTTGTCTCATTTTGGACGACATACTAACCTATGACTTTTTAAAATGATTTTGGACGACATACTTACCTATAACTTTTTTGTCACATTTTGGACGAAATACTAAAGTATGACTTTTTTCTCAAATTTGGACGACATACTAACCTATGACTTTTTTGTCACATTTTGGACGAAATACTAAAGTATGACTTTTTTCTCAAATTTTGGACGACATACTAACCTATGACTTTTTTGTCACATTTTGGACGACATACTAACCTATGACTTTTTTGAGTGATTTTGGACGACATACTAACCTATGACTTTTTTGTCACATTTTGGACGACATACTAACCTATGACTTTTTTGTCAAATTTTGGACGACATACTAACCTATGACTTTTTTGAGTGATTTTGGACGACATACTAACCTATGACTTTTTTGTCACATTTTGGACGACATACTAACCTATGACTTTTTTGTCACATTTTGGACAACATACTAACCTATGACTTTTTTGTCAAATTTTGGATGATATACCATACTTTGACTTTTTTGTAACATTTTGGACGACATACTAACCTATGACTTTTTTGTCACATTTTGGACAACATACTAACCTATGACTTTTTTGTCAAATTTTGGATGATATACCATACTTTGCCTTTTTTGAGTGATTTTGGACGACATACTAAAGTATGACTTTTTTGTCACATTTTGGACGACATACTAACCTATGACTTTTTTGTCTCATTTTGGACGACATACTAACCTATGACTTTTTAAAGTGATTTTGGACGACTATGACTTTTTTGAGTGATTTTGGACGACATACTAAAGTATGACTTTTTTGAGTGATTTTGGACAACATACTAACCTATGACTTTTTGGAGTGATTTTGGACGACATACTAACCTATGACTTTTTTGTCACATTTTGGACGACATACTAACCTATGACTTTTTTGTCACATTTTGGACGACATACTAACCTATGACTTTTTTTTCACATTTTGGATGACATACAAACCTATGACTTTTTTGTCACATTTTGGACGACATACTAACCTATGACTTTTTTGTCAAATTTTGGATGACATACCATATTATGACTTTTTTGAGTGATTTTGGACAACATACTAACCTATGACTTTTTTGTCAAATTTTGGATAACATACCATATTATGACTTTTTTGTCACATTTTGGAGGACATACTAACCTATGACTTTTTTGTCACATTTTGGAGGACATACTAACCTATGACTTTTTTCTCAAATTTTGGACGGCATACTAACCTATGACTTTTTTGTCTCATTTTGGACGACATACTAAAGTATGACTTTTTTGTCACATTTTGGACGACATACTAAAGTATGACTTTTTTGTCAAATTTTGGACGACATACTAACCTATGACTTTTTTGTCACATTTTGGACGACATACTAACCTATGACTTTTTTGAGTGATTTTGGACGACATACTAACCTATGACTTTTTTGTCACATTTTGGACGACATACTAACCTATGACTTTTTTGAGTGATTTTGGACGACATACTAACCTATGACTTTTTTGTCACATTTTGGACAACATACTAACTTATGACTTTTTTCTCAAATTTTGGACGGCATTCTAACCTATGACTTTTTTGTCTCATTTTGGACGACATACTAACCTATGACTTTTTTGAGTGATTTTGGACGACATACTAACCTATGACTTTTTTGAGTGATTTTGGACGACATACTAACCTATGACTTTTTTGAGTGATTTTGGACGACATACTAACCTATGACTTTTTTGAGTGATTTTGGACGACATACTAACCTATGACTTTTTTGTCACATTTTGGACGACATACTAACCTATGACTTTTTTGTCACATTTTGGACAACATACTAACTTATGACTTTTTTCTCAAATTTTGGACGGCATTCTAACCTATGACTTTTTTGTCTCATTTTGGACGACATACTAACCTATGACTTTTTTGTCACATTTTGGACAACATACTAACTTATGACTTTTTTCTCAAATTTTGGACGACATACTAACCTATGACTTTTTAAAGTGATTTTGGACGACATACTAACCTATGACTTTTTTGTCACATTTTGGACGACATACAAACCTATGACTTTTTGGTCACATTTTGGAGGACATACTAACCTATGACTTTTTTCTCAAATTTTGGACGGCATACTAACCTATGACTTTTTTGTCTCATTTTGGACGGCATACTAAAGTATGACTTTTTTGTCACATTTTGGACGACATACTAACCTATGACTTTTTTGTCTCATTTTGGACGACATACTAACCTATGACTTTTTAAAATGATTTTGGACGACATACTTACCTATGACTTTTTTGAGTGATTTTGGACGACATACTATACTGTGACTTTTTTGTCACATTTTGGACGACATACTAAAGTATGACTTTTTTGTCAAATTTTGGACGACATACTAACCTATGACTTTTTTGTCACATTTTGGACGACATACTAACCTATGACTTTTTTGAGTGATTTTGGACGACATACTAACCTATGACTTTTTTGTCACATTTTGGACGAAATACTAAAGTATGACTTTTTTCTCAAATTTTGGACGACATACTAACCTATGACTTTTTTGTCACATTTTGGACGACATACTAACCTATGACTTTTTTTGAGTGATTTTGGACGACATACTAACCTATGACTTTTTTGTCACATTTTGGACGACATACTAACCTATGACTTTTTTGTCAAATTTTGGACGACATACTAACCTATGACTTTTTTGAGTGATTTTGGACGACATACTAACCTATGACTTTTTTGTCACATTTTGGACGACATACTAACCTATGACTTTTTTGTCACATTTTGGACAACATACTAACCTATGACTTTTTTGTCAAATTTTGGATGATATACCATACTTTGACTTTTTTGTAACATTTTGGACGACATACTAACCTATGACTTTTTTGTCACATTTTGGACAACATACTAACCTATGACTTTTTTGTCACATTTTGGACGACATACTAACCTATGACTTTTTTGAGTGATTTTGGACGACATACTAACCTATGACTTTTTTGTCACATTTTGGACGAAATACTAAAGTATGACTTTTTTCTCAAATTTTGGACGACATACTAACCTATGACTTTTTTGTCACATTTTGGACGACATACTAACCTATGACTTTTTTTGAGTGATTTTGGACGACATACTAACCTATGACTTTTTTGTCACATTTTGGACGAAATACTAAAGTATGACTTTTTTCTCAAATTTTGGACGACATACTAACCTATGACTTTTTTGTCACATTTTGGACGACATACTAACCTATGACTTTTTTTGAGTGATTTTGGACGACATACTAACCTATGACTTTTTTGTCACATTTTGGACGACATACTAACCTATGACTTTTTTGTCAAATTTTGGACGACATACTAACCTATGACTTTTTTGAGTGATTTTGGACGACATACTAACCTATGACTTTTTTGTCACATTTTGGACGACATACTAACCTATGACTTTTTTGTCACATTTTGGACAACATACTAACCTATGACTTTTTTGTCAAATTTTGGATGATATACCATACTTTGACTTTTTTGTAACATTTTGGACGACATACTAACCTATGACTTTTTTGTCACATTTTGGACAACATACTAACCTATGACTTTTTTGTCAAATTTTGGATGATATACCATACTTTGCCTTTTTTGAGTGATTTTGGACGACATACTAAAGTATGACTTTTTTGTCACATTTTGGACGACATACTAACCTATGACTTTTTTGTCTCATTTTGGACGACATACTAACCTATGACTTTTTAAAGTGATTTTGGACGACTATGACTTTTTTGAGTGATTTTGGACGACATACTAAAGTATGACTTTTTTGAGTGATTTTGGACAACATACTAACCTATGACTTTTTGGAGTGATTTTGGACGACATACTAACCTATGACTTTTTTGTCACATTTTGGACGACATACTAACCTATGACTTTTTTGTCACATTTTGGACGACATACTAACCTATGACTTTTTTTTCACATTTTGGATGACATACAAACCTATGACTTTTTTGTCACATTTTGGACGACATACTAACCTATGACTTTTTTGTCAAATTTTGGATGACATACCATATTATGACTTTTTTGAGTGATTTTGGACAACATACTAACCTATGACTTTTTTGTCAAATTTTGGATAACATACCATATTATGACTTTTTTGTCACATTTTGGAGGACATACTAACCTATGACTTTTTTGTCACATTTTGGAGGACATACTAACCTATGACTTTTTTCTCAAATTTTGGACGGCATACTAACCTATGACTTTTTTGTCTCATTTTGGACGACATACTAAAGTATGACTTTTTTGTCACATTTTGGACGACATACTAAAGTATGACTTTTTTGTCAAATTTTGGACAACATACTAACCTATGACTTTTTTGTCACATTTTGGACGACATACTAACCTATGACTTTTTTGAGTGATTTTGGACGACATACTAACCTATGACTTTTTTGTCACATTTTGGACGACATACTAACCTATGACTTTCTTGAGTGATTTTGGACGACATACTAACCTATGACTTTTTTGTCACATTTTGGACGACATACTAACCTATGACTTTTTTGTCACATTTTGGACAACATACTAACTTATGACTTTTTTCTCAAATTTTGGACGGCATTCTAACCTATGACTTTTTTGTCTCATTTTGGACGACATACTAACCTATGACTTTTTTGAGTGATTTTGGACGACATACTAACCTATGACTTTTTTGAGTGATTTTGGACGACATACTAACCTATGACTTTTTAAAGTGATTTTGGACGACATACTAACCTATGACTTTTTTGTCACATTTTGGACGACATACAAACCTATGACTTTTTGGTCACATTTTGGAGGACATACTAACCTATGACTTTTTTCTCAAATTTTGGACGGCATACTAACCTATGACTTTTTTGTCTCATTTTGGACGGCATACTAAAGTATGACTTTTTTGTCACATTTTGGACGACATACTAACCTATGACTTTTTTGTCTCATTTTGGACGACATACTAACCTATGACTTTTTAAAATGATTTTGGACGACATACTTACCTATGACTTTTTTGAGTGATTTTGGACGACATACTATACTGTGACTTTTTTGTCACATTTTGGACGACATACTAAAGTATGACTTTTTTGTCAAATTTTGGACGACATACTAACCTATGACTTTTTTGTCACATTTTGGACGACATACTAACCTATGACTTTTTTGAGTGATTTTGGACGACATACTAACCTATGACTTTTTTGTCACATTTTGGACAACATACTAACTTATGACTTTTTTCTCAAATTTTGGACGACATACTAAAGTATGACTTTTTTGAGTGATTTTGGACGACATACAAACCTATGACTTTTTTGTCACATTTTGGACGACATACTAACCTATGACTTTTTTGTCAAATTTTGGATGACATACCATATTATGACTTTTTTGAGTGATTTTGGACGACATACTAAAGTATGACTTTTTGTGTGATTTTGGACGACATAGTGTTTTTTTGTTTCAAATGAATACCGTGCCTTGTAATGTATGTAGTTTCAATTGGCCTAGTGGTCTATGACGTGCCCTTTTGGATGCCATCCTTCCCCAGAGAGCACTGGTTCGAATCCCACCCCTGACAGTAACTATGACTTTTTTTAGGTGATTTTGGACGACAAACTAACCTATGAATTTTTTGTCACATTTTGGACGACATACTGTACTATGACTTTTTTTTGTCAAATTTTGGACGACATACTAACCTATGACTTTTTTGTCACATTTTGGACGACATACAAACCTATGACTTTTTGAGTGATTTTGGACGACATACTAAAGTATGACTTTTTTGAGTGATTTTGGACGACATACTAAAGTATGACTTTTTTGTCAAATTTTGGACGACATACTAACCGATGACTTTTTTGTCTCATTTTGGACGACATACTAACCTATGACTTTTTTGTCACATTTTGGACGACATACTAACCTATGACTTTTTTGAGTGATTTTGGACGACATACTAACCTATGACTTTTTTGTCACATTTTGGACGACATACAAACCTATGACTTTTTGGTCACATTTGGACGACATACTAACCTATGACTTTTTTCTCAAATTTTGGACGGCATACTATCCTATGACTTTTTTGTCACATTTTGGACGACATACTAAAGTATGACTTTTTTGTCAAATTTTGGACGACATACTAACCTATGACTTTTTTGTCTCATTTTGGACGACATACTAACATATGACTTTTTAAAATGATTTTGGACGACATGCTTACCTATGACTTTTTTGAGTGATTTTGCACGACATACTAACCTATGACTTTTTTGTCACATTTTGGACGACATACTAACCTATGACTTTTTTCTCAAATTTTGGACGGCATACTAACCTATGACTTTTTTGTCTCATTTTGGACGGCATACTAAAGTATGACTTTTTTGTCACATTTTGGACGACATACTAACCTATGACTTTTTGGAGTGATTTTGGACGACATACTAACCTATGACTTTTTTGTCACATTTTGGACGACATACTAACCTATGACTTTTTGGAGTGATTTTGGACGACATACTAACCTATGACTTTTTTGTCACATTTTGGACGACATACTAACCTATGACTTTTTAAAGTGATTTTGGACGACATACTAACCTATGACTTTTTTGTCACATTTTGGACGACATACTGTACTATGACTTTTTTTTGTCAAATTTTGGACGACATACTAACCTATGACTTTTTTGTCACATTTTGGACGACATACAAACCTATGACTTTTTGAGTGATTTTGGACGACATACTAAAGTATGACTTTTTTGAGTGATTTTGGACGACATACTAAAGTATGACTTTTTTGTCAAATTTTGGACGACATACTAACCGATGACTTTTTTGTCTCATTTTGGACGACATACTAACCTATGACTTTTTTGTCACATTTTGGACGACATACTAACCTATGACTTTTTTGAGTGATTTTGCACGACATACTATACTATGACTTTTTTGAGTGATTTTGGACGACATACTAACCTATGACTTTTTTGTCACATTTTGGACGACATACAAACCTATGACTTTTTGGTCACATTTGGACGACATACTAACCTATGACTTTTTTGTCTCATTTTGGACGACATACTAACATATGACTTTTTAAAATGATTTTGGACGACATGCTTACCTATGACTTTTTTGAGTGATTTTGCACGACATACTAACCTATGACTTTTTTGTCACATTTTGGACGACATACTAACCTATGACTTTTTTCTCAAATTTTGGACGGCATACTAACCTATGACTTTTTTGTCTCATTTTGGACGGCATACTAAAGTATGACTTTTTTGTCACATTTTGGACGACATACTAACCTATGACTTTTTGGAGTGATTTTGGACGACATACTAACCTATGACTTTTTTGTCACATTTTGGACGACATACTAACCTATGACTTTTTGGAGTGATTTTGGACGACATACTAACCTATGACTTTTTTGTCACATTTTGGACGACATACTAACCTATGACTTTTTAAAGTGATTTTGGACGACATACTAACCTATGACTTTTTTGTCACATTTTGGATGACATACAAACCTATGACTTTTTTGTCACATTTTGGACGACATACTAACCTATGACTTTTTTGTCAAATTTTGGATGACATACCATATTATGACTTTTTTGAGTGATTTTGGACGACATACTAAAGTATGACTTTTTGTGTGATTTTGGACGACATAGTGTTTTTTTGTTTCAAATGAATACCGTGCCTTGTAATGTATGTCGTTTCAATTGGCCTAGTGGTCTATGATGTGCCCTTTTGGATGCCATCCTTCCCCAGAGAGCACTGGTTCGAATCCCACCCCTGACAGTAACTATGACTTTTTTTAGGTGATTTTGGAAGACAAACTAACCTATGAATTTTTTGTCACATTTTGGGCGACATACTGTACTATGACTTTTTTTTGTCAAATTTTGGACGACATACTAACCTATGACTTTTTTGTCACATTTTGGACGACATACAAACCTATGACTTTTTGAGTGATTTTGGACGACATACTAAAGTATGACTTTTTTGAGTGATTTTGGACGACATACTAAAATTATGACTTTTTTGTCAAATTTTGGACGACATACTAACCGATGACTTTTTTGTCTCATTTTGGACGACATACTAACCTATGACTTTTTTGTCACATTTTGGACGACATACTTACCTATGACTTTTTGAGTGATTTTGGACGACATACTAAAGTATGACTTTTTTGAGTGATTTTGGACGACATACTAAAGTATGACTTTTTTGTCAAATTTTGGACGACATACTAACCGATGACTTTTTTGTCTCATTTTGGACGACATACTAACCTATGACTTTTTTGTCACATTTTGGACGACATACTAACCTATGACTTTTTTGAGTGATTTTGCACGACATACTATACTATGACTTTTTTGAGTGATTTTGGACGACATACTAACCTATGACTTTTTTGTCACATTTTGGACGACATACAAACCTATGACTTTTTGGTCACATTTGGACGACATACTAACCTATGACTTTTTTGTCTCATTTTGGACGACATACTAACATATGACTTTTTAAAATGATTTTGGACGACATGCTTACCTATGACTTTTTTGAGTGATTTTGCACGACATACTAACCTATGACTTTTTTGTCACATTTTGGACGACATACTAACCTATGACTTTTTTCTCAAATTTTGGACGACATACTAACCTATGACTTTTTTCTCAAATTTTGGACGGCATACTAACCTATGACTTTTTTGTCTCATTTTGGACGGCATACTAAAGTATGACTTTTTTGTCACATTTTGGACGACATACTAACCTATGACTTTTTGGAGTGATTTTGGACGACATACTAACCTATGACTTTTTTGTCACATTTTGGACGACATACTAACCTATGACTTTTTGGAGTGATTTTGGACGACATACTAACCTATGACTTTTTTGTCACATTTTGGACGACATACTAACCTATGACTTTTTAAAGTGATTTTGGACGACATACTAACCTATGACTTTTTTGTCACATTTTGGATGACATACAAACCTATGACTTTTTTGTCACATTTTGGACGACATACTAACCTATGACTTTTTTGTCACATTTTGGACGACATACTAACCTATGACTTTTTTGTCAAATTTTGGATGACATACCATATTATGACTTTTTTGAGTGATTTTGGACGACATACTAAAGTATGACTTTTTGTGTGATTTTGGACGACATAGTGTTTTTTTGTTTCAAATGAATACCGTGCCTTGTAATGTATGTCGTTTCAATTGGCCTAGTGGTCTATGATGTGCCCTTTTGGATGCCATCCTTCCCCAGAGAGCACTGGTTCGAATCCCACCCCTGACAGTAACTATGACTTTTTTTAGGTGATTTTGGAAGACAAACTAACCTATGAATTTGTTGTCACATTTTGGACGACATACTGTACTATGACTTTTTTTTGTCAAATTTTGGACGACATACTAACCTATGACTTTTTTGTCACATTTTGGACGACATACAAACCTATGACTTTTTGAGTGATTTTGGACGACATACTAAAGTATGACTTTTTTGAGTGATTTTGGACGACATACTAAAGTATGACTTTTTTGTCAAATTTTGGACGACATACTAACCGATGACTTTTTTGTCTCATTTTGGACGACATACTAACCTATGACTTTTTTGTCACATTTTGGACGACATACTTACCTATGACTTTTTTGAGTGATTTTGCACGACATACTATACTATGACTTTTTTGAGTGATTTTGGACGACATACTAACCTATGACTTTTATGTCACATTTTGGACGACATACAAACCTATGACTTTTGGTCACATTTGGACGACATACTAACCTATGACTTTTTTGTCACATTTTGGACGACATACTAAAGTATGACTTTTTTGTCAAATTTTGGACGACATACTAACCTATGACTTTTTTGTCTCATTTTGGACGACATACTAACATATGACTTTTTAAAATGATTTTGGACGACATGCTTACCTATGACTTTTTTGAGTGATTTTGCACGACATACTAACCTATGACTTTTTTGTCACATTTTGGACGACATACTAACCTATGACTTTTTTCTCAAATTTTGGACGGCATACTAACCTATGACTTTTTTGTCTCATTTTGGACGGCATACTAAAGTATGACTTTTTTGTCACATTTTGGACGACATACTAACCTATGACTTTTTGGAGTGATTTTGGACGACATACTAACCTATGACTTTTTTGTCACATTTTGGACGACATACTAACCTATGACTTTTTGGAGTGATTTTGGACGACATACTAACCTATGACTTTTTTGTCACATTTTGGACGACATACTAACCTATGACTTTTTTCTCAAATTTTGGACGGCATGCTAACCTATGACTTTTTTGTCTCATTTTGGACGGCATACTAAAGTATGACTTTTTTGTCACATTTTGGACGACATACTAACCTATGACTTTTTGGAGTGATTTTGGACGACATACTAACCTATGACTTTTTTGTCACATTTTGGACGACATACTAACCTATGACTTTTTGGAGTGATTTTGGACGACATACTAACCTATGACTTTTTTGAGTGATTTTGGACGACATACTAACCTATGACTTTTTTGAGTGATTTTGGACGACATACTAACCTATGACTTTTTTCTCAAATTTTGGACGACATACTAACCTATGACTTTTTAAAGTGATTTTGGACGACATACTAACCTATGACTTTTTTGTCACATTTTGGATGACATACAAACCTATGACTTTTTTATCACATTTTGGACGACATACTAACCTATGACTTTTTTGTCAAATTTTGGATGACATACCATATTATGACTTTTTTGAGTGATTTTGGACGACATACTAAAGTATGACTTTTTGTGTGATTTTGGACGACATAGTGTTTTTTTGTTTCAAATGAATACCGTGCCTTGTAATGTATGTAGTTTCAATTGGCCTAGTAGTCTATGACGTGCCTTTTTGGATGCCATCCTTCCCCAGAGAGCACTGGTTCGAATCCCACCCCTGACAGTAACTATGACTTTTTTTAGGTGATTTTGGACGACAAACTAACCTATGAATTTTTTGTCACATTTTGGACGACATACTTACCTATGACTTTTTTGAGTGATTTTGCACGACATACTATACTATGACTTTTTTGAGTGATTTTGGACGACATACTAAAGTATGACTTTTTTGAGTGATTTTGGACGACATACTAAAGTATGACTTTTTTGTCAAATTTTGGACGGCATACTAACCTATGACTTTTTTGTCTCATTTTGGACGGCATACTAAAGTATGACTTTTTTCTCAAATTTTGGACGGCATCCTAACCTATGACTTTTTTGTCACATTTTGGACAACATACTAAAGTATGACTTCTTTGTCAAATTTTGGACGACATACTAACCTATGACTTTTTTGTCTTTTTGGACAACATACTAACCTATGACTTTTTAAAATGATTTTGGACGACATGCTTACCTATGACTTTTTTGAGTGATTTTGCACGACATACTAACCTATGACTTTTTTGTCACATTTTGGACGACATACTAACCTATGACTTTTTTCTCAAATTTTGGACGGCATACTAACCTATGACTTTTTTGTCTCATTTTGGACGTCATACTAAAGTATGACTTTTTTGTCACATTTTGGACGACATACTAACCTATGACTTTTTAAAGTGATTTTGGACGACATACTAACCTATGACTTTTTTGTCACATTTTGGACGACATACTAAAGTATGACTTTTTTGTCAAATTTTGGACGACATACTAACCTATGACTTTTTTGTCTTTTTGGACAACATACTAACCTATGACTTTTTAAAATGATTTTGGACGACATGCTTACCTATGACTTTTTTGAGTGATTTTGCACGACATACTAACCTATGACTTTTTTGTCACATTTTGGACGACATACTAACCTATGACTTTTTACTCAAATTTTGGACGGCATACTAACCTATGACTTTTTTGTCTCATTTTGGACGTCATACTAAAGTATGACTTTTTTGTCACATTTTGGACGACATACTAACCTATGACTTTTTAAAGTGATTTTGGACGACATACTAACCTATGACTTTTTTGTCACATTTTGGATGACATACAAACCTATGACTTTTTTGTCACATTTTGGACGACATACTAACCTATGACTTTTTTGTCAAATTTTGGATGACATACCATATTATGACTTTTTTGAGTGATTTTGGACAACATACTAACCTATGACTTTTTTGTCAAATTTTGGATGACATACCATACTATGACTTTTTTGAGTGATTTTGGACGACATACTAAAGTATGACTTTTTGTGTGATTTTGGACGACATAGTGTTTTTTTGTTTCAAATGAATACCGTGCCTTATGATGTATGTAGTTTCAATTGGCCTAGTGTTCTATGACGTACCCTTTTGGATGCCATCCTTCCCCAGAGAGCACTGGTTCGAATCCCACCCCTGACAGTAACTATGACTTTTTTTGGTGATTTTGGACGACAAACTAACCTATGAATTTTTTGTCACATTTTGGACGACATACTATGACTTTTTTTTGTCAAATTTTGGACGACATACTAACCTATGACTTTTTTGTCACATTTTGGACGACATAAAAACCTATGACTTTTTGAGTGATTTTGGACGACATACTAAAGTATGACTTTTTTGAGTGATTTTGGACGACATACTAACCTATGAGTTTTTTGTCTCATTTTGGACAACATACTAACCTATGACTTTTTTGTCACATTTTGGACGACATACTTACCTATGACTTTTTTGAGTGATTTTGCACGACATACTATACTATGACTTTTTTGAGTGATTTTGGACGACATACTAACCTATGACTTTTTTGTCACATTTTGGACGACATACAAACCTATGACTTTTTGGTCACATTTTGGACGACATACTAACCTATGACTTTTTTGAGGGATATTGGACGACATACTAAAGTATGACTTTTTTGTCACATTTTGGACAACATACTAAAGTATGACTTTTTTGTCACATTTTGGACGACATACTAACCTATGACTTTTTTGTCACATTTTGGACAACATACTAAAGTATGACTTTTTTGATACATTTTGGACGACATACTAACCTATTACTTTTTTGAGGGATATTGGACGACATACTATACTATGACTTTTTTGTCAAATTTTGGACGACATACTAACCTATGACTTTTTTGTCACATTTTGGACGACACACTAAAGTATGACTTTTTGTCAAATTTTGAACGACATACTAAAGTATGACTTTTTTGACAAATTTTGGACGACATACTAACCTATGACTTTTTTGTCACATTTTGGACAACAAACTAACCTATGACTTTTTTGACACATTTTGGACAACATACTTAATTATGACTTTTTTGTCACATTTTGGACGACATACTAACCTATGACTTTTTTGAGTGATTTTGGACGACATACTAAAGTATGACTTTTTTGTCACATTTTGGACGACATACTAACCTATGACTTTTTTGTCACATTTTGGACGACATACTTACCTATGACTTTTTTGTCACATTTTGGACGACATACTAACCTATGACTTTTTGGTCACATTTTGGACGACATACTAACCTATGACTTTTTTGTCACATTTTGGACGACATACTAAATTATGACTTATTTGTCACATTTTTGACGACATACTAACCTATGACTTTTTTGAGTGATTTTGGACGACATACTTAAGTATGACTTTTTTGTCAAAGTTTGGACGACATACTAACCTATGACTTTTTTGTCTCATTTTGGACGACATACTAACCTATGACTTTTTTGTCACATTTTGGACGACATACTTACCTATGACTTTTTTGTCACATTTTGGACGACATACTAACCTATGACTTTTTGGTCACATTTTGGACGACATACTAACCTATGACTTTTTTGAGGGATATTGGACGACATACTAAAGTATGACTTTTTTGTCACATTTTGGACAACATACTAAAGTATGACTTTTTTGTCACATTTTGGACGACATACTAACCTATGACTTTTTTGTCACATTTTGGACAACATACTAAAGTATGACTTTTTTGTCACATTTTGGACGACATACTAACCTATGACTTTTTTGAGGGATATTGGACGACATACTAACCTATGACTTTTTTGTCACATTTTGGACAACATACTAAAGTATGACTTTTTTGTCACATTTTGGACGACATACTAACCTATCACTTTTTTGTCACATTTTGGACAACATACTAAAGTATGACTTTTTTGTCACATTTTGGACGACATACTAACCTATGACTTTTTTATCCCCACTTTATTTATAATTTTTCCATATCAAAAGTATTTATACAAGCATTTATTACACAAGTTGTTAACACTGCCCCCCACCCCCCACCCCCCATCCAGGTGGCATCCCCACAAATACATTCACACTGTACAAACTACAAACCCGGTAACACAACACGGAAAGGGAAAACACAAAAACAAATAAATATAAACAAATACAAAAACACACACCAACAAAAATGACTCAAACGATCTGTAGCGACGAGTATGGTCGTAACACCAACAATTTCGACATACTAACCTATGACTTTTTTTCACATTTTTGGACGACATACTAACCTATGACTTTTTTGAGTGATTTTGGACAACATACTAAAATATGACTTTTTTGTCAAATTTTGGACGACATACTAACCTATGACTTTTTGGTCAAATTTTGGACGACATACTAAAGTTTGACTTTTTTGTCACATTTTGGACGACAAACTAATCTATGATTTTTTTGAGTGATTTTTGAAGACATACTAACCTATGACTTTTTTGTCTAATTTTGACGACATACTAACCTATGACTTTTTTGTCTAATTTTGACGCCATACTAACCCATGACTTTTTTTGTCACATTTTGGACGACATACTAACCTATGACTTTTTTGAGTGATTTTGGACGACATACTAACCTATGACTTTTTTGTCACATTTTGGACGACATACTAACCATTGACTTTTTTGTCACATTTTGGACGACATACTAACCTATGACTTTTTTGAGGGATATTGGACGACATACTAACCTATGACTTTTTTGTCAAATTTTGGACGACATACTGACCTATGAACTTTTTGTCACATTTCGGACAACATACTAAAGTATGACTTTTTTTAGTCATTTTGGACGACATACTAAATTATAACTTTTTTGTCACATTTTGGACGACATAGTAAATTATGACTTTTTTGTCACATTTTTGACGACATACTAACCTATGACTTTTTTGAGTGATTTTGGACGACATACTATATTATGACTTTTTTGTCAAATTTTGGACGACATATAAACCTATGACTTTTTTGTCACATTTTGGACGACATACTAACCTATGACTTTTTGGTCACATTTTGGACGACATACTAACCTATGACTTTTTTGTCACATTTTGGACGACATACTGACCTATGAACTTTTTGTCACATTTCGGACAACATACTAAAGTATGACTTTTTTGAGTGATTTTGGACGACAAACTAATCTATGATTTTTTTGAGTGATTTTTGACGACATACTAACCTATGACTTTTTTGTCTAATTTTGACGACATACTAACATATGACTTTTTTGTCTAATTTTGACGCCATACTAACCCATGACTTTTTTGTCACATTTTGGACGACATACTAACCTATGACTTTTTTGACACATTTTGGACAACATACTAAATTATGACTTTTTTGTCACATTTTTGACGACATACTAACCTATGACTTTTTTGTCACATTTTGGACGACATACTAACCTATGACTTTTTTGTCACATTTTGGACGACATACTAACCTATGACTTTTTTGAGGGATATTGGACGACATACTTAAGTATGACTTTTTTGTCAAATTTTGGACGACATACTGACCTATGAACTTTTTGTCACATTTCGGACAACATACTAAAGTATGACTTTTTTGAGTGATTTTGGACGACATACTAACCTATGACTTTTTTTCACATTTTGGACGACATACTAAATTATGACTTTTTTGTCACATTTTGGACGACATACTAACCTATGACTTTTTTTTCACATTTTTGGACGACATACTAACCTATGACTTTTTTGAGTGATTTTGGACAACATACTAAAATATGACTTTTTTGTCAAATTTTGGACGACAAACTAAAGTATGACTTTTTTGTCAGATTTTGGACGACAAACTAATCTATGACTTATTTGTCATATTTTGGACGACATACTAAAATATGACTTATTTGTCATATTTTGGACGACATACTAAAATATGACTTTTTTGTCAAATTTTGGACGACATACTAAAGTATGACTTTTTTGAGTGATTTTGGACGACATACTAACCTATGACTTTTTTGTCACATTTTGGACGACATACTAACCTATGACTTTTTTGTCACATTTTGGACGACATATTAACCTATGACTTTTTTGAGGGATTTTGGACGACATACTGACCTTTGAACTTTTTGTCACATTTCGGACAACATACTAAAGTATGACTTTTTTGAGTGATTTTGGACGACATACTAACCTATGACTTTTTTGTCACATTTTGGACGACATACTAAATTATGACTTTTTTGTCACATTTTGGACGAAAAGGACGAAAAGAATGACGAAAAGTCATACTAACCTATGACTTTTTTTCACATTTTTGGACGACATACTAACCTATGACTTTTTTGAGTGATTTTGGACAACATACTAAAATATGACTTTTTTGTCAAATTTTGGACGACATACTAAAGTTTGACTTTTTTGTCACATTTTGGACGACAAACTAATCTATGATTTTTTTGAGTGATTTTTGAAGACATACTAACCTATGACTTTTTTGTCTAATTTTGACGACATACTAACCTATGACTTTTTTGTCTAATTTTGACGCCATACTAACCCATGACTTTTTTTGTCACATTTTGGACGACATACTAACCTATGACTTTTTTGAGTGATTTTGGACGACATACTAACCTATGACTTTTTTGTCACATTTTGGACGACATACTAACCATTGACTTTTTTGTCACATTTTTGACGACATACTAACCTATGACTTTTTTGAGTGATTTTGGACGACATACTAACCTATGAACTTTTTGGTCACATTTTGGACGACCTACTAAATTATGACTTTTTTGTCACATTTTTGACGACATACTAACCTATGACTTTTTTGAGTGATTTTGGACGACATACTAAAGTATGACTTTTTTGTCAAATTTTCGAGGACATACTAACCTATGACTTTTTTGTCACATTTTGGACGACATACTAACCTATCACTTTTTTGTCACATTTTGGACGACAAACTAATCTATGATTTTTTTGAGTGATTTTTGACGACATACTAACCTATGACTTTTTTGTCTAATTTTGACGACATACTAACATATGACTTTTTTGTCTAATTTTGACGCCATACTAACCCATGACTTTTTTTGTCACATTTTGGACGACACACTAAAGTATGACTTTTTGTCAAATTTTGAACGACATACTAAAGTATGACTTTTTTGACAAATTTTGGACGACATACTAACCTATGACCTTTTTGTCACATTTTGGACGACATACTAACCCATGACTTTTTTGACACATTTTGGACAACATACTAAATTATGACTTTTTTGTCACATTTTTGACGACATACTAACCTATGACTTTTTTGAGTGATTTTGCACGACATACTATACTATGACTTTTTTGAGTGATTTTGGACGACATACTAACCTATGACTTTTTTGTCACATTTTGGACGACATACAAACCTATGACTTTTTGGTCACATTTGGACGACATACTAACCTATGACTTTTTTGTCTCATTTTGGACGACATACTAACATATGACTTTTTAAAATGATTTTGGACGACATGCTTACCTATGACTTTTTTGAGTGATTTTGCACGACATACTAACCTATGACTTTTTTGTCACATTTTGGACGACATACTAACCTATGACTTTTTTCTCAAATTTTGGACGACATACTAACCTATGACTTTTTTCTCAAATTTTGGACGGCATACTAACCTATGACTTTTTTGTCTCATTTTGGACGGCATACTAAAGTATGACTTTTTTGTCACATTTTGGACGACATACTAACCTATGACTTTTTGGAGTGATTTTGGACGACATACTAACCTATGACTTTTTTGTCACATTTTGGACGACATACTAACCTATGACTTTTTGGAGTGATTTTGGACGACATACTAACCTATGACTTTTTTGTCACATTTTGGACGACATACTAACCTATGACTTTTTAAAGTGATTTTGGACGACATACTAACCTATGACTTTTTTGTCACATTTTGGATGACATACAAACCTATGACTTTTTTGTCACATTTTGGACGACATACTAACCTATGACTTTTTTGTCACATTTTGGACGACATACTAACCTATGACTTTTTTGTCAAATTTTGGATGACATACCATATTATGACTTTTTTGAGTGATTTTGGACGACATACTAAAGTATGACTTTTTGTGTGATTTTGGACGACATAGTGTTTTTTTGTTTCAAATGAATACCGTGCCTTGTAATGTATGTCGTTTCAATTGGCCTAGTGGTCTATGATGTGCCCTTTTGGATGCCATCCTTCCCCAGAGAGCACTGGTTCGAATCCCACCCCTGACAGTAACTATGACTTTTTTTAGGTGATTTTGGAAGACAAACTAACCTATGAATTTGTTGTCACATTTTGGACGACATACTGTACTATGACTTTTTTTTGTCAAATTTTGGACGACATACTAACCTATGACTTTTTTGTCACATTTTGGACGACATACAAACCTATGACTTTTTGAGTGATTTTGGACGACATACTAAAGTATGACTTTTTTGAGTGATTTTGGACGACATACTAAAGTATGACTTTTTTGTCAAATTTTGGACGACATACTAACCGATGACTTTTTTGTCTCATTTTGGACGACATACTAACCTATGACTTTTTTGTCACATTTTGGACGACATACTTACCTATGACTTTTTTGAGTGATTTTGCACGACATACTATACTATGACTTTTTTGAGTGATTTTGGACGACATACTAACCTATGACTTTTATGTCACATTTTGGACGACATACAAACCTATGACTTTTGGTCACATTTGGACGACATACTAACCTATGACTTTTTTGTCACATTTTGGACGACATACTAAAGTATGACTTTTTTGTCAAATTTTGGACGACATACTAACCTATGACTTTTTTGTCTCATTTTGGACGACATACTAACATATGACTTTTTAAAATGATTTTGGACGACATGCTTACCTATGACTTTTTTGAGTGATTTTGCACGACATACTAACCTATGACTTTTTTGTCACATTTTGGACGACATACTAACCTATGACTTTTTTCTCAAATTTTGGACGGCATACTAACCTATGACTTTTTTGTCTCATTTTGGACGGCATACTAAAGTATGACTTTTTTGTCACATTTTGGACGACATACTAACCTATGACTTTTTGGAGTGATTTTGGACGACATACTAACCTATGACTTTTTTGTCACATTTTGGACGACATACTAACCTATGACTTTTTGGAGTGATTTTGGACGACATACTAACCTATGACTTTTTTGTCACATTTTGGACGACATACTAACCTATGACTTTTTTCTCAAATTTTGGACGGCATGCTAACCTATGACTTTTTTGTCTCATTTTGGACGGCATACTAAAGTATGACTTTTTTGTCACATTTTGGACGACATACTAACCTATGACTTTTTGGAGTGATTTTGGACGACATACTAACCTATGACTTTTTTGTCACATTTTGGACGACATACTAACCTATGACTTTTTGGAGTGATTTTGGACGACATACTAACCTATGACTTTTTTGAGTGATTTTGGACGACATACTAACCTATGACTTTTTTGAGTGATTTTGGACGACATACTAACCTATGACTTTTTTCTCAAATTTTGGACGACATACTAACCTATGACTTTTTAAAGTGATTTTGGACGACATACTAACCTATGACTTTTTTGTCACATTTTGGATGACATACAAACCTATGACTTTTTTATCACATTTTGGACGACATACTAACCTATGACTTTTTTGTCAAATTTTGGATGACATACCATATTATGACTTTTTTGAGTGATTTTGGACGACATACTAAAGTATGACTTTTTGTGTGATTTTGGACGACATAGTGTTTTTTTGTTTCAAATGAATACCGTGCCTTGTAATGTATGTAGTTTCAATTGGCCTAGTAGTCTATGACGTGCCTTTTTGGATGCCATCCTTCCCCAGAGAGCACTGGTTCGAATCCCACCCCTGACAGTAACTATGACTTTTTTTAGGTGATTTTGGACGACAAACTAACCTATGAATTTTTTGTCACATTTTGGACGACATACTATACTATGACTTTTTTTTGTCAAATTTTGGACGACATACTAACCTATGACTTTTTTGTCACATTTTGGACGACATACAAACCTATGACTTTTTGAGTGATTTTGGACGACATACTAAAGTATGACTTTTTTTAAATGATTTTGGACGACATACTAAAGTATGACTTTTTTGTCAAATTTTGGACGACATACTAACCTATGACTTTTTTGTCTCATTTTGGACGACATACTAACCTATGACTTTTTTGTCACATTTTGGACGACATACTTACCTATGACTTTTTTGAGTGATTTTGCACGACATACTATACTATGACTTTTTTGAGTGATTTTGGACGACATACTAAAGTATGACTTTTTTGAGTGATTTTGGACGACATACTAAAGTATGACTTTTTTGTCAAATTTTGGACGGCATACTAACCTATGACTTTTTTGTCTCATTTTGGACGGCATACTAAAGTATGACTTTTTTCTCAAATTTTGGACGGCATCCTAACCTATGACTTTTTTGTCACATTTTGGACAACATACTAAAGTATGACTTCTTTGTCAAATTTTGGACGACATACTAACCTATGACTTTTTTGTCTTTTTGGACAACATACTAACCTATGACTTTTTAAAATGATTTTGGACGACATGCTTACCTATGACTTTTTTGAGTGATTTTGCACGACATACTAACCTATGACTTTTTTGTCACATTTTGGACGACATACTAACCTATGACTTTTTTCTCAAATTTTGGACGGCATACTAACCTATGACTTTTTTGTCTCATTTTGGACGTCATACTAAAGTATGACTTTTTTGTCACATTTTGGACGACATACTAACCTATGACTTTTTAAAGTGATTTTGGACGACATACTAACCTATGACTTTTTTGTCACATTTTGGACGACATACTAAAGTATGACTTTTTTGTCAAATTTTGGACGACATACTAACCTATGACTTTTTTGTCTTTTTGGACAACATACTAACCTATGACTTTTTAAAATGATTTTGGACGACATGCTTACCTATGACTTTTTTGAGTGATTTTGCACGACATACTAACCTATGACTTTTTTGTCACATTTTGGACGACATACTAACCTATGACTTTTTACTCAAATTTTGGACGGCATACTAACCTATGACTTTTTTGAGTGATTTTGGACGACATACTAAAGTATGACTTTTTTGTCAAATTTTGGACGGCATACTAACCTATGACTTTTTTGTCTCATTTTGGACGGCATACTAAAGTATGACTTTTTTCTCAAATTTTGGACGGCATCCTAACCTATGACTTTTTTGTCACATTTTGGACAACATACTAAAGTATGACTTCTTTGTCAAATTTTGGACGACATACTAACCTATGACTTTTTTGTCTTTTTGGACAACATACTAACCTATGACTTTTTAAAATGATTTTGGACGACATGCTTACCTATGACTTTTTTGAGTGATTTTGCACGACATACTAACCTATGACTTTTTTGTCACATTTTGGACGACATACTAACCTATGACTTTTTTCTCAAATTTTGGACGGCATACTAACCTATGACTTTTTTGTCTCATTTTGGACGTCATACTAAAGTATGACTTTTTTGTCACATTTTGGACGACATACTAACCTATGACTTTTTAAAGTGATTTTGGACGACATACTAACCTATGACTTTTTTGTCACATTTTGGACGACATACTAAAGTATGACTTTTTTGTCAAATTTTGGACGACATACTAACCTATGACTTTTTTGTCTTTTTGGACAACATACTAACCTATGACTTTTTAAAATGATTTTGGACGACATGCTTACCTATGACTTTTTTGAGTGATTTTGCACGACATACTAACCTATGACTTTTTTGTCACATTTTGGACGACATACTAACCTATGACTTTTTACTCAAATTTTGGACGGCATACTAACCTATGACTTTTTTGTCTCATTTTGGACGTCATACTAAAGTATGACTTTTTTGTCACATTTTGGACGACATACTAACCTATGACTTTTTAAAGTGATTTTGGACGACATACTAACCTATGACTTTTTTGTCACATTTTGGATGACATACAAACCTATGACTTTTTTGTCACATTTTGGACGACATACTAACCTATGACTTTTTTGTCAAATTTTGGATGACATACCATATTATGACTTTTTTGAGTGATTTTGGACAACATACTAACCTATGACTTTTTTGTCAAATTTTGGATGACATACCATACTATGACTTTTTTGAGTGATTTTGGACGACATACTAAAGTATGACTTTTTGTGTGATTTTGGACGACATAGTGTTTTTTTGTTTCAAATGAATACCGTGCCTTATGATGTATGTAGTTTCAATTGGCCTAGTGTTCTATGACGTACCCTTTTGGATGCCATCCTTCCCCAGAGAGCACTGGTTCGAATCCCACCCCTGACAGTAACTATGACTTTTTTTGGTGATTTTGGACGACAAACTAACCTATGAATTTTTTGTCACATTTTGGACGACATACTATGACTTTTTTTTGTCAAATTTTGGACGACATACTAACCTATGACTTTTTTGTCACATTTTGGACGACATAAAAACCTATGACTTTTTGAGTGATTTTGGACGACATACTAAAGTATGACTTTTTTGAGTGATTTTGGACGACATACTAACCTATGAGTTTTTTGTCTCATTTTGGACAACATACTAACCTATGACTTTTTTGTCACATTTTGGACGACATACTTACCTATGACTTTTTTGAGTGATTTTGCACGACATACTATACTATGACTTTTTTGAGTGATTTTGGACGACATACTAACCTATGACTTTTTTGTCACATTTTGGACGACATACAAACCTATGACTTTTTGGTCACATTTTGGACGACATACTAACCTATGACTTTTTTGAGGGATATTGGACGACATACTAAAGTATGACTTTTTTGTCACATTTTGGACAACATACTAAAGTATGACTTTTTTGTCACATTTTGGACGACATACTAACCTATGACTTTTTTGTCACATTTTGGACAACATACTAAAGTATGACTTTTTTGATACATTTTGGACGACATACTAACCTATTACTTTTTTGAGGGATATTGGACGACATACTATACTATGACTTTTTTGTCAAATTTTGGACGACATACTAACCTATGACTTTTTTGTCACATTTTGGACGACACACTAAAGTATGACTTTTTGTCAAATTTTGAACGACATACTAAAGTATGACTTTTTTGACAAATTTTGGACGACATACTAACCTATGACTTTTTTGTCACATTTTGGACAACAAACTAACCTATGACTTTTTTGACACATTTTGGACAACATACTTAATTATGACTTTTTTGTCACATTTTGGACGACATACTAACCTATGACTTTTTTGAGTGATTTTGGACGACATACTAAAGTATGACTTTTTTGTCACATTTTGGACGACATACTAACCTATGACTTTTTTGTCACATTTTGGACGACATACTTACCTATGACTTTTTTGTCACATTTTGGACGACATACTAACCTATGACTTTTTGGTCACATTTTGGACGACATACTAACCTATGACTTTTTTGTCACATTTTGGACGACATACTAAATTATGACTTATTTGTCACATTTTTGACGACATACTAACCTATGACTTTTTTGAGTGATTTTGGACGACATACTTAAGTATGACTTTTTTGTCAAAGTTTGGACGACATACTAACCTATGACTTTTTTGTCTCATTTTGGACGACATACTAACCTATGACTTTTTTGTCACATTTTGGACGACATACTTACCTATGACTTTTTTGTCACATTTTGGACGACATACTAACCTATGACTTTTTGGTCACATTTTGGACGACATACTAACCTATGACTTTTTTGAGGGATATTGGACGACATACTAAAGTATGACTTTTTTGTCACATTTTGGACAACATACTAAAGTATGACTTTTTTGTCACATTTTGGACGACATACTAACCTATGACTTTTTTGTCACATTTTGGACAACATACTAAAGTATGACTTTTTTGTCACATTTTGGACGACATACTAACCTATGACTTTTTTGAGGGATATTGGACGACATACTAACCTATGACTTTTTTGTCACATTTTGGACAACATACTAAAGTATGACTTTTTTGTCACATTTTGGACGACATACTAACCTATCACTTTTTTGTCACATTTTGGACAACATACTAAAGTATGACTTTTTTGTCACATTTTGGACGACATACTAACCTATGACTTTTTTATCCCCACTTTATTTATAATTTTTCCATATCAAAAGTATTTATACAAGCATTTATTACACAAGTTGTTAACACTGCCCCCCACCCCCCACCCCCCATCCAGGTGGCATCCCCACAAATACATTCACACTGTACAAACTACAAACCCGGTAACACAACACGGAAAGGGAAAACACAAAAACAAATAAATATAAACAAATACAAAAACACACACCAACAAAAATGACTCAAACGATCTGTAGCGACGAGTATGGTCGTAACACCAACAATTTCGACATACTAACCTATGACTTTTTTTCACATTTTTGGACGACATACTAACCTATGACTTTTTTGAGTGATTTTGGACAACATACTAAAATATGACTTTTTTGTCAAATTTTGGACGACATACTAACCTATGACTTTTTGGTCAAATTTTGGACGACATACTAAAGTTTGACTTTTTTGTCACATTTTGGACGACAAACTAATCTATGATTTTTTTGAGTGATTTTTGAAGACATACTAACCTATGACTTTTTTGTCTAATTTTGACGACATACTAACCTATGACTTTTTTGTCTAATTTTGACGCCATACTAACCCATGACTTTTTTTGTCACATTTTGGACGACATACTAACCTATGACTTTTTTGAGTGATTTTGGACGACATACTAACCTATGACTTTTTTGTCACATTTTGGACGACATACTAACCATTGACTTTTTTGTCACATTTTGGACGACATACTAACCTATGACTTTTTTGAGGGATATTGGACGACATACTAACCTATGACTTTTTTGTCAAATTTTGGACGACATACTGACCTATGAACTTTTTGTCACATTTCGGACAACATACTAAAGTATGACTTTTTTTAGTCATTTTGGACGACATACTAAATTATAACTTTTTTGTCACATTTTGGACGACATAGTAAATTATGACTTTTTTGTCACATTTTTGACGACATACTAACCTATGACTTTTTTGAGTGATTTTGGACGACATACTATATTATGACTTTTTTGTCAAATTTTGGACGACATATAAACCTATGACTTTTTTGTCACATTTTGGACGACATACTAACCTATGACTTTTTGGTCACATTTTGGACGACATACTAACCTATGACTTTTTTGTCACATTTTGGACGACATACTGACCTATGAACTTTTTGTCACATTTCGGACAACATACTAAAGTATGACTTTTTTGAGTGATTTTGGACGACAAACTAATCTATGATTTTTTTGAGTGATTTTTGACGACATACTAACCTATGACTTTTTTGTCTAATTTTGACGACATACTAACATATGACTTTTTTGTCTAATTTTGACGCCATACTAACCCATGACTTTTTTGTCACATTTTGGACGACATACTAACCTATGACTTTTTTGACACATTTTGGACAACATACTAAATTATGACTTTTTTGTCACATTTTTGACGACATACTAACCTATGACTTTTTTGTCACATTTTGGACGACATACTAACCTATGACTTTTTTGTCACATTTTGGACGACATACTAACCTATGACTTTTTTGAGGGATATTGGACGACATACTTAAGTATGACTTTTTTGTCAAATTTTGGACGACATACTGACCTATGAACTTTTTGTCACATTTCGGACAACATACTAAAGTATGACTTTTTTGAGTGATTTTGGACGACATACTAACCTATGACTTTTTTTCACATTTTGGACGACATACTAAATTATGACTTTTTTGTCACATTTTGGACGACATACTAACCTATGACTTTTTTTTCACATTTTTGGACGACATACTAACCTATGACTTTTTTGAGTGATTTTGGACAACATACTAAAATATGACTTTTTTGTCAAATTTTGGACGACAAACTAAAGTATGACTTTTTTGTCAGATTTTGGACGACAAACTAATCTATGACTTATTTGTCATATTTTGGACGACATACTAAAATATGACTTATTTGTCATATTTTGGACGACATACTAAAATATGACTTTTTTGTCAAATTTTGGACGACATACTAAAGTATGACTTTTTTGAGTGATTTTGGACGACATACTAACCTATGACTTTTTTGTCACATTTTGGACGACATACTAACCTATGACTTTTTTGTCACATTTTGGACGACATATTAACCTATGACTTTTTTGAGGGATTTTGGACGACATACTGACCTTTGAACTTTTTGTCACATTTCGGACAACATACTAAAGTATGACTTTTTTGAGTGATTTTGGACGACATACTAACCTATGACTTTTTTGTCACATTTTGGACGACATACTAAATTATGACTTTTTTGTCACATTTTGGACGAAAAGGACGAAAAGAATGACGAAAAGTCATACTAACCTATGACTTTTTTTCACATTTTTGGACGACATACTAACCTATGACTTTTTTGAGTGATTTTGGACAACATACTAAAATATGACTTTTTTGTCAAATTTTGGACGACATACTAAAGTTTGACTTTTTTGTCACATTTTGGACGACAAACTAATCTATGATTTTTTTGAGTGATTTTTGAAGACATACTAACCTATGACTTTTTTGTCTAATTTTGACGACATACTAACCTATGACTTTTTTGTCTAATTTTGACGCCATACTAACCCATGACTTTTTTTGTCACATTTTGGACGACATACTAACCTATGACTTTTTTGAGTGATTTTGGACGACATACTAACCTATGACTTTTTTGTCACATTTTGGACGACATACTAACCATTGACTTTTTTGTCACATTTTTGACGACATACTAACCTATGACTTTTTTGAGTGATTTTGGACGACATACTAACCTATGAACTTTTTGGTCACATTTTGGACGACCTACTAAATTATGACTTTTTTGTCACATTTTTGACGACATACTAACCTATGACTTTTTTGAGTGATTTTGGACGACATACTAAAGTATGACTTTTTTGTCAAATTTTCGAGGACATACTAACCTATGACTTTTTTGTCACATTTTGGACGACATACTAACCTATCACTTTTTTGTCACATTTTGGACGACAAACTAATCTATGATTTTTTTGAGTGATTTTTGACGACATACTAACCTATGACTTTTTTGTCTAATTTTGACGACATACTAACATATGACTTTTTTGTCTAATTTTGACGCCATACTAACCCATGACTTTTTTTGTCACATTTTGGACGACACACTAAAGTATGACTTTTTGTCAAATTTTGAACGACATACTAAAGTATGACTTTTTTGACAAATTTTGGACGACATACTAACCTATGACCTTTTTGTCACATTTTGGACGACATACTAACCCATGACTTTTTTGACACATTTTGGACAACATACTAAATTATGACTTTTTTGTCACATTTTTGACGACATACTAACCTATGACTTTTTTGAGTGATTTTGGACGACATACTAAAGTATGACTTTTTTTCACATTTTGGACGACATACTAACCTATGACTTTTTTGTCACATTTTGGACGACATACTAACCTATGACTTTTTTGAGGGATATTGGACGACATACTTAAGTATGACTTTTTTGTCAAATTTTGGACGACATACTGACCTATGAACTTTTTGTCACATTTCGGACAACATACTAAAGTATGACTTTTTTGAGTGATTTTGGACGACATACTAACCTATGAACTTTTTGGTCACATTTTGGACGACATACTAAATTATGACTTTTTTGTCACATTTTTGACGACATACTAAATTATGACTTTTTTGTCACATTTTGGACGACATACTAACCTATGACTTTTTTGTCACATTTTGGACGACATACTAACCTATGACTTTTTTGAGGGATATTGGACGACATACTTAAGTATGACTTTTTTGTCAAATTTTGGACGACATACTGACCTATGAACTTTTTGTCACATTTCGGACAACATACTAAAGTATGACTTTTTTGTCACATTTTGGACGACATACTAAAGTATGACTTTTTTGTCACATTTTGGACGACATACTAACCTATGACTTTTTTGTCACATTTTGGACGACATACTAACCTATGACTTTTTTGTCACATTTTGGACGACATACTAAAGTATGACTTTTTTGTCACATTTTGGACGACATACTAACCTATGACTTTTTTGTCACATTTTGGACAACATACTAAAGTATGACTTTTTTGTCACATTTTGGACGACATACTAACCTATAACTTTTTTGCGGGATATTGGACGACATACTAAAGTATGACTTTTTTGTCAAATTTTGGACGACATACTAAAGTATGACTTTTTTGTCAAATTTTGGACGACATACTTGCCTATGACTTTTATTTTACATTTTGGACAACATATTAAAGTATGATTTTTTGGTGACTTTTTCGACAACATACAAAGTATGAATTTTTGGCCCGATTTTGGACAACATACTAAAAATTCATAGTTTAGTATGTCGTTGAAAAAGTCATCAAAAATACATACTTTAGTATGTCACCCAAAATCGGGCCAAAAATTCATACTTTGTATGTTGTCGAAAAAGTCACCAAAAATTCATACTTTAATATGTTGTCCAAAATCTTGTCCAAAAATTCATACTTTAGTATGTCGTCCAAAATTGGGCCAAAACGTCATACTTTAGTATGTCGTCCAAAATTGGGCCAAAAACTCATACTTTAGTATGTCTTCTAAACAGTCACCAAAAATTCCTACTTTCGTATGGTATCCAAAATTCGGGCTAAAAATTCCTACTTTAGTATGTCGTCCAAAATTGGGCCAAAAATTCGTACTTTAGTATGTCGTCCAAAAAGTCACCAAAATTTCAAACTTAGGATATCGTTGAAAAAGTCATCAAAAAATTCATACTTTAGTATGTCGTCGAAAAAGTCATCAAAAATTCATACTCTAGTATGACGTCCAAAATGTGACCAAAAATGTATACTTTAGTATGACGTCCAAAATGTCACCAAAAATTCATACTTTAGTATGTCGTCCAAAATGTCACAAAAAATTCATACTTTACTATGTCGTCCAAAATGTCACCAAAAATTCATACTTTAGTATGTCGTCGAAAAAGTCACCAAAAATTCATACTACAGTATGATGTCCAAACCCCCCCCCCACATTTTAGTCTTATTCAAAGCTCATGTCTTTTTGTTGATTTGTTAACTGTTAGAACAGTTGGCTTCTTCCTCCTCTTCCTAGAATCTCCTTACTTTACACACCTTGCCAAAAACTAATGTTAGTCTACCCCAGATATGAAAAATAATTACCATATCAACATGAGTCCAATGCAGAATGCAGAAATCAAATGAAGTCTTTAACATTACCAGATTAAAAAGTAAGGAAACAGATATTTTTACAATTTGTACTGTGCGGTGAACGTTTTGTACGTATTAAATAGATGTTGTTATATTTCCCTTAAAAAGACAAGTCTGAACTTTCCTCTGAGTAAATTTCAATCACATCCATTGGTTGTTGTTGTTGGTGGGTACAGAAATCTAAGCCTAATGATGTTACATTACCTGGACAAATAGGAGCAAAGATCTCTGTATATCCAGATGCCACAAGAGGTGTTTTATCCTCTCTACGTGGAATAGAATAACAACATGTTTACATTTTTTTTTACTTACAGTGGGCAACCACCATCTTGGACATCGAGCGCTCGTTCCCAGTTTGCCTCCGCAAATCCTTTCGAGCAGGCGAGATGGTGACTGTGGGGAAGAACTGGGATGACACGCCCGACCGACGCTGGTGCTTCAGGTATTTTTCGTGACTCATGATCGCGGCCACTCTGCAGAGCTATGTATGTACAGTATATACAGAGGCTATAAGAATGTGTAACATAGAATGTCTTGACAACCTATAGGCAATCTGATGAAAAAAATTGGACGACACCTGCGGCACAGACCCGTTCCGTGTGAGCACTAAGGGTTAATGCCACCTAAAACAAAAAAAACTGACTGTCCCTGTGCTGTGTTTTTTTTTTTTTTACTTAGAGTGGATGAGGTTAACTGGTGTCACTGGAATCAAAACCTGGCAATAATCAACGAGGATCCAGGCAAGAGTGAGACCAATGTGCTGCAGCAGGGTGTTGGAGTCTTGAGGAGAGGTGAGATTCTCACTGCGCTCTCATGAATAAATGCACACTAAAACACTGCGAACACACACTGTTTTATTCACATATATTAAGGAAATTCCCTCTTCTCTTTTTACCCCCTTCCAGACCGCTGGTCCACAGTTATCCCACGGGTGGTGGAGCTGAGTAAGGGGCGCGAGGCTTTGATAGAGATGGAGCCCCTGACACGCAGGCGCTAATGCCTGCAGAGGACAAGTGCTGTCCTTCTTGTTAAGAGGCCGCAGAGAGCCGTCAGCGTCAGTGACATGACTCTGCTGGAGACAATTTGGCCGATCAGTGCACTAATTTGCACAAATGTCACATGCCTTTTTCTCACACGGATGTATAATAAATTTTACAATCAAGGGGTGTGAAGGCACAGAGGACTAAGAGCGCGCAGATATAACGCTGACACGATCTGTGCTGTGTGGAGAAACACAACACGTTGATGACAAAGTGGCATTAATGACACGATGAGCTGTCATGAAAATGTAGGCTACTGAATCTCCACATATCATCACCATCATCATCATCAGAAGCTGATCACTCAGGGATTTCAAAGTCAAAATATATTCCATTCCATTTCTAGTTTGAATATAATGAAAAGGTCGAAACACAAACACAGAACTGTTACCCTCTTACACACTCGCTTTATTTCACTATCAGTTTTTTTGCAGTTGTGACAAATATAGCATATGTACTGCATCACTGCATCAGCAGTGTGAACAACAGTTGTGAATAAAGGGCCATTTATAGGATTGTTTTGTTTTTTTTCCCAGAGAAAACATTGCAATAAATCTAGATTTATAGAACTGAGCTTTAGTTGCTTGTTTATATTTAAGATTGAGGTCAGTATATAATGTGTGCGTGAATATTAAAGCTGATTTGAATGCTTTCAGCTTTCCAGGCTCAGTGTATAGAAACAGAATCGTTAATTTGAAATATTTTCCTCTTTTGTTTTCTATGTTCTATTAGATAGTTTAAAAAAAAAAGAGTCTCAGGCTTAGACGGTCGGCTCAGGCAGCGGCGCGTTCATTCGAACGGAAACAATGCACTGTGCCAATTTCTGATGTGTGCATTATTACATGAATACAAAGACATTGTTTTGAACAAGATGGGCATGATGAGCAGGTTGTAGTTGTCAAGCAAATGTGCAAATATGAGACAATAGCCTTGTGTGCTATGGCTTGTCTTTGAATTTCCACCGTTATTGTTCTTTTGCAGCTGGGGTATTTGCATAATCATCTCTCTGGCCTTGCCATTATGTACATTTGCTGCAAGGTTTTTGTTGCAATTGGCTCATTCCCCTATAGAGCATCTCCTTTCTTTGTGTCTCTACTGTATATGTGTGCATGTGTTTGTGCTGTTGCGCTACATGACAGGGATTGATTAACAGCAAACAGACCGTTCAGTTTCCTTTTGATTAACGCGATACAGATGAAGGTCACAGGTCGTTGTTCACCATGTTTACATTGCTTTTATAAGAGAACATGTCCATGCATTTTATATGGTTACTTGTATATTGCCGCACAGAACAATAAACACTGAATTCATTTCTATACAGCACGGCCGTGTGATTCCCAAAAATGTAGATGTTTGCCACTCAGTGCATACTTAAATAATCAGTTGACTCATTGTGTCCTAGAATGTCTGCTGGAAGTGTGCAGCAGACCGCTTTAGTAATATACACGGAAAATGGATCATAAAATGTTGCCTGCTTCTGTTTTCATTTGCATTTTAACAAAAGCAACATTAGAATAAATGGACAAACCGTAAAATCCCTATTGCCAGAATATGAAGAAATACATCTCATATTATTAAGTTAACAATTAAAATTTCCAGGAGGTTTTGATGCCATTACAGGTGTAAACATTCTGTCCCTTTCTAATTGATCCATACATCGATAAGTATATTTGTCCTTTTATCTGACTCTCCACTCGTCTTCTGCACAAGATCGCCTGCAGTTCATCCTGCGGCCTGCTGATGGCGGCAGAGGCCTAACTTCCTCTGTCTTCCACATCCTTGATGAGGACAAACCAGGAGAAGCCATGTCTGGTCCTCTCCTGCAGATGCTGTTGGGCACAAATTCATTTTTATTATTATTACAGCTGTGAATGCTGCAGTTTCACTGTTAACTCTTATTACCATATTAGGATATCATTTGTAGAAAGTGGTCCACTTAACTTTTTTTTCCCCCCCCCTGGTTCTCGGGCCTTTGTTGACCTGTAGCAGCATAATTATGGGTTTTTGCCTTTGTAATGAAACCACGAGCGAGCGAGCGCACGGTTTCTGAAGTGTTTCATTGCTTTTTCACCTTTCATCAGTAAGCCACACCTTTCATTTCCCTTTTAAAACGTGATGATTCTTTGCTCACGATAACCAGGGCCTCACCTCTCACATCCCACCTGCCTCCCACTCATCTCACGCACTCTCTCTCTAAGGCCAGCAGGGCTGAAGGACACACGGAATCTCTCACCACCTCAGAGAAGAGGCTAATCCTCTTTGCCCCAACTTTAACTGGGCCACTAATCCTCCAGGTTTATCTAAGCAGTGAGCACCTAGCGCTGCTGACAACTTGGCCTGCCCTCCTCCCTGCAGCCTGTTAAGTAGGGCAGGGCTCGGTCCTGCAAGAGTCACTGTCAGCAACTCTGGAACCCCACACTTGCACAGGAAGTGTGAGCTGTTAACAAAATGGCCCACTTGCTTGCGGTGCGTTTGTGCTCCCTGCCACAAAATGTGTCACAGCGAACCGAGTGACAGCCAGGCAGCATCGCGCCGTAACGACCTTCATTTCCTAACAGCACATAAGGGAAAGTTGACGAAGTCTCAGAGCTCTTAAGTGAACCAACTAGAGCTCAGATATTGGCGGTACAAATTGTTCAGCTATTGTCCGGGCCAGTTAAGCTTCGATGTGTTTAGGCAGATGAGACTCAAGTGGATACTGGCGTGGACTTGGGCCAACTCATTCTTTAGTCACTAAACAACACTCACAGACTGTCTGATGGCTTCAAGCACAACATTCACTGTCTGCCTGAGGTCCAGCAGCCTGACACACAGGATGAAACCTGGCTATCTATTGCTCACACTCTCGCTTAATCATTTCACAAGCAAAGTGTTGCACAAGAGGTGGAAAGATCATCGCTAAATAATTTCCTGCGCGGCTGAAAGATAAAATCAGACATGACATGACAGAGAATTCCAGGAGTTTTCAGGCCCGTGCTAATTCTCTTCCTTGAAGCCTCTCCCCATGAACCCCAGTGAAATATTTCACCAAGGCGTGGTATTTCTAAATGGAATGAGCAATCACTGGAAGCACTGGGAGATGAGGAGCCAGAGACATATTGGTCGGGTGGCGTGCGAGATGACCTTTCAGTTCATCTAAGATGAAACGAGGCCGCTGAACCCGAAATGATTCAGAGTGTCTAAACTGACAGCCGAGGGCACGGCCGCCGCACAGCGCCGGCCCCGCCGCCGTGGCCTCTGAAGGCATCTCTCATGATTTATTGTGAAATTGCCGGGGACTCAATGTGGCGTGCAGGTGAATGAGTTTTGCTAATAAGAGAGCCATTTCTGCTCCACAGAGCTCTTTTTCTGTCTCAGCGAGTGTGTATGAAATCAGTGTGTAGTCTCCCAGTACCACACGCTCCGGTGGAGGCGGCTGGCTCATCAGTCTACGGCTTATCTGATGTTTTAGGTGGGTGGAGAGGTTGGGAGTGAGGAAAGAAAATGAGGGAAGAAAAAAAACCCTCAGCCTTGAGTTCTTCAAGGTACTCATGTTGTTCAACCTTTAGATTTGGACTTTGTAGAAGGACTGGCAACATACTACTGATAAAAGGTTGTACTTTTTTTTTTTCTTATGTTTTGATATTAAAATATAGATGAGCAAAGATGAAGTTGAAATATAGTTTCTATGAGAGCTGGTTGTGAGCTGCATTATATGAGTAACATCAGTGGCTGTGCTTTGATTTTCTTTTTGACAAATTAGGTTCAAAAAGATGATAAATGGGACAAGTGATGGCTGAAACATCAGTGCCTCAGAAAAGGACACTTTGCTGCATGGGCCACTTTGGTAAATTGCGTGCATAGTGACAGCTCGTCTTAGCCTCAGCTTAGGAGCGGTTTCTCCAAATCCTCATCCTGGAAAAATGTCAATCCCAGTTTGGTTTGTTTTAAAAATGATTATTCCTTGATCATTTGAATTGTTGAGGATGTTTTAAATTAACTATGAGGCCAAGTCGTGATGCCACACTGTACTGCTGCGGGAGGTGAAACAGGTCAGATGAACAACACGACAATAGGATTGTAGGCGGCGGGCATATGGCTGTGTGTGCAAAGTGAATCCTTAGACTATAATATGCTTAACACATCCTCACAGTACGTTCTTTGTAAGAAAGAAAGAAAGAAAGAGGGAGTTTACTACAGAGGAGTAGAGAAACAGGTCAGGTATAGAAGTAATTTGCTTTATTTACTTATTTCAAACAATAATACATAAGAGAGGAGAGGTCAAATGAAAACAACCATCTACATTAAAATAAAGAAATTTCAGTCCTGAGATTGACAAAAAGTAGGGAACAGACAAAATATCTACCGTGGTCATGGGGATGGAAGGGAGACAGTGGCAGTTTCAGCAAATTGAAGATGATGGTTGTTGGGAGATTAGGGGGAGCCTGCAGTTCTGCAGAGGGAGGAGAAGGTAAGCAATCACTGGGATGCTTGGCTGTAGGCACATTCAAAGTTTCAAACCCCACAACTAAAGGATTTTACAGCTTTTTTTTTTCTTCTTTTTTTTTTTAATATTCAGACTTCTCGTCTCGAAATCTAAGACTCATATATTGTCATTTTAAAAAAGCAAGGTATCCTTTACATTTTTTCATCCTGAGGAGACAAAACCTTTTTTTTTTTTCTTTTTTAAACGTAAATACAACACTGCAGGGAGAACAATGAGAGAGATGCTTTATAGATTTCCCATTTCCATATATATTATTTTCTCAAGGTTGCAGCACCCTCAGACTTTGGCAGCGTTGGTGCATTGAAGATCATTTGGGCGGAAAAAAAACAAAACAAAAAAAAACCAGCCCTGTTTGTCCACAGGAACATTCTGAGAACCAAACAAACAGTGAAAGGAAACAGGAAGAGGAAAAAGCAAAATCCCCAGACTTTTGTGTTTAGATTGGATACAGCAATATACCCCACCACGTAAACCAGACGAGTATTTGGAAGCCATAAGCTTTTTCAGCTGAACATACACCGTTGTGATTCTAAAGAAATGAAATGCTCTAAGCTCCTGGAATAACAACCTGCTGCTTTGCCTTCGTGGAAAAAAAAAAAGAAGAAGCTTTTGGGCTGTGCCTTTGGAAAACAATCCTGAATCACTGTGTTATCTGTGCTGATTGATTTAGTTTTGCTTTGTGATGCATTTAAGAAATGCTGTTTTAATACAAACCTTTCAATTGTATGGTGGTGCTGACCGTTCTGTTCAGTAGCACAAAAGAATGTGCTCTAAAAATACTGCAACTCTTTCAATGTTATTGTGCAATACAGCTATAAGGCTCGTGGGTTAACTAGACAAGCATCCTCGTGACCGTCTGAATTATTGATTTAAGTATCTTCTTCCTAGGTACGACTGGCCTCATGACTAAGAAGGGATGCTGGGAAGAGCTCTGAGATGAGAGCCCCCAAGGGTCCAAGGGCAGCCAGGGGACGAGGAGGAAGACCAAAGCAAGACCAAAGCAGGCGGTGTCCGTCCCCACCCCTACCCTCTCTGCCCCCCCTCTGTCATCTGTAGGTTAGAGTAGCAGCGCCAAGACTCTACAGAGCAAGCAGCTGTCTTTATTTATTCTAACACTCCGCCTTCCCCCCCCCCTCCATCCCTGTTTTGAGAGTGAAAGAGACGACCCTTCTTTGAACAGGTCCGTGTGGTTGCCTTCCTCCTAAGTAGTATTTAAGGTGCATAACACGCAACAAGACCTTTGCACTAGGTTAAGGTCTTCATGGACTTATTGGGATTTACTAAGGGATTTTTACAACCAGCACGAGTCGGTTCCCCTTCCACTTTTCCCCCAGGCTTTCCTCGTGAGTGTCTCGTTGCCCTTGAAAACACGTTAACAGTCAATAGTCTGTAGCCAGAGAGATGGAGAGAGAGAGAGAGAGAGAGAGAGAGAGCCCATAGAGTGATAGATCTAAACATCCTCATTCAGCTTTGAACGAACGGCGTCGTTTATCATTTCCTGGGCAACAAAAAGGGAAAATATTTTCCCAAGCATTAAAAATGAATTCCAAATTAAGGACTTTTTGTTTTTGTTAGAATTGAGTACAATGAGGCACAATGCATCTTTCAGCATGAAAGGCGATTTCTCTCCAGAGCTTGAATTTGAATATGTGACTGCAGAGCCAAGGAGGGGAAGCTAAAACCAGTACCAGGAACATGGCAATTATCCTGATTACTGATGCTTCGAGGCTTCTCTGACCCCAAAATCCCTCCCCGTATCTTTCTCTCTCTTTCTGTTTTTTTTTTCTTTTTTCACTGAGATCTGTCACATTGCACAGGGCCCCTCAGCGAGGCAGGGAGCAGCCATGTATAATCCAGTAGAAAACAAATCCCCTCGATCAAACACAGCCCAGCTTTTAAAGCAGGTCTCTGAGCCCAGGCGCCATGGTGCGGTGCTGAGGCCCTCCGAGATGCTGTGGAGGCTGTGATTTCACAAACCCCCCCTCTACAAACCCTGCTGTCCTCCCCTTCAACGCCAGCCAGCCAGTCCTAACCTTCAGTTTGTTTAAGCACCGATGAACCCTGTTGGCCCCGGACAGGGGGAGGGTGGGCTTGGATAATGACATGCCATATGCCACTCTGCCTCTGCAGCTGAGTGAGCCACGCACGGATCGGCTCAGGCACAAATCTATTTGAAATTTAATTCTATTATCCTAATAAGGGCTAAACGTCTATTGTCCAAATCGGTAACAGTGGAATGGAGCAGAGGTACAGGTCTACGAAGCGTCCCATCAATAGGTACTCAGTGATGTGTGGAAAAGGACCATGAGGACAGACAGTTTGGAGCCAGCACAGTAGGAAACGTGGCCACAAAGCAAACATACTAAAAAGATGGCATTATATTTAATAGAACGGCATTGAAATCTCAATTTTTGTTTTAATCTTTCTCATGCGTGCTTGGCTCAAAATGGCCAAATTCCTCTCGGAGCCTAATTGGAAATCCCTTGTTGTTTAAAAAGGGTTTGATTTCAACCCCTTTAGAGTGAATGAATACGCTCTACTGGCAGTGCCCAACAGCAGGCGTCACCCAATATTCCCATTAGCAGAGAGGACTGGTGCCCGAGACGTCAACCAGTGGGAAAGGCCAGACACCAGAAACTCCACTGCCTCAAGTATCTTGTGTTCCCTTCCATGTCATGTGACAGGCTTTCATTTTTGGACGCAGCAGCCAAATGGAGGGGGATTTAGGGACAGATATGTATCTGTGGATCTGTCAAAATATTTCTACAAGACAGAAAATATGCTGGAATCAGACTGTGACTGGGGTATTAAGCTGTTGAAACAACACGAGAAATTTTCAGTGGAATGTTAAGGAGGCTTACTGTGCAAATTTAAGCCAAGCGGCTTGGTTTTCTTTAGACTCCAATCTTTGTCAGCCTTCAAAGACAGTGGCGTGTCGAGAAACGCCACTGACTCAGAAATGTAAGGCTCATCGTTAAGATTGACTGAAGGTTTTCTGCAGGACAAAAAATGTCTTTTTCTGGATCCTTAGGGAACATTAATTCATGCTTGTCCTTCAAAACAAAATGTGTAAATCACATGTTAATTCTTCCAACAATGCTGTCTGTCCTTTATCTTTGGATGGCCAAACGTGTAAACATTTAAAAATATGAGGGACTGAATATCGCGGGGTTTGCATCATCACACGTTACAGTTCAACCTGGATCTCACAGAATGAATTAAACAAGGGCCAAATGTCCCACGTTCTTTGGGAGGACATACTGCAGGTTAAAAAAAATAATGACAGACTTCAAAGCCAACATATGGCCTCTGAATATAGTCTTAAAGAAATTTATTTTACACCTCAAAACAAAAAAAAGAATAGGGATTAGGGATGTGGTACATTGGGAATGTATTGACAACTGTAGTTTACATTTTTTTGGTGTAAGCTCAGAGAAAAAAATGTTAATACAGTCATAATAATTGCACTTCATAAATCTAGACTGATGCCAGTATTTCCCCAACAACAAAGCCCCCTCTCTCTTCAGTTAATAAATTCAATTTTCTAGTGAATTTTGACTGACAAAAGAAATGCTAATTTCAGACCAGAGGACTGCTGCACTGATCCAATTTTTCTCTTTCACTTAAGTCCCACAAGGCAACGAAACATCGCAGTAATTTAAGTGCAGTACATTCAAGGGAATCTCACAGTCATTATAAATATTTCACTGCTCTGAATCATCAAGTTAAGACTGGCCCAGGTTAAATGCATCCCATCCAGGGGCTGAAATGGACAAGGAAAAGCAGTGAGCATTGTCTCATTTCATCTGACACTATATAGGAGGACAGGGCATGATTGTTTTAATTTTGTTTTCGTTTGCAGAAGAGCGCCCCGCCACGAAAATAGGATTTTCATTTGTACCTGCCTCTCCCTGTCATTCTGATAACACCTGGCACAGGAAGGAGCTGGAGTACTTTTACTTTTGTACTAGAGCTTGATTTCCTGTAGCCTCCAATAAAAGATCTCCCTTACATTACTTGAATATGATGTTCATGGGACTGGTGAATCTGTGGGTTGTTGTTTTTTTTTTTTGTTCAGTCTTGGTGGTAAAAATCTTGTAATGACTTCATAAAAAAGTCTGAGGATTTTGAAGAACACAAATTGAAATGCACACACGCACATGCACTCGGCCACATACACACGATTAACATACACATAAGGTTATGTAGATAACCCCGCCCCCCTCCCCATCACATTCTTCATTGTAACATTTCTTTTTTGTATGTTTTTTTGTGACATTTTTCTCTTTTAAATAAGTATTTCAAGATTTATTGTAGATTCCAGTGTTGGTTAGGAAAACGGAACTCTGCGACCAGGTTCTTACAGAACCAATGCAGCGACTATGCCTCACAGCGGGACATAAGAGACTGCACATCAGCTTGAGGAGGAATTATTAAATCATAAAAACAAAAGTGGAAAGAAAAAAAAGAAGAAGAAGAAAAAAAAAAAAGCATTTGAGTCACATTTCCCCATAGCAGCCAATGCATATAATATACCTACAAATATATAAAACAACAACAAAAAATAGGTTCAAGTTTTTCAAGGTTCTTAAATATATCATATTCAAACTACCCAATTCCAAACTTCAAAGTTAACAAGATTCAAGCAGTGCAATTTATGTATCAATTATAACAGCAATAATATCTAATATTGTACTAACCTTTTCATTCCACCTTATGATCCTTGTACATAACACCCGGTTACTGCCTATGTTGTCTGTCTCCTCTCCTAGAAGTCAATTTACGCGTGTGTGTGTGTGTGTGTGTGTGTGTGTGTGTTTATGTGTACACTGTTACAGAGTTTTGGATTTTGAGAGCAGCCCTAAAACTTGGACCTTTTCAGGACCATTTCAGTGACAACCTACACAGTAGCTTCATCCTTAGTATTTGCAAGGGGTGGGGGGGGGGAAAGGGGGGGGGTGGGGGTACAAGTGGCGTATGCACTTCATGTCAAGCTATGATTCTCAAAAATGTTCAAGCAAGTAAAACAAGAAAACAAAACAAAAACACACACAAAAAAAAAAATAAAATGAGGAAAAAAAATAATAATCAATCCAAAATTCCTATTGGCAAACCACACAAAGGAACATCTGGAGAATCTTGAAATCCCTTTTCTCTCCCTCTGGTATTCACTAACACTTTTCATATTTGGGATTCACACAGCCTGCCTTGAAACCACCAAACCTAAAGTCACACAGCACAACTGTGCTTGTCTAAGCCCCCACACTAGTTAAAGCAGTGCCACTCACAACAACTCTGTACCCCAACCGAAAAACATCTGTGTTTTTTATGGTTTACTTCACAAATTCACAACCCTTGATTCTTTTCCTCTTCGTCTGCCCCCTCTATCTGTAAACAGGGAGGCGGATGTGTGCATGCTGGTGGTCTAACAGACGTGGCACAGACACAGTCTCGTAGCCTTTGCCAAGCATCTGCTCCTTGATGCAGGGCGGGTGGATGTCGTTGATCAGGTACTCCAGAGACTGCAAGCTGCTGCTCAGCACAGACGTGTTGCACAGGCTCTTGCTGGGCAGGCTGCAGCACAAACCTCCCCCACTGTCTATGGCAGGGTGGTGATGATGAGGGTGGTGGTAGTGGTGATGGTGGTGGGGATAGCCCATTTCTCTGTGCCCCGTGGCTGGCCCTCCTGCGGAGGTGCCCAAAAGCTCCTGGGGGTTGTAGCAGTCACTGTCCGGTGTCACCAGCACACTGTTCCACGGCGGAGCAAAGTACTGACCCACTGAGAAATTTCCATGCATACCCACACAGTTCAAAGGGGAAGAGCTGACTTTGTCTAGACCGCCTCCGCCACTGGCTGTCAGGTGATAAGGTCTGGAGGAGGAGGAGGACACTTGGGCAGCCATGATCCCTCCACCTGGAACACAAGACTCTGGGGACTTGCTGTTGGCGGCCCCTCCTCCACTGCCTCCACTGTACATGCGGAGCATGGCCTGCTGCTGCTGCTGTTGATGTTGGTGTTGTTGTTGCTGCTGTTTCTGCCAAAGGATATAGTCCATACTGTCTGTGTACACACCAGTTTTCATTGCCTCAGCATTCTGTGCTGGCAGCGCCGGCCCTGCATACACCATGTTAGCCTGGGGAGCCATTCCTACCACATAGCCTCCACCTGATGAGCTAGAAGAAAGCCCCATGATAGTTGTAGTTCCCTGCTTGGAGGGGCTGGAATTTGATGGCGCAGCTGTAGCCCCTTGACACACCTGCTGCAGAGCCTGGGCTTGGCAATGCTGATTGATCTGGTAGATGATGCTCTGGATTGAGGGGAGGTTGGACTGTGCGGGCAGAGCAAGGCCTCGGCCCCCTGTTACAGGAATCACTGAGCCAGCTACAGTGACATTTGGGGGAACCGACAGTCCAGAGCCTTCTGGAGGCTTTGAGGGCGCAGCGTGGTAAACCATTTGGCCGTGGCCACTGGCTAAAGTGCTATTATTAGGGGGTGGGTATGGGGCAATAGCTATGTGGGCTGGAGAAAGTTTAGTCCGTCTGCCTTCGGCATTCTTGAGAACACCTTTTGAAGGGACAAAAGTGGAAGTCGATGATAACGACGATGACGAGGAGGAGGCCTTGAGGATGGCGAGCAGTCCCTGGGAGCCTCCCGTGTGGATATGTGGGTAGGGAGCATAGCGTTGCCCTGTGGTGTCATATCCATTCACAGTCCGGTTAAGGTGCTTGTGCTGGGGAACCCTGATGTTAGTGGGGAAGATCTTGATGGACAGAGGGCTGTTGGCCGTCTTCTGAGCGTAGGCATCAAGTTCTGCCGCAGTGGGGTAGCGCGGGGAATGCGTGGGCACCAGAAGCTCACCTGCAAGACACACGGAGAGAAAAATATGAGTGAAGTGAACAAATACAGGAATACACATAAAGGAACAAAGCAACACACCAGGTTTAATTACGAGGAATATCTAAAGAGCCTGCAGCAGTGGCAACCACAAAGGCAGATCAATCAATTGCCATAACCTGTACTTTCCTGCAACAGTAAAACCTGGCAACATCACAATGCACACAGAGAAAACGTCAGTCCCCCTTCTGCACAAGAGCAGGTGAATGAAAACAGACACAAACAGCAGAACAACCCCGAGAAGAGTTTGCAAATCTGGACTGACAACCATTTATGTTCCCTCACTCCCCCTCCTCCATCTGAGCTTTCTTTCAATCTCATTTTCACTCTCCCGTGGAAGTTCATCCCTAGACAAATGGATCTTTTTTAAAAACTCATTCTGTTGAAGCCTGGTACCTTAGGCGCTGTTATATCAGTGCATTTTGAAATTAATTCTGACTCTCTTTAGCATTGAATTGGGTTAGCCTTGGATACCAGGCACGGAGGGATGAAGGGAGGGGATAAAACCTTGTTTAATTGCAGTGGCACAGTTGAGATTTATAAGTGGTATCACTTACTGGGTCTTACCCTTGGCCATAGATTTTTCACATTCACACAACGCAGGAGAACGTGGAGACCATCACAAAAAACCAATTAAACATCTACAGGGAATCACTAGCCAGGTTAAGTTGAACTAGATCAGAGAAGCTACTTTGAAAAACTTAATGAGGATAAAAAAATGGTTGACAAACTTGTTCAAATGAAATGATAAATTAAATGAACAGAGAAAATGCTGATGCACGCCACGATCACAAAGACTTCACTGTTAATCTACATGTAAATGCTCCGTTTCACTTTTTTTGCCATTTAAAACCACCACCATTCCAAAAATTCAATTCAGCAGCGCATGCGGTATGTGAGCGTTCGCTCAATGAGCCAACGCTTTGCCATTGTGAACTGAGGTGGCAAACAGGAAAATGGCAATTTCTAAAAACCCTACCATGTGTCATTGTTTGGGGGCTGGGCATAGAGGTGAGGGGCTGCGGCGAGATTGGATTTAAACGACATTATTCAGGCAATTTCATGCCTACTTAGCTCAGTGCAACAAAAAGGGTGGGGGGCTGGAAAAAGAACTCAATTTACAAGCAATATATCAGGTGCCATAAATGACTTGCAACCCCTTCAAAAAAGACAGTTTTTATGCAAAAGATAACAAAACACACACACACACACACACACACACACACACACACACACACACACACACACACACACAAACAAACCCTGCTCTAACTGTGCTGTCAGCAAACGTTCTGGTGACCTAAGGAGTCTGCAGGGTGCAGCCTGTGAGTAGGACTCACTCCATTTCCATTCCCATTGCAAAATCATTTTAAAGCGACTCCACAGCCAAGTAGTCACAGTTCTCATTGCCTTGCTCCCGTTACAGATAACACGGGGAGTTCATTTCAACAACCCTATGGGTCCCCCACTGTTAACATGATTAAATCTACAAGATTCATATCATAAAGGAAATAAATTGAGAATTTAATAGCTAAGACAAGAGACACAGATTGTCCCAAGCCAAATTTAGCGCAAGAGCGACTGCACACTTTACTTACAAAATAGGAAATATTACCATTCAAATATGTATTGAGATTTTTTCTGGAATTGTCCTCATTATGGTGAATTGAGGACACCTGTATTGGATTAAATGTATTTTGTTGTTCTGAGTAAAATGTATATAAGTCTGAAATCTATGTGTTTAAAGCCTTGACAAAAACTACTCTTTCTTAATCGTCTGTATCTCTAAATAATGTGTCATATTTCCATTTGGGCAGGGGCATATTTTCTATGCATAACACAATATATCAATCAATCAATCAATATATCAATCAATCAATCAATCATAGAAAGGGAACCCAGTATTGATGCGGAGTGTGCCAGGCCAGTCTATCTGAGATCTAACCAAATGCTCTGCTCCCCTGGTGACGGCAGTGCCATGTGCTTTGATGTTCTGACTTGCTCTGGAAAACTGACAGAAGACTTATTTCATTTGCTCAAAAGAAAAAAAAAAAAAAAACATGCTAATTTCAAAGCACACTGCTGGTCCTCATGCAAATGGAATGGCAGCATTTTTTCTGATCTTCTTTACACGAGGGCAAAAAAACAACAACAACAAAAAAAACATGTTTGATCATCATATGGTCTAAATGAGAAAAGATACTTGGCTTTCAGGCATATCAAGGCCCTCTGCCCTGCCGCCCCTACAAGCTCCCAGCTGCAATATGCCCATCATTCCACCTAATTACTGCCACATGAGAAAAAAGCCTATAAAAACAGCCTGGAAATTCATTAAAGGGTGGCTAATTCTATTCCTTCTCACTGACTGAGTCCATATTTTTCATGCCTGAGCCTGCATTTCATCTGAGAGAGAGGAGGAAGCCTTCTCCCTCCGTCTTTTCCCAGCTTGCCCCTTGTTTGTCAATAGGCAGAGCCTTTGGCACACCAACCTGGCATCAAAGGGTTTCACACTTCACAGGCCACAGGGATTAGAGGCCTTTCAGGCCTACAAAACCCATCTCAGCTCCACAAAGGCTTCCGGTTATTAGAACCCACAGGCATAAAGGAAGAAGAGGAGGAGGAGGAGGCAAATGAGCATCTGGATGCTTCTGATTCCAGCTTCTTCTTGAAAAAAGTTTCATGGTATAAATTTTATAGCAAAGTTGATTACAGTAAGTACGGCCACAACACGGGGCAACATTTCACCCTCTCTCTGTGTGTGTGTTTGATGTGCAGGGTCTCCACATCTCTCTCCTCCAGAGCAGCGAGTCTATAAGTGAGGACATGGGGGTTAAAGGAAATAGTCTCTTTTAGGCTGACACTTTGTGACTTATTGGTTTGGGCTGCAGTAGATCATAGCTGAGAGCAGGAGCATACAGATGCTGCTGGCTGATAAACACTCTCACAGGCAGCCAGCACTGCCCCCTTTGTGCAAGCCCTCACCTCCTCATACAGTAGGGGGTTTCCTGCACCTGTGCACACTCTGCAGAGTGGATGGCGCATGCAAACACAACACAAAATAAGGCATATACACACACCCACACACGCGCGCGCACGCATACTGGTGTTTGCCCCTCAGGGGGCCCACCAGTTCTTTGGTCATTTATGGGATCCACCCTTTCCAGTGGTTCTACACTGCTGTAAAAAATCAGGTAAGATGAAAAAAAAATCCCAATCACAAAAATCACTTCAATGTACCAAGATTCTAAACTTTTGTCTCCATGCCAGTTTTTTGGTCACTTGTGGGCCCAGTTTCTAACATACAGTACTTGTGAGGTCCAGTGTCACACACACATACACTTCTCTTGTTTTTATATCTTTGTGGGGTGTTAGGTTACTATCTGGGGCCCATTAATGGTTTCTACTGCACATAGACTCTGACTGCATTAAGGATCTATATTTCAAATTAAATACTCTTCTTCCTTCATTCCATCTCATTTCCCTTTACACGTGCAAATTTCGATGCCTTGTTAGCTCATTAACTACTGCATGTGCTATCATCTTACAACATCAACAGGAAGACAGGGTAGTAGCATGGTAATCAATGATGATCGTTAGCACCAGCACTTAATAAGACTTGAGACAGATATGCTATATGCTAACAATAAAATAAAATGCTTTCAACAAGTTATCCTGAAGGCACATGTATTTATTTTGCTAACAAGTCAGTCATCTGACTACTTTTTACACAAAACGAAAATAAGTTTTTTTGTCCGTATATAAAAAACATAAAACATGCTTGAGACAAAATTGAGACTCTAATGCTGCAACTAATGATTACAGGAAAACAAAACAATCATTACTGCAAAGTTAACCAGATAAACAAACAAGGTAGAAAAAGGAGTATTCTAATGCTGATTTCATCTCTGTGGTGTTGTGGACTGGAATCAGTGTTTCTAGATTGACATGTTTACATGACATATTTATTCCGATCGGGCTTTTATTCCAATTGCTTGTGTCCATGTAAACATAGTTTATGAAGAACAACATCCTTTAAGTCCTCTTTTTGTTACAATCAGCAGTCTTACTAAGTCTGTTACACTGGACCTTTAAATTGAACAAAAACCAAGGATTGTTTATAGCCAAACTGAAACACGGAAGTCTACAACGTACTGTCATTCATATTTGGTAGAGAAATTTTTAATATGTGCTCAGGATGACCCATCTGCTTGGTGTCCGGTTGCAAACATTCAGGTCTTCAGTGACAATCAATCAAAAAATTAAACCATGAAACTTTAGTCCACACAACATGAAGATGTTTTTAATACTGACCTGTCACAGAGGCTCATCAGTGACCAATACATGCTGCAGCTATGCATTCCTTCACAGGTAAGAGATAGTTCTATGACTCCATCCTCTAAAAATAAGTGCTGTGAAGCATCCTGTCAGTCTTTAGCATGGAATGAATGCAGGTTTGCTGTACCAATAAATAATGTGGACCACAAAGGTCAGTGTATCAAATATGAATAATTTGTGTACACATCTGCCCGTGTATTGTTTCACAAAAAACATAGAACATGCTTGAGACAAAATTGAGACTCTAATGCTGCAACTAATGATTACAGGAAAACAAAACAATCATTACTGCAAAGTTAACCAGATAATCAAACATTTGACTTTGCCAAACATGTACTTGTTTAATGTGTTGTTGACTGCTAAAACCACAGCAGCTACTTTAAACTACAGTACATTTCAAAACATTTAAACAAAGTATAGGACCCAAACTGAAAATGTGTGTCCATACCTCTGATCGTTGAACTGCTTTCATTATAATTTTCTTCTCATGGTAGTTATTCTATTTTTGATGAAATATTTGACTGCTTTCCAGTCTCTATTTTGTAGCGCTTGCGGTTCTGAAGCAATGCAGCGCTCACAGTCCGCTTTACCTGGAACATCTTGCCTCACAATGAACTTCTTCAGATGTTTTTCTACTGCAGCAATTTCCTCTGGTGTCCAACGTCTCACAGGAGCTTGCTTACCTAAGTAGGCAGAAAGAGATCACATTTTGATTAAATTGACAATTTGCAGAGCTGTGATCTGTAGCTCACAAGGCCACTAACTGCGCAAAACTAGCTTCCACTCTTTGTTGAAAGTAAATTCTTCCAAATTTGTTTGCTGATCGTAAACTTTTAAGTGTGACAAATTTGCAATTAACTCAGGAAATCAGAAAGGGGGCAAATACTTTTTCACATATATATTTTCGAACCATTGTCACACATTGGGTCTTATTCCCTTTCTGGGTAGGAAGCTATGTTAGGTGTATTAAGAATTCAGAGACATGCTTTTATTCAATGATATAACCATCAACATTATTTTTTTTAAGGCAACCAATAGACCATTTTCACTAAAAACAAGGTAAAAGACGTTAAAAGCAATTGAGTGGCACTGGCCCAAAAGAGGATGCAAGTCCCAAAGCTTACCTCTCTTTCTTGCAGACACACTCTGGTTTTGGACTTGCGATGTGGAGGTACATTCTTGCAGGGATGACGTGCTGACCTCATCTTCTGACCCCTGTTGTCCTGGCATAGTGACATCTAGAACAGAAAGAACTTTATTAAAAGACATAAAATATGAAGAAACAGTCAGTACAGTGATTATTTTATCAAATCAAATTCTATTTGTACAGCCCAAATTCACAAATCACATTTTGCCTTGGAGGGCTTTACAATCTGTACTGCCAGTTTGCGTCTGCCTTTAGTTCACTGCAATTTGAAGGCAGAAATACTCAGAAATAAAATGTCACACTTACTTTTCTGCTGATATGTCCTGTAGCATCAGAGAAATGCCACATAAACAACATGAAAAACACAATTTTCATCGGAGGGGGTCTTTAAAGAGGAGTGTTCAAGATCAATCTTCTTTCATCGTTCAAGCTCACCCGTTGGAGACACTCCCTGGTTTTGGACTTGTGATGTTGAGGTACAGATGTTCAGGGATGACATGCTCTCCTCATCTTCTGACCCCTGTTCTCCTGGCAGAGAAATGTAATATTACTACTATACTTTGACAATACAGTGCATCATAGAGTAGATTTCAATCCCAGACCCCTGTCTTGCTGAACCAGACTTGCACCCCCGAGACAATGTACTATATTTTGTATCCTTGTCTTCACATAATGTCAGGAAATAGTGAATCAGGGAACCCTGAAAATAAAATACAAATGCAAAGCTCATAAATCTCCATGACAAATTTAAAAACATTCATCACATACCTTCAATGTCCTCTTCTGAAGGCCCCTCTATGCCAATGGTCTCTAAAATATTAATTGATATAGTATTATTGAGTTGGAAAGCTGAGACTGTGGGCAATCTGGCAATCAAGAGCAGAAAAAAAATACAGTTTGTGTGTGCATGTCTAAGTTTGACACGCATTTTTGCATATGTATGGTCTTACAGAGGAGGATATGATTTTAAACTTGCAAATTACCTGCATACAATTCAATTACTTAAAAAATCCAGTTTAAGTCACTTACTGAATGCTGAAGACTAAATATCATATATTGCACCTTTAAAATATAATAAGTCTTAGTACCATTCACGTCAACTTGAATTTCATCCAGGCTCTTTCCTTTGTATTCTCCTAGGCGTCCCTGTTCCATTGCCAGAAGCACTTTGCTGATTTTGGCCAACTGGAGGGTGCCCTCCGGAAGGCGGTAGTGCTTTCGGTGCACAGCAATATTATGGCCAAGGAAGTCTGCCAACTGATCGAGTTCTGTGGTCTTAAGGTTCAATACAGTAGAGAGGGTGGCGATATGTTTCCTTAGTCTTGTTGATGTTAAGGCTTTAGGATTTTCAAGGTGATCACATTCTTTCACAAACTGCCTTATGCAGTCACAAGCCCTTATGTAATGGACAGAGTGAGGTAATGCAAACAGATATCCATTTTCAGACAGCACTCCACATTCTTCTCTCTTCTCAGTCAGAGCATCAAGTGACTCTCTCATGATTGGGGTTAAAAGAACTGGAACCTTTCTTCCTCTCTTTCCTACAATTGTAATCCTTACAAAATGTTTGCACAGCTTCTGTTCAAGCGGTGTAAGGGCCAAGCTAACGTCACCATGTGTGTCTGATGTGTCCTTTGATAGATACGCAGACAGAAGCATCCTGGACACTTCCCCTCCTCTCCGCCGGTTAAACAGTACAACTTGTGTGAGGGTAACTTTTGCAAGCTCCTTCCAGTTTGATGGTGATGGGTGTTTTTGCAGATCATTCAAATGTTGCTGCTGTTTCTCAGCTAGATGACAATGAAACTTTTGAATATCTTGTGTGAAAGGTAACAGTAGAGGAGCATTCCATTTGGTCTGGTCAAGTTGAGTTAATGCTTGGCTTGCAATGTCAAATCTCCAACTTTCTTGATAAAGCAGCGCAAACTCCTCAGCATCTTGAGTAGCTTGTTTATCTTTCTTTTTCAGGCCTTCGGACTTGATAAACATGGCCAAAGAATACAAGCTGTGTCCAACCTTGCGAGCAAGAGACGGACATTGGTATTTGCCAGTTTGCTCACTGAATCCAGATAGGCTCTTTGCAGCAGTGACCACCTGACTGTACTGTTCAGGTTTTATGAGTTCTTGGATGGTCTTCACATGTGTAACTTGTCTTGCTTTCAATAACAGCCTGCCAAGCTCTCTCAGTTTTTGCCGAATATACTGGTGTTGACTGACCACCTTCTCGTTCTTCCTGAACAGTCTGTAACCATATTCAAGAATACAGCGGTCTTCTTTAATAGCAACTGCAATCCTGTCTTGATTCATAACACTTAAGAACTTCCAATAAGCATCATTAAATCCAGGTGGAGCAGGTTCAGCGAAAGCACACAAAGAAAGAACACGAGTTTTACCGGGTTTACTACTCTCAGGTTTGAAGTTGCAAACCTGAAAATGCCGCCACATTGCTCTTCTTGAGAACAAACCATAGCAGTGAATACAATGTGCAAATTCCTGTCCTTCAGATTTTTTCTGTGGTTGCTTCCATGGGATGAGTTTGCCTTTCTGTGTCTCCAAAACCTCACTATTGTGCTCAAAGTTCCCCTTATTTCGTATGTAGTCCAACTGCAGTTTCCTTTCTTTTGAGTTCTTTGGCAAACTGAATGCTTTTGCAACATCTGTTTCATCTTGGTGTTATGCCACAAGTGCCTTGACATTTTCTGGACAAACTTTCTGCAATAAAAGCAGAAATGTTTTTTGTTGTAGCTTCTAGACCCATCCATCTTCTTTAAAACTGGATTGATATACATAGACTGCTCTTCTTCCAGGGGCATTGAAACACTCACATCCTTTTTAGAATATGTTGCAACTATTTTCTTTTCATTACCATCAACTCTGCTATTTGGAAATATTTGTGTGGGGTCATGACCTGTTTTAAAGGGTCTCTTCTGGCTAAAATCAAGCTGGCTCTGACTGGAAGACCTGCTTCTTTTCTGCTTGGAGGACTCACTTCCACTCTCCCTGGGCTTAAACTTGCTCCGACTGGAAGACTTTCTTCTGCTCTCACTAGATGCACCTTTGTTCCTTTTTTTATCTTCCAGGGTTAATTCCAAACTGCTATCACTTTCTGTGCTTTCGTCCTTGGGACATGGAATGTACTCATCTTCACTGCCAATGTTAGAGTTATCTGATTCCACAAGAGGCATCTGAATCTTTAAAAAAAGAAAAAAAAAATGTAACTCATTTTGTAACATTAAGTGTAAACAATCTGAGTACACTTTAATTGTATATGCATACAGCGTGAAGATAAATTCTCTATGGAGCCTTCTATACTGAGTATTTTAAGTTCAAGTAAGTGTAAAGAAATAGAAAGACATACTGCTAATTAATGTTAGACTAAAACTTTTACTAAAAACTAGGTATTGCCATTTTCATTTACTTTAAATGAAAAGAACCAGGAGGTCTGTCTGACCGTTAACATTGGTTCTGCCAGCGTTTCCAGTCAGACACGATCATATTGCATGTATTGCACGGGTTAGAGTATCAACGGACATGAAAATTAAGGCCCGATCCGACCCGGTTAGAGTACATAAAGTCCAAGCCCCGGTACTACACCATTGTGCATAAAGTTGTGAGAAAAAGCAAATATTGCCTATAGCTGGTGAAATCTAAATTGTGCCCATCCCTCATTAAAACCTTGAAACAATTTGAATATGTCATATATACACACAATAAAGCCTCAAAATGATACAAATACAAGAATCAATTAAAGACTTACAGGATGGCGAGAGCTTCTTCTCAGCCTCTGTGAATCCCTTTCAGGCTTAGAAATCAAAGTGCCCTCTGTGCTGTCATCACTTGAATCGTAGAGACAGCCAGCAAAATCTTGTAGTCGATCCATCTGCAAAGGGAAAACATGGAGATATGATTTTCCCTTTTTGTTGACACGATAGAAAAACAAACTGCAGGGAAAAGTGCCCATCAGCTATGTACTCATATTGTTTTAAATAGATTTTAGGAGCTTACCATAATGCTTTTTGTGCGTCTCAGAGGTGGAAGTTCATCATCTGATTGCTCTCTGGAATGGTTGTTTGGAGAAGCCTCATCACAGGTTTCTTTCAGAACAGTTTCATCTGAATCGCACGAATGACGAGAAACCTCTGGTCCACTGTCCATCTGCAAAAGAAAAAAAAAAGTATGTCAAGTAGGGCTGGGCGATATATCGAATATACTTGATATATTGAATATACTCGATATATTGAATATACTCGATATATCGCGGCTTGTTGTCTGTGCGATGTAGAAAATGACTACATCATGAAACTCGAGTGTTGTGACGCATTTGCTTTTAGCCGCTGACTCTCAAATGCTTTCTCGTCTCTCCCTCTCACAGACAGACAAAACAAACGCACCTAGTTACATACGTCAGTCTGATACGTGCAACTTCACACGCCCTTGCCCAGCAGAGGAGGACGAATTAATTCCGAAGAAAAACAGCACAGGATCCATCGTCTGGTGTTGGTTTGGTTTCAACCTAAGGCTAAGGCAAAATATCGAGATATATATCGTGTATCGTGACATGGTCTAAAAATATCGCTGTATTAATAAAAGGCCATATCGCGATTATTAACCTACGATTTTAGGATTGTTAAGTAGTTTTGATCATGACATGATCTGACCAAAAAGCTAAATACAGTAAAGAAATGTAAACAGTGGCCCAGTAGACAGTGGAAGTATAACAGCTTCATACAAGTCACCGCAGATATTGGTGATGGATGAGTCTACAATGTCATTTTACCTGTGCGTTAGTCTCATCTGGCTTTGATTCCATGTGGAACATCTGAGGTAGAGGGTTGGTCTCTGTCTCTGCTGCTGCAGGAGTCTGAGGGTCTTTCACCTGAAATTTAGATAGCAGACAAGAAGACAATTAGAACTGACAGAAATCACAACTGTATGTGGAGACATTTACAGGCTAATAAGGTTACCTAATGGTTAAACTGTTTCTGAAACAGCACAGACCGTCAAACTGAGAGCACAACATAGTCTTTCTAAAAGTAGTAGGCACCTCTCATAACCTATGATAAGGATTTGCAGTGGGTCACATTGTAAAGTTTGCTTTCAAACTCATAACAGCTCAGACAGTGTGCAATTACAAATGTTAAAATCAAACTTGAGATTATGCCAGGTTCTGGACAGTGCCATAGGAACAGTTTGAGTGAGAACCACACGGAAGGGCCCCACATGGGAGAGACTGGAAACATACGAGTGGTGTGTTACCTGGTCTCATCGAGGAGAGACAAGAGAACAAGTGTGTTTGTGACATAAAAGGCCCCATAAGGACATGACTGGAAACATGCGTGTGTGTGGGACATTAACTGGCCATTATCACACCACCCAAAAAGTACTTCTGACAATGTGAACATTGGCCCATTTTGAAAGTAGAACAGCTTCATACAAGTCACCACAGATATTGGTGATGGATGCGTCTACAATGTCATTTTACCTGTGCGTTAGTCTCATCTGGCTTTGATTCCATGTGGAACATCTGAGGTAGAGGGTTGGTCTCTGTCTCTGCTGCTGCAGGAGTCTGAGGGTCTTTCACCTGAAATTTAGATAGCAGACAAGAAGACAATTAGAACTGACAGAAATCACAACTGTATGTGGAGACATTTACAGGCTAATAAGGTTACCTAATGGTTAAACTGTTTCTGAAACAGCACAGACCGTCAAACTGAGAGCACAACATGGTCTTTCTAAAAGTAGTAGGCACCTCTAATAACCTATGATAAGGATTTGCAGTGGGTCACATTGTAAAGTTTGCTTTCAAACTCATAACAGCTCAGACAGTGTGCAATTACAAATGTTAAAATCAAACTTGAGATTATGCCAGGTTCTGGACAGTGCCATAGGAACAGTTTGAGTGAGAACCACACGGAAGGGCCCCACATGGGTGAGACTAGAAACATGAGTGGTGTGTTACAGTATGTTACCTGGTCTCATCGAGGAGAGACAAGAGAACAAGTGTGTTTGTGACATAAAAGGCCCCATAAGGACATGACTGGAAACATGCGTGCGTGTGTGACATTAACTGGCCATTATCACACCACACAAAAAGTAATTCTGACAATGTGAACATTGGCCCATTTTGAAAGTAGAACAGCTTCATACAAGTCACCACAGATATTGGTGATGGATGCATCTACAATGTCATTTTACCTGTGCGTTAGTCTCATCTGGCTTTGATTCCATGTGGAACATCTGAGGTAGAGGGTTGGTCTCTGTCTCTGCTGCTGCAGGAGTCTGAGGGTCTTTCACCTGAAATTTAGATAGCAGACAAGAAGACAATTAGAACTGACAGAAATTACAACTGTATGTGGAGACATTTACAGGCTAATAAGGTTACCTAATGGTTAAACTGTTTCTGAAACAGCACAGACCGTCAAACTGAGAGCACAACATAGTCTTTCTAAAAGTAGTAGGCACCTCTCATAACCTATGATAAGGATTTGCAGTGGGTCACATTGTAAAGTTTGCTTTCAAACTCATAACAGCTCAGACAGTGTGCAATTACAAATGTTAAAATCAAACTTGAGATTATGCCAGGTTCTGGACAGTGCCATAGGAACAGTTTGAGTGAGAACCACACGGAAGGGCCCCACATGGGTGAGACTAGAAACATGAGTGGTGTGTTACAGTATGTTACCTGGTCTCATCGAGGAGAGACAAGAGAACAAGTGTGTTTGTGACATAAAAGGCCCCATAAGGACATGACTAGAAACATGCGTGTGTGTGTGTGTGTGACATTAACTGGCCATTATCACACCACCCAAAAAGTAATTCTGACAATGTGAACATTGGCCCATTTTGAAAGTAGAACAGCTTCATACAAGTCACCACAGATATTGGTGATGGATGCATCTACAATGTCATTTTACCTGTGCGTTAGTCTCATCTGGCTTTGATTCCATGTGGAACATCTGAGGTAGAGGGTTGGTCTCTGTCTCTGCTGCTGCAGGAGTCTGAGGGTCTTTCACCTGAAATTTAGATAGCAGACAAGAAGACAATTAGAACTGACAGAAATCACAACTGTATGTGGAGACATTTACAGGCTAATAAGGTTACCTAATGGTTAAACTGTTTCTGAAACAGCACAGACCGTCAAACTGAGAGCACAACATGGTCTTTCTAAAAGTAGTAGGCACCTCTCATAACCTATGATAAGGATTTGCAGTGGGTCACATTGTAAAGTTTGCTTTCAAACTCATAACAGCTCAGACGGTGTGCAATTACAAATGTTAAAATCAAACTTGAGATTATGCCAGGTTCTGGACAGTGCCATAGGAACAGTTTGAGTGAGAACCACACGGAAGGGCCCCACATGGGTGAGACTAGAAACATGAGTGGTGTGTTACAGTATGTTACCTGGTCTCATCGAGGAGAGACAAGAGAACAAGTGTGTTTGTGACATAAAAGGCCCCATAAGGACATGACTGGAAACATGCGTGTGTGTGTGTGTGACATTAACTGGCCATTATCACACCACCCAAAAAGTACTTCTGACAATGTGAACATTGGTCCATTTTGAAAGTAGAACAGCTTCATACAAGTCACCACAGATATTGGTGATGGATGAGTCTACAATGTCATTTTACCTGTGCGTTAGTCTCATCTGGCTTTGATTCCATGTGGAACATCTGAGGTAGAGGGTTGGTCTCTGTCTCTGCTGCTGCAGGAGTCTGAGGGTCTTTCACCTGAAATTTAGATAGCAGACAAGAAGACAATTAGAACTGACAGAAATCACAACTGTATGTGGAGACATTTACAGGCTAATAAGGTTACCTAATGGTTAAACTGTTTCTGAAACAGCACAGACCGTCAAACTGAGAGCACAACATGGTCTTTCTAAAAGTAGTAGGCACCTCTCATAACCTATGATAAGGATTTGCAGTGGGTCACATTGTAAAGTTTGCTTTCAAACTCATAACAGCTCAGACAGTGTGCAATTACAAATGTTAAAATCAAACTTGAGATTATGCCAGGTTCTGGACAGTGCCATAGGAACAGTTTGAGTGAGAACCACACGGAAGGGCCCCACATGGGTGAGACTAGAAACATGAGTGGTGTGTTACAGTATGTTACCTGGTCTCATCGAGGAGAGACAAGAGAACAAGTGTGTTTGTGACATAAAAGGCCCCATAAGGACATGACTGGAAACATGCGTGTGTGTGTGTGTGACATTAACTGGCCATTATCACACCACCCAAAAAGTACTTCTGACAATGTGAACATTGGTCCATTTTGAAAGTAGAACAGCTTCATACAAGTCACCACAGATATTGGTGATGGATGAGTCTACAATGTCATTTTACCTGTGCGTTAGTCTCATCTGGCTTTGATTCCATGTGGAACATCTGAGGTAGAGGGTTGGTCTCTGTCTCTGCTGCTGCAGGAGTCTGAGGGTCTTTCACCTGAAATTTAGATAGCAGACAAGAAGACAATTAGAACTGACAGAAATCACAACTGTATGTGGAGACATTTACAGGCTAATACGGTTACCTAATGGTTAAACTGTTTCTGAAACAGCACAGACCGTCAAACTGAGAGCACAACATAGTCTTTCTAAAAGTAGTAGGCACCTCTCACAACCTATGATAAGGATTTGCAGTGGGTCACATTGTAAAGTTTGCTTTGCTCAGACAGTGTGCAATTACAAATGTTAAAATCAAACTTGAGATTATGCCAGGTTCTGGACAGTGCCATAGGAACAGTTTGAGTGAGAACCACACGGAAGGGCCCCACATGGGAGAGACTGGAAACATACGAGTGGTGTGTTACAGTATGTTACCTGGTCTCATCGAGGAGAGACAAGAGAACAAGTGTGTTTGTGACATAAAAGGCCCCATAAGGACATGACTGGAAACATGCGTGTGTGTGTGACATTAACTGGCCATTATCACACCACCCAAAAAGTAATTCTGACAATGTGAACATTGGCCCATTTTGAAAGTAGAACAGCTTCATACAAGTCACCACAGATATTGGTGATGGATGAGTCTACAATGTCATTTTACCTGTGCGTTAGTCTCATCTGGCTTTGATTCCATGTGGAACATCTGAGGTAGAGGGTTGGTCTCTGTCTCTGCTGCTGCAGGAGTCTGAGGGTCTTTCACCTGAAATTTAGATAGCAGACAAGAAGACAATTAGAACTGACAGAAATCACAACTGTATGTGGAGACATTTACAGGCTAATAAGGTTACCTAATGGTTAAACTGTTCCTGAAACAGCACAGACCGTCAAACTGAGAGCACAACATAGTCTTTCTAAAAGTAGTAGGCACCTCTAATAACCTATGATAAGGATTTGCAGTGGGTCACATTGTAAAGTTTGCTTTCAAACTCATAACAGCTCAGACAGTGTGCAATTACAAATGTTAAAATTGAACTTGAGATTATGTCAGGTTCTGGACAGTGCCATAGGAACAGTTTGAGTGAGAACCACACGGAAGGGCCCCACATGGGTGAGACTAGAAACATGAGTGGTGTGTTACAGTATGTTACCTGGTCTCATTAAGGAGGGCCAGAGAACAAGTGTGTTTGTGACATAAAAGGCCCCATAAGGACATGACTAGAAACATGCGTGTGTGTGTGTGTGTGTGACATTAACTGGCCATTATCACACCACCCAAAAAGTAATTCTGACAATGTGAACATTGGCCCATTTTGAAAGTAGAACAGCTTCATACAAGTCACCACAGATATTGGTGATGGATGCATCTACAATGTCATTTTACCTGTGCGTTAGTCTCATCTGGCTTTGATTCCATGTGGAACATCTGAGGTAGAGGGTTGGTCTCTGTCTCTGCTGCTGCAGGAGTCTGAGGGTCTTTCACCTGAAATTTAGATAGCAGACAAGAAGACAATTAGAACTGACAGAAATCACAACTGTATGTGGAGACATTTACAGGCTAATAAGGTTACCTAATGGTTAAACTGTTTCTGAAACAGCACAGACCGTCAAACTGAGAGCACAACATAGTCTTTCTAAAAGTAGTAGGCACCTCTCATAACCTATGATAAGGATTTGCAGTGGGTCACATTGTAAAGTTTGCTTTCAAACTCATAACAGCTCAGACAGTGTGCAATTACAAATGTTAAAATCAAACTTGAGATTATGCTAGGTTCTGGACAGTGCCATAGGAACAGTTTGAGTGAGAACCACACGGAAGGGCCCCACATGGGTGAGACTAGAAACATACGAGTGGTGTGTTACAGTATGTTACCTGGTCTCATCGAGGAGAGACGAGAGAACAAGTGTGTTTGTGACATAAAAGGCCCCATAAGGACATGACTGGAAACATGCGTGTGTGTGTGTGACATTAACTGGCCATTATCACACCACCCAAAAAGTAATTCTGACAATGTGAACATTGGCCCATTTTGAAAGTAGAACAGCTTCATACAAGTCACCACAGATATTGGTGATGGATGCATCTACAATGTCATTTTACCTGTGCGTTAGTCTCATCTGGCTTTGATTCCATGTGGAACATCTGAGGTAGAGGGCTGGTCTCTGTCTCTGCTGCTGCAGGAGTCTGAGGGTCTTTCACCTGAAATTTAGATAGCAGACAAGAAGACAATTAGAACTGACAGAAATCACAACTGTATGTGGAGACATTTACAGGCTAATAAGGTTACCTAATGGTTAAACTGTTTCTGAAAGCACAGACCGTCAAACTGAGAGCACAACATAGTCTTTCTAAAAGTAGTAGGCACCTCTCACAACCTATGATAAGGATTTGCAGTGGGTCACATTGTAAAGTTTGCTTTCAAACTCATAACAGCTCAGACAGTGTGCAATTACAAATGTTAAAATCAAACTTGAGATTATGCTAGGTTCTGGACAGTGCCATAGGAACAGTTTGAGTGAGAACCACACGGAAGGGCCCCACATGGGTGAGACTAGAAACATACGAGTGGTGTGTTACAGTATGTTACCTGGTCTCATCGAGGAGAGACAAGAGAACAAGTGTGTTTGTGACATAAAAGGCCCCATAAGGACATGACTGGAAACATGCGTGTGTGTGTGTGACATTAACTGGCCATTATCACACCACCCAAAAAGTACTTCTGACAATGTGAACATTGGCCCATTTGAAAGTAGAACAGCTTCATACAAGTCACCACAGATATTGGTGATGGATGCATCTACAATGTCATTTTACCTGTGCGTTAGTCTCATCTGGCTTTGATTCCATGTGGAACATCTGAGGTAGAGGGTTGGTCTCTGTCTCTGCTGCTGCAGGAGTCTGAGGGTCTTTCACCTGAAATTTAGATAGCAGACAAGAAGACAATTAGAACTGACAGAAATCACAACTGTATGTGGAGACATTTACAGGCTAATACGGTTACCTAATGGTTAAACTGTTTCTGAAACAGCACAGACCGTCAAACTGAGAGCACAACATAGTCTTTCTAAAAGTAGTAGGCACCTCTCATAACCTATGATAAGGATTTGCAGTGGGTCACATTGTAAAGTTTGCTTTGCTCAGACAGTGTGCAATTACAAATGTTAAAATCAAACTTGAGATTATGCTAGGTTCTGGACAGTGCCATAGGAACAGTTTGAGTGAGAACCACACGGAAGGGCCCCACATGGGTGAGACTAGAAACATACGAGTGGTGTGTTACAGTATGTTACCTGGTCTCATCGAGGAGAGACGAGAGAACAAGTGTGTTTGTGACATAAAAGGCCCCATAAGGACATGACTGGAAACATGCGTGTGTGTGTGACATTAACTGGCCATTATCACACCACCCAAAAAGTAATTCTGACAATGTGAACATTGGCCCATTTTGAAAGTAGAACAGCTTCATACAAGTCACCACAGATATTGGTGATGGATGCATCTACAATGTCATTTTACCTGTGCGTTAGTCTCATCTGGCTTTGATTCCATGTGGAACATCTGAAGTAGAGGGTTGGTCTCTGTCTCTGCTGCTGCAGGAGTCTGAGGGTCTTTCACCTGAAATTTAGATAGCAGACAAGAAGACAATTAGAACTGACAGAAATCACAACTGTATGTGGAGACATTTACAGGCTAATAAGGTTACCTAATGGTTAAACTGTTTCTGAAACAGCACAGACCGTCAAACTGAGAGCACAACATAGTCTTTCTAAAAGTAGTAGGCACCTCTCACAACCTATGATAAGGATTTGCAGTGGGTCACATTGTAAAGTTTGCTTTCAAACTCATAACAGCTCAGACAGTGTGCAATTACAAATGTTAAAATCAAACTTGAGATTATGCCAGGTTCTGGACAGTGCCATAGGAACAGTTTGAGTGAGAACCACACGGAAGGGCCCCACATGGGTGAGACTAGAAACATACGAGTGGTGTGTTACAGTATGTTACCTGGTCTCATCGAGGAGAGACAAGAGAACAAGTGTGTTTGTGACATAAAAGGCCCCATAAGGACATGACTGGAAACATGCGTGTGTGTGGGACATTAACTGGCCATTATCACACCACCCAAAAAGGAAATCTGACAATGTGTACATTGGCCCATTTGAAAGTAGAACAGCTTCATACAAGTCACCACAGATATTGGTGATGGATGCGTCTACAATGTCATTTTACCTGTGCGTTAGTCTCATCTGGCTTTGATTCCATGTGGAACATCTGAGGTAGAGGGCTGGTCTCTGTCTCTGTTGCTGCAGGAGTCTTCACCTGGATTTCAATTAAACAAGAATCAAACAAACTGATGTTAAATCATATCACACAGATCAAAGATCACATGCATTCCCATAGATAAACTCATATGGGAAACAATATTGGACAAAATTTGCTTTTACAAGATGGCACATTTTTACACACTCATTTGTCAAAAAAAATATTCATGCTGAATCTAACCAACTCACCATACTGCGCCAAGGCCATTTTGCATCACCATAGCTGTAGTCAATTTCAGATCCTATATCTATTTTCTTCAGGGCAAAAAGGCACAAGTGCGGCTTGTTGTTTACTATGATTTTTCTCATGACACAATTTGGATTTTTGTGGTTGTCATTGACTAATCTTCCAAGAGATCCATCTTCTTCAGATGCATCAAGGCTGAAAAGTACAAGAAATCAGTTTTGTTGGAAGACATAATTTTAGTACTCGTGCTTTAGTTCAATCATTAACTATTAAAAGTTTATTTCAGGGTTCAAGGTTAATTTCTCTAATCTATAAAAAACATCTCTTTACATGCTCACCACAAGTGACGGTTCTGCCACTCAAAGTCAAAGAGAAATGTGGAGTCAATCTCTGAGTACGGTAGTGACCGGCATTCTTCCTGTGTGAGGAGTTTACCCCTGTACTCCAAAACAAAGTCCCCTGGTTCAATGGGCTGCGTCGCAAACACTCCTCTTCCTAGAAGAATATAACAAAGAAAACGATTAATTTGCTTTTGAAATGCACAAGTTCTGTCAAGGAACCTTCTACAACTTACCTTTGAAACTGTCTATGAGTCTTGACATAAATCCAGACTTGTCAGTGCAAGACAGAATATATGTCTTTGCATCATCTACAGGCTTTATCCTTCTCCTCCTTTTGGACATAATGGCTCTGTGAAAATATTTTTAATTATTACTACACATACGATATAAGAGATTTGTTCAGTGAGTCAAGTTTATATTGTCATGAGTTGCCTAGATTGCTAACTGCTGATATACATAAAACAATTATTGAAAACAAACAGTAGTGTTTCCCCTGGGTTTATGGCATGTTGTCCTCTTCTCTCTCTATCAGGTTATAGGTGTGTGTGATTATGCGTTTGTTTGTGTGTAAAAATGAAATAGCTTTGCTTTAATTAGATCAATAACATCATTATTTTCCCATACTGAATGTCAAGTTAATTTCATTTATCAAAAAACTTCAAAAGATGTAATTTCAGGTCACTTTTCCCATGTTTAATTTGAATTAATAATGATATTAATTATCTAATTTAAGCAAAGATAAAAAAAGAGGTCACTTAATTAGTTCAAGAGTTAATTTATAAAGCTCTTAAGCACTTTTGGATTTCATTTTCAATTTTAGGGAGTTGATATACAGTTTAATTTCATTATAGTAGCATGTAAAGATGGGTATTTTTTTATAAACTTAGACGAAAGGCTAGTCCAAATTTATAGATTTATAATTTCATTTATATTTATACATTTCTAGACTATTAGACTTTGTGCCTTATATAATTTGTCTTATATAATTGTCTTAAAAAGATCGCTAGCTGCTAATGTTAGCAGCTAGCGATCGCTAACTGCTAATGTTAGCAGCTAGCGATCGCTAACGTTAGCGCTAATGTTAGCTCGCCCATTATATCGCTAAGTTAGCAGCTAACCGCGAGTAGCTAACGGTAGCAGCAAACAGTTATTGTAATAATCTGTAAAAGAAAATCGCGAGCTGCTAATGTTAGCACGCGTATTATATAGCTTACGCCAGCAGCTAAACACAACTAGTTTACAGTAGCAGCTAACAGTTACTGTAATAAATTAATTAACATAACTAAGATATAAACGATATAAATCCAACAAATTCACACCTACCTGTTGCATGCTGTCGATCTTGAGCTTGATCTTCCTCTTCTTCTTGTTAAAACCCTACCCACTTCCTGAAGTGTGTAAACAAACTTCCGGTGTGTGTGTGTCCGTACCTTCCACCTTACAAGCTCCGGGGGGCGGTAGTGAGCAAAAAGTTTACACACACTTACACACACATTTCCAGTTTTTCTGACCTTGTGGGCCAAGTGAAAAAAAAGCAAGAGGGGCATCAGGGGGGGCTGCAAAGCTCATTTTGAATGAAAACCGGTGTGGGGCCCACCATTTAGGGCCCCATACCGGTTGTGGGCCCCCCGCGGTTGGTGTGCTCCCTGCGGTGGGACCCCATGAAGTAAGAAATGTAAGTGCACGCACACACACACACACACACACACACACACACACACACACACACACACACAGACGCAGTTGTGTGTCTCATTTGCCATCAGTGAAGCATGTTGTTATCCTCTGCTCAGCGCTCTCTCATGAAATGTAGGGCAGGGACAACAACAGGTGCCTGTGCGGGCGACAGCCTGCAGAGCCTCCTGGGCTAAATGCTTCACACTCGCTTCATTTCGACATGCGACAGCCTTGTAAGGATTAATTATTTCCCCTGGGGATGGAAGAATATGCTTTTTCCCTTCCTGAGAGCAGGAGGCTATGAGCACTCGCGAGCACATGAAACAGCTTAAAGTAAATGAACAGAGGAGCCGAGGCTAGCGCCGCTCTTTGCAGGCAAGAAGAAGAAGAAGAAGAAGAAGAAGAAAAAAGAAAAAAAAACTTTCACATGAAAGGAATGTAAACAAACCAAGCATATGATTGAACTGCATTAGAGATCAGATAAAAGCTGAGGCAAACACATGCATTAGTTCTGAGAGATCACGCGCCAGGGAGCGGAGATAGCAGGGAGGCAATTAATGGGTTGACCTTCGTCCTTAATCACCCAGTGCCTGGCACACAATGCCCATGTGTGTCAGAGGAGCACATCTCTAAATGCCACCCCTCATTAGCACGATGAACACAGTGAGAGAGGCTATCTGCGCGCTGTTACACTCTCCAGTGGTCAGACAGAGATAGTGAGGCTGGGATAGGATAACATGGCAGCACAGGCCTGGACTGAGCTGCAGTGCACCATGATATGATCTAGAAATCCCATTTCACTTGGAGGATGGGCACTCTTCTTTCTCTCCCTTTTTTGATTGGCATGAAACTCCCCAAGCGCAACGTCCTTGGTGTACCCACTGCTGTCACTGTGACTGTGTGTGTGTGTATCTGTGCACATTTAGTGGTGAAGGGGGTGCCCAATTCTGAACACTCAATTAACACTCCTTTAATTAGCCAGCAGTACATTTTGAATTCTGATGAACTAATTTCCTTGGTGTGTGTGTGTTCTGGTAAAGATGAGGTCCACTGGGTACGAAACAGCAATAAAGAGGGAAGTAGCTAGATTAGACTGTAAAAAAAAAAAAAAAAAAAAAATCCATTAAATTTGTACACTTCTTCTAAGTGAGAGGTCAAATCGTGTTGATCACTAGAAGCAAGAAGCAGACACAGAAGAGGGAGTTATAGGTGGGGAGGAGACTTGAGAGGGGAAAAGAAGGGGTCAGAAGCTATGTGAGAGTGCAGCACCAAATCCAGAAGACCATTAGAATGCTCTGCATTTTAATTAGAGCTTTAAATGAATAAGGAGAGTAAAAAGTCTGGGAGGAATGACCGAAATACCCATTTATTAGTGTTCCAAGGCAAAAATTATGAGCAGGTTGGAGAGGTTTTATCTTATTAGTGGAGAAAATGCTCCGACACAACAAAAATCCCCGAGCATTTTTCTCACTCACCCGTCTGCAAGTTCATTTATTTACTGCGAGCTTTTGATTCCCTCGGACCATTTTCATGAGTGCTCGTTGAGATGAAGTGAAACTGCAATTAAGTTTTCAGAGAAAACGTATGCATAATAACTCTGATCAAACTAAGAGAGCAGACTGCGGTGAGGTCGAGGCAAAAACAACATCAGGCATGAGATTAGCACAGAGATGAAGGGAAATACGGGGTCAGTTTCAGTCCAAGGCCAAAGCCACAGTCTGACAGCTGTTTCCCCCGAGAGTGACGGTGTTAAATGTGTATAAGCCAGGGGACGTACACTCACCAGGCGCTTTATTAGGTACACACCTGCTCAACTCTTTGTTAAAGCGAATATCTAATCAGACGATCACAAAGCAGCAAGTTAATGAATTTAGCCACATACATATGGCCAAGGTGACCTGCTGAAGCTCAAACTGAGCGCCAGAACAGGAAAGAAAGGGGATTTAAGTGACTTTGAACATGGCCTGGTTATAGGTGCCACTCAGGCTGGTCTGTGTATGCCAGAAACGGAAGAGAATGGCTTAGAAAAAGAGGAAATATTCAGTGAGGGCTTCACATTTAACACAGAAGAATCAATACCATACAAATCAATAAATCCACAAATTGATTTAGTATAAAACAAAGGAAAAATCATATAGATAGGAAACTATATAAAGAAAATGAAGACACATGTTAAGCAGAAGACCATCTCTGAAAACACAACATGTCAAACCTCGACATGGACGGGGCAACAGGAGACCACCCTGGTGTCCTTTGTACCCAATAAATTGGCCGCTTTATTGGGTACAACAACTCCGTGAGTGGAAAACTGCACAGTCTCTGTTAGTTTGTCTGACTTTGAGCAGTAAGAGGTGGATTTTGAGGAAGGTTTCTAGGGATGTAGGTTATGGTCCAAGAAAGAAATGACTTTGGTGATGATCTGGCCAAAGTCTTGGATTCAGGATTCTTTTTTAAAACTTCTGTAGATAGGTGATTGTACTGACACTGTGTGAAACCGTGCGCCCTTGGCAGAAATGTGTGCTTCCTCAAGTTTTAAGTCCTCAATTAACACATTTAAGACCCGGCCGGCCGGTCTTCCTTTCCAATCTTTCACCAGCAAAGGACACTTCGCCTCTGCCTTTACCGTAATTAAATCAATCTAATTATTAATCCAAAGATTCTTCAAATCCATTTAGCTTGGTGAAAGTTTGACCTGTCAAATGCATTGCAGCCTTTATTGTTCCCTAGAGGAACCCTTGACCTGTGGCTATGGTTTAGTTTTTAACAGATAGGATCAAGGTCTATGACATCCTCTCTCTCCACCTCCGTTAAGTCCCCTCTAAAAAAAAGGAAGGGGTCAATGACGGGGAGGGGGGGGGGGGGGGGACGCAGAAGCAGCTTTGCGTCCTGAACAATACCTGCCTTGTGCTAATGGAGGTGTCATCTGGCACAGGGCTGATTAGTCAGCGATTACAGCCAGGCCTCAATTGCCGTGACAACTGCTGCAAACACAATGGGCCCTGATAGAGCCAGCTGTTTGGTCCTCTGCAATTAACCCTGCATCCCACTCGTCTCCGGCAGTGCGCTGCCTCTAATTGACTATCAGGCTCACAAAGCAGGGGCTGTCGGCCAGACCCCCTGGACGCAGCCCCCCGCCCCTCTGCCAAGGTAGAGATGATAATAATAGAGGCGTCATGTGGACTCGGCTGCCAGTCAATCAAAGCCTCGGTGCCCCACAGGAGCTTCCTGAGGAGAGAGAGCGCAGAGGAAGCACATGTATGAGCCAGTGATCAACAGGGTAGTGGAGCCTCGCAGGGGGGCAGACATGTTGAATATGCCCTCAGTCAGGGTACTAATCAATTCAAGTGCATGTGAGGGGGGGAAAAGGAAACCCTGCTGCTTGCTTGATATCAGAAAAGCCATTTTTAGGAACACTCATCTCTCTCTGTTCCTCTGATGGTTGATTTTCTGTGCAACAACACAGCGAGGGGAGAAAGAAAAAAATCAAGGCAATTATTTGTCAGGCCTTCGCTATCTATAATTGCAAAGATAAAAATCAAACTGCACTGATTTCTCAGAGGATAGAGCTGTCTGAATTCACAGCTGCTTGTGTCATCACAATCATCAAACACATGCATATTCTAAGACAGCCGGAGAAAATGTGCTCTTCGCTCCGCTTCTCTCTGTCACTCTATGTATTATTAATCAGACATCTAACTCTTAATGTAACATAAATCAACAAACTGGATAAACACATGACGCTTAAACAAGTTAAAAATACACACATGGTTTGCTTTGGAATCAACGTCAGACTAAAGTATGGAAAGCTGGAAAATGACACGTTTAAAAACAAAATACGGTGTTGGACAACACGGGTAAAAATACTGCAACCGGGTTTCACTAAACAGTCCACTCATCTGTCAAAGGCGTGCAGACATGGCTCAAAGTCAGAAAATGGACCGAAAATAGACAAATCTAATCTTTCATTTCATCAAAGTCAATCACATTTAAGATTTTAATCTCTCTACTTCCTGCAGATAGAATGAAATACCAAATTGAGAAGCTCATTTCTCGCCTGCTTCTCACCACAGGCTGCAGCAGGAGGACACTGAAGGAGCCTGTAGTGAGATAATTCATGTGTGGTTAATACAGTGCACTGAAACAGAGATAAGGTCCACAGCTGACAGCTGACACGGAGAAAAAAAAAACCCCACACTATTTATTAATAATATTCTTTTACAGTCTGATGGTGACGGCGGACAATGGGTCCAATCAAAACAGCTAATTTGGTTTCAATAATAAAAGTTTCATCCCAGAGAAATGTGAAATCCGGCCACCAGAGCACTGTCATGTTTACATTTCCTCGTTAGGATTTATCTCTAATGCCAGATGTTACTGAATCGGCCATGAAAATTAATTAGCTGGTCTGATGTGGCAACCTTGTGCTCCTTCCAGACAGACCTGGCTTTTATGGGCTGTGGGGGAAATTACAGAGAATTGATTGATCCTGAAGGACTCCTCTGTACACATGGCCTGGCAGACAGAGGTGCACACACACACACACACACGCACACACACGCATGCACGCACATGCACACGCACACGCACGCACACACACACACACACACACAGACAGAGAGACAGAGACAGAGAGAGACAGGGAGAGACATTTAAACCTGCTAAAAACAACTAATTCAAACATTTTACCCTTCAGGTTAAACCTGACGTCCTTTCTCTTAATATCCACAACATTAATTCCTATCTGTTAAAATCTAATAATCTAAATAAACCATATATTGAAAAAGCTAGCATATATAGGATTTTACGGCCTCTAAAATCGTCAGAAACAACAACATTGCATTCAAAATGGATGAATTTCTCTCTGCGTGCCTTCTTGTTCTTGTTTTATTTTTTACTGCTTTCTCTCTTCTTCATCCTCTCTACCTCTACTCTACCTCTATCCCACTCCCCGCCCCCTCCTCCTTCCCCCTTCAATCCCCCTCTCTGTCTCTTCTGTCTCCCTCTCTGAGTAAGTGAGTTTCATCTGGGGTGCTTGCCGGGCAAAATCACCTCGGGGCGAACACTTTATTATCTGTAGTCAAAGCGTCACCACAAATACCATTCTACACACACAAGTGTCACTTTCCATTTGTCTGCACTCTGGCTGCATTAGCAGAGCCCAGCCGGCCCAGAGCCTCATCTCAAACACGCCCGGCAGAGGAAAACTAACAGCGTGGGAAAGCACTCGTCCTGCATTCCTCGCCCATTAACACCACTGGCACCAGCAGAGCAGACCTACTGCCTCTCTGGGGAATTAAAAACATCATCGTCATCATCAGCAGCAGCAGCAGCAGCAGCACTGCACTTTGTGAAGTAGCTCATGAAGTGATGAAAAGGGGAGATATTTAGTCTCGGTCTTTTATATTAAGTGTAAGGAATCAGTAGACAAAGTAAACAAATGCAGTATAGGATTTCCCCAAAATCCAATGCATGTGTTAATTACTGATGACCCAGCTGAGCCGAGCTGAGACAACACAACACAACACAACACAACACCACTGACCACCACTGACGCACCAAACAAATACAGAAACTGGGGTAACATGTTTAGCTCACAACACACGCTTCATGAAAACCACAGCTTCATACTTTTTTATAGTTTTACTGTATGACTTGTTCATTTGTGTTGTATTTATACTTTCTACAGTATTTTATTGTTTTATTGTTTGTTGTTAGGTTTATATTTTATTTGTCTTATTTATCTCTGATGTACAAGCACATGCACTTTGTTTCAGCTGTTGTTGTTTTTTAAAGTGCCTTATAAATAAAGTTGGATTGGATTGGATGACTTCTATGCTCAGATACATCAAGCTACAGTTGCAGACTTCAGTTCTTGTGTCAGTGTGAAAGCACTAGTGGGGAATTAAATAAAGTGTGTCCGCCTCCACTCCACTAGGTGGCGACGTGCCCCCTTTCAGCTTGTTAGTATTCGGTATTTTCCAGTTGACCTAAAACATAAATTCTACGTCAGTCCCAAAATGCATTGCTCTGGATTTTGACATTTTTTTTTCTCAGTGTTTTCATCTTCTATTGTGTACTTGATTCTTCTATTATTTACAGGTCAAAGCCAGGGGCTGGGAACTGTCGAGCATATGTATACATGCAATAGTAATTAGACTCCCTCTTGCATTGTCTTGGCGTTTTAGTGCGACTTTTTTGGATTTGGTACAGTTTCACTCTGGGAAAGGTTTTCACATGTATTTTACAATTCCAATTTTCATCAGACCAAGACGGTCATTTCTTAAGTAAATCGCACCCTGAGGATCAATGAAGTATTTCTGACTCTGGTTTCTTTTTAATAGTCAACATCATAAAACATACTAACGAAATCACTCTACTTGCCCTCTGAATATGGAATTCTACCAGAAAAATGTTGTATACTTTCACACTGGGAACAGAGACAAGGAAATGATTTTAAAAATTCACAGGGCTTTTTCCATTTCCAACAACTTATTGGCAACACAATGTTGACATAAGCGATTCAAAATGCAAAAAAAATAAAATTATAATAATAAAAATGAATAAAATATCACAGAACTGCTCTCTGTTTAATAGTTAAGTTTAGCCAAAGGGCTTAGTGGAGTGCATGGTTCCATATACTGTGGCCCTGGACTGTGATGAGCCAGCCCTGCAGCCTGCCTGGGCCACCCTCATTGTGCATACAACATGGTCTAGAAAGCAGAGCTTTATCAGCATCTAATAGCCCAAGTCAGCACAAGCAGCGGGGTGGTTATGCGTTGCGACTGGCACACCAGCTGATATTGTCATGTGCGATTAGGGTTGTGCTCATGAGCCCGTGAACTCATTCCTGTGGCATCAAAGTCGACCCCCGTCCCCTCCTCCCCTGCATTTATATATCCTCTCTGGTGCCCTCTCATCTTTCCCTATAGGTCTTTCCGTTTTCCATTCAGCCGCGTCATCTCACAGTGCGCCCACAGCGGACCTGTGCTCTGCCACGAAACAGATAACGCGTCAAAATACGACAAGTTAAACTGGTTTTATTTCCAAAACAAATCTCTGCAGCTCAATTGACCTCGTGCAGGAGGGTCATCCACATGTTAGAGCGAGCCAGTTCAACCAAGAAGCAGTCGGTGCCAAAATTGTTTTGTCTCAGTGCCTTTCTGCAGATGACAAGGCTGATAGAGAGGAACAAAGAGCGGCTCATGGGGGAAAGAAAGACAAACTGTGAGGCGAGTTATGGGGAAACGTCACAAAGACGACGAGCAACCCGCGACAAAGAGCTAACAAAGAAACACAGCGAGCGAAAATCCTGACCTGAAAGATTAATGTCAGGTCCTTCGCTTCCTGTCTTAAGGAGAATATGCCGTGTTGTTACACTGAAGGCGACGAGAGCCAGCAGCGTGCACATGGTCATGCATAAACTCAAACGGACACAGTAACAAAACACACACAGCGCTGAAAGTGAAGGACCCCAGAGGTAGAGTTTGTAAGTGCACACAGAGATAAGAACAGAGATAAGAAAAGGAACCAGAGCAGGGAGGAAAGAAAAAAGCCAGAGAGTGGGAGAGACGAGGGGAGGCTGGAGGCGCCTGGGCAGGCCTGTCAGACCGGAGGAAGTGCTGGTGCACAGGCCTGCAGGTAAATGGGAGAAGAAAGGCGCCTGCAGGCTGCCTGAGGCAAGCCTGGGCCCTTCTGTTCTATCATTTAGAAGACAAGTCCTCCACTGATTCCCAATTAATATTTAACACTGTACAGACAACAAGGCACTCCACTGCAGTACACATGCCAACGAGAGGAGAGGAGAGGAGAGGAGAGGAGAGGAGAGGAGAGGAGAGGAGAGGAGAGGAGAGGAGAGGAGAGGAAACAGAATAAAATGAGAATTTTAAAGAATTAATGTCAGCTGACTTTAGGGGGCAGGGGTTTAGCATGTTTGAATTCAAGCATTTCTTACAAATGAAACCTGCAATTTTTCTTCAATTATTAATATGGTATTAGGGCCACAGTATTGGCTAGAACTGTTGCCTTGCAGCAAAAAGACCTGGTCCTAAGAAGGGCTTTTCTGCGTGGAGTTTGCATGTTCTCCTGTTCTCCTCTCTGTTGTTGGTCCTGTGATGGACTAGTGTCGCGTCCAGGGTGTGACCCCGCCTTTCGCCCCCGCGCCGCTCATGTGGAGAATAAAGCGGCAGACAATAAATGAATATTGTATCATTCTATTCATTTATCCATGTGGTGAATCATTAATGTGTATTAAGTCTCTTGAGGTATTTGGGGTTTATTGGGTCCAACACACTTTTTTAATAACTTCACAAAGCATTTTTCTTTTAAGTTACCTGAGAGGGTAATAATGTTTTCACTGCCCAGCAACAACAGAAATATGAAAGCAACTTTACAAATTAGATAATGCTCCATGATTGACCACAGTACACACACTGGCCTAGGTTTGTAGCATTTCCTGCTGAGCGAGACTTGGTAAAAGTCGGTTGATTGAAATCTGTTCAAAGGCCGTGTGGTGTAGAGGAAGTTCGGTCTCAGATGTCAGAAGAACCCTAAACAAAGCAAACAAAACACCTATTTCTGTGACCTGAAATGATGTGAAGATGAGATCAAGGATCAAACCACAGAAAAACGATGACTTTACCATTTTGCCAAACCCTCTCTGTGCCATTAGCACAGACTGAAAAAAGTTCACAACTAGTTAACACCAAACTATGATACTGTCAAAGCTTTGGTTTTCATCTTTTCACAGGAAATATCTTCCATAGCACATGTCATTTATGTCCCAACAAATACTGCATAAGGTTGTGAACTGACTTTGAAATGTAGATTACTTTTTAGTGATTTGAATGAACAACTTTTTGAAAACTTATTATGTACCCTGTAAGCACAATCGCTGAACCATGAGTGTGCATAATAAAAATTCATTTCCATTTTGAGTTTTATAATGAAGAGTCCACTCAAAAACTCCTCCAGTATCCGACAGGGAGCGTGCAGCACTTTCTCAATGGCTCTCTTGGTCGCTCTGTACTGGGCTCAGTGCTGTGATGGCACAAGGCTGCGTGTCATTTCCTGTGGGACAGCGAGTGACTGCGGACACTCTCTCTCTCTCTCGCTAGCCTCGCTCTCATCCACCATCCCGCCCCCAGTCTCTGGCAGGCGAAGACAGAGGGTGTTGATGCCTTGCACCTGGGATGTCCAAATGCCAGCTCGGCGGCTTTGGAACCAGTAACCTGTTTTTGAACCAAAGTCCTGCTGTGACCAAAAAAACTAAAGCTGAGCTCCTCTTCCTCAAGCTCACCTCCTAAGGAAATAAGATTGCATGGCCCCCTGTGTTCACAGCAGAAGGCAGAGGGCAGAGCGAAGGCATGGCTCTGTTGGACGCCACGGGCCGGAAATGATCCTCTGTGTGCCAGTGCTGACAGAAGAGGCTGTAGCATGCTGGAGAGACAAACCCAACAGCCCCATATCACATTCCTGTCTCTCAGAGAGACACCGCAATTCTTCAAATACCGTGGGTTTTTTTTTTTTGTAAAGGCAGCAATGCGACGGAGAGGTGAGGACGGCACATTTAATATGCTTATGCAAACCGAGTGATCTCCAAGAGGAGATTTCATAAGCAGACAATGAAGGAGGTATGGATGGCTGTCAATCAACCTCCACTGTGAAGAATACCTCATGACCTCTGCTTCCCTGCTGCAGACGGTGGAATAATGACAATCTCTGTGGGCACTCTGTGGAATTCCAAATGGTAGTCAGAAAAAGAGGCAGTTCAATCAGTGGGAAAAGGTCAAGTGCATGCAGAATCTCTCTCTCCCTCCCTCCCTCCCTCCCTCCATCCCTCCCTCCCTCGCCGTCTTCATTCCTATTCCCCTAGTTCCACTTTATGCACCCCCTCCTTCTAGAGTACTGAAGCTATCAGGGGTAAAGGTTGTTATTTCTGCTGCTGCCCCTGACCATTTAATATTCAAACTAAAAATCCCCCCCCACACACACACACACATATAAGCCACTGGAAGTTTTCTATGGAGCGCTAATTCCACTGTAGTGTTTCACAGCGCCGCAGTGGAGGAGAGGTGGCTGGAGGTCATTACCTGAGCATATTCCCTCATTCTGGTGGTGCAGCATAGGAAGAGAGGTTGGAGACTAAAAGCAAAGCAAACTGATGGCTCTGGCAGCTCAGTGTGCACAGGCACATGTCATGTCCCGAGGCTGTGTGTGACAAGGCCAGGTTGTCTCTGTCGATCAAGCTGGGCGAGGGTTGAAACAGGACTGACACAGAATGAACCCGGGATAGCAGGCCTTCTGAGAGCTCCTCATCTACACCTGCCTGATTGGCACCTCGGGCCCCCTGGGTGGTGTCACAGGAGGTTGTGGCTGCAGGTGTTCACCTGCATGTGTTCGTACATGTGTGCACGTCTCTGCTACAAGCCAGATTCGAGGACAAATTGCGGTCCACGCGCCAGCAGACTTGAGGTATTTCACTCGGTAAATCAGAGCCACGAGCAGTCTCTGAAATTTGATTTCACCACAGTTGCATTAATCATGATGCAAAATCGTTGCTGTCTTAATTACGGGGTTCAAAAGTCATTGCAATGTGACCAAAAGTATGTTAAATCATCATGGGTGTGTATAAGGCACTGAGGGAACGCCTGTGTTAAGCCCAGAGTCTGGTCCAATCACAGGTGTCTGTGTGGTTTACCAACGCAGTATCTGCAGCTGGAACGAGTAAAGAGCACAGACATGCACACGCAGTGACACGGTGGCATTTTTAGAAAATGTCAAGCCGGCACAAATGTATCTGCTGAGTAATGAATAAACAAATAAAAATCCAAAATTGTTTTGGAACGTATCCGAGCAGAATTATCGCCATCAACCAGGCAAATTAAAGGATTTTGACACAGCAACTTTCTCAGCTAATAGGAGGCAAACGATTCACAGTCTGGGCCAAGAAGGAAGGAGGTTGAGTGGTGAGTCCTGTCCTGTCATCTCAGTGTTACTCGTAACTGCACTGGTGCACCTCCCTCTCTGCTCCAGGAGCAGGGCTGTTAAACTCACCCCTGAACTTTCAGACACATAGTGGAGGGCGACAATCGAGGAGGGGGGGGGGGGGGCCTTTGTCGCTGGATGAGGGTGGCCAGGGTCAGTGGCATCCATTCACCCCTCTCCCCCTGCAGGGCCATTCTCTGTCATCTGTCTGGATGGGTGCCCTCGCTTTGGGGAACAACACGATGAGAGGCCCTGGCTCCACTGCCATTTCTGCCTTTCATGTCTCCATCTAGGGCAGTGGTAGAGAGACGTGAAGGCGAGGACGGAGGGGGGAGGCGGGGGGGGGGCCAGGGTAAGCTACAAATGTCACCCATAAGGGGGGATTTAATTAAAAATGACAGGGGCTGGCGCTGGAGAGTGCAGCCACATATGCGCAGAATTTGGGCACAGTGAAAGCAAGTGCCTATGATTTATAATTCAAGTAATGCTCTGCTCTCCTTTTAATTCTACGGCCAAAGAAAAAAATATCAAAAGGCCGCCCCTGTGAGGCTAATCCAATATGATATTTTTAAGGGCAGGCGGTCAATGGCTTTTTGAAAAGCCAGCTTCTCCGTCTCCCTTTCTGCTTCTCTCTCTCTCTCTCCCTCCTCACTTGTCTGCGTCTCCCCATCTCCCTCTGCCGCTCCCTCCTTCTCTCCCCTGCACTTTCCGCTCTACAGTACCTCACCCCACCCCCTCGAGCCCAGACACAGAGCGGGCTGTGATAATGGAAACATCCCGCTCTCCGCCTCCCATTTCTCCTGCTAAGCTCTGTGCGCTTGGGGGAAATTGATTGTCTGGCGAGCCGATCTCAACGCTTCCAGCTGATGGTAGAGCCAGTTAAGTCCTTTTTTATTGAGGGTATGAGGGATTTTTAATGGGAATCGCATCAATGAACTGTGCAGCCACTTGGCATCTGCATGCAGGGGCTTTTTTCTAAAAAAAAAAAAAAATCAAACAAAAAAACCCCCAAACTTGCCCACTCATGTTCTCTGTCACTCAAGTCATCACACACACACACAGATAAAGGACAGTACATGCAAATGACAGACTCACTTCCAGGTAATTCCTTTTTCTGTGCCCTCACTCGCTCCGTCTCTTTCTGGGGGAGAATTCTGGTATTCAGCCTCCTATTGTGAGACCAGGTCACCTTACCCACATACCCCCCTTCCATGTTGGCACAAACTGGGCCATGGACAATCAATCATGGGGACCCACTCAGCACGGTGACCTGAGTGTGCCCACTTCCCCAGCCACACCCACTGTGTGCCTATCTGCCCCGCTTCTGGGCCTGGATGAACAATTGCCTTATTGAGGCCAAGAAGTTGCACCGTGGTAGAAATCCAACACTTGCTCCCCCCCTCTTGCTTCCAAGGACAGAAAGGAGCCTATTATGTTCAAATATCCTCATTATGCACCTTAAGCCAGTCACTGTGGTAGTCTGTCAATCAAAGGTTTAACAGGTGGAGTTGGAGAGTCAGACAGAGAGGGTCAGCAGGAAAGTAAAAAGACTGTCCTTTTTATCTATTGATTCGAGTCCTGACTCCCACTGGTCGCTCCTCAATAAAAGAACCCTGAGAGGAAGTGGGCTAATCCTGTGAAATTGGAAGGAGGGAATCGATTAAGACTGCTGAAGACTCCCTCCATTTCTCTCCATTCCTCTCCATCTTTACCTTCTCTAATTCTATTTTGCACTGTTTCTCTTTGTCCTCCCATTCACTTCAGCACTCTAAGAATCCTCATTAGTGAGCCCTGTTGAACCCCACTCAGCTGAAGTGTGGCCCCTTTCAGATGCACCTGGAGCACTGTTTATCTCACTGCCTGCCTCTCTGTTTCACAAACAACTACAGACTCAGGATGAAACATCCATACAGACCAGCGAAAACAACTCCAGATCTGAGGAGGGAGGTAGCACCGAGTCACCTGGCCTGTTTCTGACTCTTTTTGTCTTTGTACGAGGAAATTGGAGTGTGATTCTGGGCTGAGAAGTAACTAATTGGCCAGTGAGGCGCTGAGCGAGAACACGCTCAAGCACAGTTGTTTCATTTCTTCACCCAGAGCCGATCAGAGTCTCTTTAATGCCTTTCAGTGGGCTGGTTATAGGCCTGCGTCAATAACGCTCTGATGAAGAAGTACAGTGCTATTCCCAGTAAGCTTCTCTATAAGCTGAGGTATAAACTGATGGGTTAGTGCTCCCCCTTGCTCTCCATCCATCAGACTATTTAATTCACTTGAGTTAAACTGGATGTTTTCCATGTAAACAAAGACTTGATGAGCATTCAGGTCAGGGGGACCGACGTTTCTTTCTCGTGCCAGAAAAACTGGAGGTCGGCGCGTTGAAACGCTTCCCTATCCATATTCCTGACCGCAGCAACTCTCTCTAATCCCAAACTGGTACGAACTAGTTCTGTCGGCTCTGTGAGCGTTTTCAACCTTCGCTCATCTCATGTCCCTTTACACCATTTTGTGAGTGGACAGAGAGGGTGGTGCTCGGGGAGCAAACAGAGCAGCTGTCATGCTTTACAGGCGGCCGGCACAGTCAGGGCCAGACACTGTAAATGTTTACAGACCCTCAGGGTCACGCAGGGCCAGCGAGGCACGTTAAACACTGTCTGCCGAGCTCCGTGTGCCACAACTGCACAATCAGCTCAGCTAAACAGCCCTCCTCTCAATGAGTAGCCAAACAGCACTGCAATACAAGGTCTAAGTGCAGAGCGAATGAAGCTGTTTAGAATTCCTCAGAGTAGAAAAAGCAACACGGAGACAAACGGAAACCGGAGAGTCAGTTTTCCTTTACTTATTCACAGTCAGGGTTAACGACCCGTTTCCATCATTCACCATGACCAGTAGATAAAACACAAACGACAAACACAAGCCCCGCTCGTTTCCTCACTGTGAGCAATGCTGAACTCCATCGCTACATGTCACTTTGTCCACTTACATTTCCGTCCAAGGGCTTGTGGAGGCTCCAGGGTCTTGCTGACACACACCGGGTGCTGGGGTGGAGGGTTTTGCCTCCTCTGCAGACAGGCCAGCATGGCGAGGTGGGCACAGTACGACAGCCGGGGGAGTTCTAAGGCCAACCTAGATCAGGGAAAAAAAAGAGCAAGAAAAAGAGAAAGATATGAGCGTTCAGTGAGCGAGGCAGAATGACTCAAGGTCAAAGCTCCATGGCTGTGTCTGGTAAGCCGGCAGGAGCTGGCTCTGGGCTAGATGGGCAAGGTTTCTCACCCAGGATTTAATTGGGAAAGTATGCCTACAGCTGCCTGCCTCTCAGCTCTGTGTGCTGAATGATAAACGCACACCTGCACCGGAGCCACACAGTTGACACGGGTTCAGAGCACAGTCCAGGCCAGTCACTCTGCAGCCCCAAACAGCACAGCCACACAGCCATTCAACCACATCTCCTGTCTATGAAACGGCCCCCAAAACAAACACACACACACACACAGAGTAGCAACACTTTGGCACATTCCTTCCAGGGCAGTGTGTATGTGGTGATTGATGGCATTATCTATGGACAGAAAGAAAAAATGGTAATGCTGAGAAAACAGCAGTCTGTCTACTCCAACTTAACATGCAACAGCTCTGGGGGACTGTCAGGAAAGGCCTGGGGGACTGAGCGGTGTCTGGATGTATGTGTAGCTGCGTGCTGAACTGTATGGTTGTGTGTGAATGTTGTGTGTGTGTGCGAGAGCAAATGCGATGGTTCGGGAGGGGGAGACTGCCAACCGTACATCAGGACTAGTGACGGCACTAATCAATCTCCCTCCAGGCCATAAATCTCTAGCTCTACACTCCCCCTTTTCCACCTTCACTCAGGAAAAGGGAGGCAGTTGCTGCTAGTTTCCTCTCAAAAAAAGAAGAAATTATATATATATATGAACCTTCAGCAATCGAGGAGCTTGCAGGGTATCATTCATCAGCAAGATACCAATGTCACACAGCACAATGATGACTGATTACAAAGTCTTCTACTTGGATTATGTGCCAAATGAGAAAAGCCAAAGCAAAACCATTTAGGTCCAGACCATGAAGTGCTTTTATATGATAAGGATCAAGATTCACTCGTCCATAGTTCACTTAGAGGCTGCCGTTTGGTTTCCTGGAACATGTGCTCTTACCGTGTTACACTGTACAGTAAGATAATAGAGCGGAGCAGCCCTCCCACACCTCAAATGCACGAACCAAAGCAACTCTAATCTGGACTCTTATGTGTCGGAGCCTCTTGTCCAAGAAATGCATCGATGGAAAAACACTATTACTTCCATCTGGGCCTCCTCCCATATTAAAACAAAGAACAGAAGCGAATATTTCATCTATGCCGTCAGCGCCAGCGTCTCCTGCCACGATGCGTGGCAGATTATTGAAAAATGATTTCTAACGTGCCTGTCACAGGCTTGTCCCCTGTTATTTATTTTCTCACTGAATCACTAAATGAACATTTAGCCACCTGCCATCAGTCCATTACTTAGCTTTATAGATTATCATTTTAATATGAAAGAAAGCAATTACAATGATTACAACATAAATTAATGTCAGTGCATGACGCACCGGGTCCTGTTCTTAACTCATTGAGAGACTGAAGCGACAATATAGATCATGAGTGGAAAAACATCAAAACAACAACCTTTGCAAATGAGAAAAATGCTCTTGTTGGATTTACCAAGGTGGAAACTTGATGTTGAATATTATATTTAGTGTCATATTGTACTGCACCTTATTTATGTTTAATAGTTGATTTTGTCCATCTATCTATCTATCTATCTATCTATCTATCTTCACATCCTGTAATTTAAATCCGAACTCGCTCACTTTTCATGTCACAGGTGCATTTGTGAACATTGTGAACAACAGAGCTTAGAGCCTGTGCATGTTTTTAATTTACTGTTTCACAAACATGCTTCCACCCACCCCAACACACACACACACACACACAGATAAAGTAAAAGCTGATTAAAAAAGCACGGATTTAAAAATGAAAAAAAGAAAGCATAATAAACCATCTTGCTGCCTGTAATTAAGGTTAAATGATTTTTTTTCTTGTCGGAGCAGTTGAAGATTTGAAGCAGGCATTTCAGAAAAATGCATCATTCCGACAAAGAATTTCGTCTTTTATACATAAAAAAAAAACCTGTTTAATAAAACATTTTTTTCCAAGACATTAAATGTGACCTCAGACCCTGAGGGCTTGTACAAAACACTTAACACATGTATTTTTTTTTAAAAACAAAAACCTGTCAGACACGGCACAAAACAACACCTTTAACACAAACCTGATGATGTGAAAAAACTGTTGATAATAAATAGTCAAAAAACCTACTATAAAAATAAAGTAAATACAAATTCCAGACTAAGACTTTGCAGTTAATAGCCAGTTTTTTGTTAGCTCTCCCTTATCCACACAAACGCACACATACATACACTCACATTGCAGATGGAAGAGAGGGGCCACTCTATTTCTCACCAGGTGCTCGAGCGAAAAAGGTCGCTCGCGGTGCCATTTCCTCTCACACACAGGCAGGCCTGGCCCAAACACACTGGCACTTTGAGCTCATTACTGGCTATTCACATAATCCTTTCTCTGTGTCCTCTCTGCGAGGATACTAATTTCACAACAAGTCCATCCTCACAGCCCATTTGTTAAAAGATAGTGGTTGAAAGAGAGAAAAGGGACACATGGTGCAGATTGAGACTAAAAGCTAGTCTTAAGCGGGCATACCTCTGCAGTTTCCCCCCCATCTTTGAAATGAAAGACAATCGTGTAACTACCCTCCATTTTTATCCATTTGCTGCTCACCAAATGTATTCTGAGGCATTATACTTCACTGAGAGAGACCTGCTTTTTTCAATTCAATTTCAGGAACCAATTTTCTCCTATTATTGCCTTTAAGAGCGAGGCAGAGGGAGCAAGTCTTTGACTTGTTTGCCGTGTTCCCCCTTTTTCCCCCTCATCGCCTCCTATTAGGTTATTGTTCTACTTAGCAGATGTCTCTCAATGGCAGGAAATTATCTCCAAACCAAAACCCTGTGACCCATCATCCAGCTGCCCTAAAACAGCCCGTCAAGCCCAGGTCAATCCCCGGGAAGGTGCTGCAGAATGTGTGAGTGAGGACACACACACACACACACACACACATTAAGGACACCATAATGCATTATCCTCACCATAACCTAATTCTAAACCTAACCATAAAACCAGGTCTTAACCCTGAAAAAGCACTTAAAATTAATGTATGTTTTTTTTGGACCTCACATATAAATATAAGTACACACACACACACGCTGCCCTCGACACACCACGCGTAGAAAAAAATGATTTGAAGAAAAAACACCTGCACTCCACTCACTCATCAAATCCACTCACAGGTCTCCTATTACACCAGTGCGGGATATCTCAAAAGCCAGGATGGCTATCGGTTCTTTCTGCAAATGCTGCTGCAGGGTTTGCAACGGGGGCGGGAGATCAGTCCCATGAGATGAGGGAATAAGGCAGAATCAAGAGGCGGTGGGCTTGGCAGAGGGCTGTTTTCTTAGTTAAAAGGTTCTTAAACTTCAGGGGAGATCAGAAGAGAAGCTCCCCGTGCCCACAGCTGCCTGCTCAGATAAGCATCCTGCCAAGTGTGCAGTGTAACACGGTGGTCAAGGGTGAATGAGCAGAGTGCATGTGTGTTTTGAGCTATATGTATGTGGTATAGCCGAAAGAGAGCAGAATATTTGAAACGCGGTACATTTGCAGTGCAGGCAATATCAACAATAGTTGATAGATTTAAAGTTATTTTGACTCATTCATTCATCAGGTAGTTCCTGCGTTCAAACTAAATCATGCCAGTTTCATTTCCATTTTATTAATTAAAACTGGGTTTTGTGAGAGAAAGAGGATTGGGGTGAGAGACAGACATGTCGCATTTCTTACAGTAATGAAAGTTTAAAAAAAGTGAGTGAACCTCACAACTCAGCCTGAAAACGATGCTTTTTATTAACTGTAGGCTGGGTGCTTTAGTTGCTTAGTGATCAAGTATTTTAGTTGCCTAACCCTTACACCTGAACTATTTTTGCAGCAATTTTTTACCAGATAAACAAGTTCCACTCAAGCGTTGCCCTCATGCAGTAGTGCAATCATTTAAAAAACCTACTAAGATGTGAAATAAATGTCATAAATGTTGCAATCGGATTTCTTTTCTACCTCATCCAGAGGAGGTTTAAGGCTACATCAGAAACTACTCGGGTTACTACCAGACGAGTGTTTCGTGTTAACTCCATTATGGTTTTCACAGGTTCCAGTTTCAGCCCGTCCAGACTAAAACGCTGCCGACACAGTTTCAGATTGAAAACGCCACGGCTGTGTTTTCTTTCCTGGAAAAAAACTCTGGAAATCTTTGGGATAGTATGAAAATGGAGTAGTGTGGATGTGGCCCATCTGTCTCCAGTGAAACTCCTCCTCGCCGTGTAGGATCAGCCATGGACCGGGAGCCTGGCAGACTGCCTCGACAATGAGCAGGGGTGGGGCTGCAGTCTAATTGAATGGTGACCCTACTGTCTCACTGTGGGACACCCCATGCAGTGCTTTTAACAAGCTGCTGTGTCTCCCCTCTTAATAAGCCCAAACAAGTTAATCCAATCGACACACTCAAACCCTTTCTTTTTCTTTAACAAGGCACTGCCTCTACCCCCTTAATCCCCAGCTCCCCCTTTTCCGTCACCATACCGTCACATGAATGGAGGGAGAGTGAAAAGCTCCATTAGGAAGGACTGGCTGTAAACCCCCTCGGCTCGGCACTTTCAACACACCCACACTAAATAATTTGCACTCATACTGTATATTCAAAACACACACACACACACACACACACACACACCCAAACGCTCACATGTGCCCGATAAGACTGGTCTCTTTGGACATGACACACAATGAAAGGGTTATGTTTGCCATCCCTGATTCACACACACACACACACTAACAAAACAACACACAAACAAAAATTCTGAGGGGACGTTTGCTGACAGGCACGCACACTGGGACATAAAAAAGGCATTGTTAATAAACCCACCCAGCTCCACAAACAAGAGCCACTGATTCCCTCACAATACAAGCCCCTGGATGCACTCACCCACCAGCTCGGCACAACCTCGCACCAGCACAATAAATAACCTGCACAACAAAAGGCCATTGTGTGTAAAAGCCTACAGTTTAGGCATTATTGCCATGATATACAGTGCCAGAGCAACATATTGGCAGCTGAGTCTTATATATACGATGTTATTGGGGTTTATATGCAGCCTTGTGCGCCGTATGCAGTCATATTTATAAGAGGTTTCTGTGCAGATGAAAGGCATCTTGGCAAAAAAACACTCAGCTGTTTGCTTTCCATATTCCAGTCAGCTTCAATATCTTCACCCATGGGATGAAGGGTGAGGAATGTCTGGCGGTCCAATGGAAACGAGTCGTCTGTCATATCTAATCAAAACACGCCTGCCTAGACTAATGTCAACCCCGTAATAGCAATAAAGACTAATTGACTTCACAGCCAACTGCTGCATCCTTGTGCTGGGCTAGGTTTCATCAATAGTAACTACTAGGCTCAAAAAGCATTATTGCTATGTGGCAACCACACTCAAAACACACAGCAAACATGAAATGTAGATATAGATTTATACTGAGGCTGTGAGTTTGAACCTATAACCAGACGCAGATTGGATGGATGTGTTACAAACGCTGGAAGTGACAAATGTCGACGGTCCTATGAATAATAGAGGCTATTATGTTGTATTAAAGCATATGTTTTCAGCCATCACACAGGATGCACTCTCACGATGAATTGTGGACGAGCCGGTGTTGAGCCGTCACTTAACACAGAAAATTATTAGCGTGAGAGTTTTGTTTTATACGAGCCTGCGTGTGGTTGACATTTACAGGTTCATATTTTAAGATTCAACCATAATAATTGTACATACGACACAGTGTACAAAACACACAACTCAAGCACAAATGTTTTATGGCATCTTAAGATGGAGCGAGCTCTGGGATTGTTTCCTACATTACACCTCACATTGTTCAGTGGTTTTTTTTTTGCACCAGTACCTTGGATTCCTGACATACTCTGCTCCCTGGTATGAAAAAGAAAAATATATCAGAAAACATTGTTGTGGGCTTGTTCCTCTACAACAGGAAACAATTTGCTGCTCACTGCAATCCTTGGAAGCAACCAAAGTGACCAATTTTCCTGAGGTCCCAGCTACAGAAGTCTCAGTGTGCTGCTCTTTTTTACCCCTGCAATAAAAGTGAGTAGTGCACAGAGACAACAGCAAAGCTCAAGCCTCATCAGCTAAACCTGGACATGAGTCAGTCAACTGAAACCTAGACGAGTATTTTGCAAATGTTCTTTAAATGAAAGAGTAATATTAACTGGGTGGAAATGTGTGTTATATGGACGTATGAGAAGTCAAAGCATATAAAAGCCGATTAATCCACAGATAAGCCCCACCCTCATTTCTACAAAAAAAAACATCAGAAATGAATAAATGTCACTCAATGTTGAGGTAATCCAAGAAAATCTGCAATAGATTAAAAAAAAAAAAGGATATTTCCTTACTTCTCCAATGACATAAAGTCGACCTTATTAGAATTGCATCTATTAACACTAGGTGGCAGCAGCATCAAATACTTGATAAGTGGACAGCATGTGTTTTTGCGTGAGAAATTACATTTACGAGGTTCAGTGAATGCATCTCTAGACTGAACACAATGTGGACGTTTACAGTGGCCTTTAACTGGGTCAATATAGCCATTGTCCTATAGTTTAGTGATAGCCGTGCTAATAGCCAGTAGCAACCATGGCTTTGGAACTATGGTGAGCAGTGATCTGTCCATCGGTCACCGCCGGAGCCAGGGTTGATGATGGGATGTAAAATATCCCGAGCTGTTTAATTGGTCTGGCAATAGCAATCTGTCAGGGCTATTTAAACAAGAATGACCACATTTAATTAAAACCAACATTAAACATATTTATCTTTCAACAGGGAAAAATATAATTAGTCCTAAAATGACCAAAATTCAAGTGAATGTAAAAGAGAATTACACCAAACTAATTACAGAAGCCCTGACAGAAAAATTGGTGTATTGTGTGCACTAATCACCAGCCTAAAACCCATATCATGTTTGTGTCCCCAAGCTGCAGAGTCCCCTCACTTAAATCTGCCCGTTTTCAGCACAGTACAACCACAGTCTTTGTGCTCCTGCGGATGCCAGCCACTGACTTTGAGCAATGAGTGCTTGGCTGAAGACTGTCAGACAAACCACAGGGGAAACGCATCCTCTCCACCTCTTATTGCCACAACCTTTGTTGTATTGTTTTGCACCGCTGTAGCGTCAGTCGTCATCTATTACCGCTTTCACGCAGAAACCCTGCGAACGCTGTGACATGCTGAACAGATGTGAAGGGCAGCCGCGGAGATCATCACAGATGTTGATCACAGATACACAACCATGTTAAAAACAAAATTTTGCCCTAAAAAAAAAAATATCAAACTGATTCTTTGTGAGATTTTTGCAGCAGATGCTGCCTCACCAGGCAGGACTTAAGAACATAAATCACCCAACGCTCCACACTAACTTCAGCCAAATGTGAAAAATGAGCTGCGCTTTGTTGGTTTTCATGCTAGGATTTATATTTTCCTCAGTAAACCTTATTACACACCATTTGTTAAAGCATTGTTGATATTGCAAAATGTCTTATCCCAATCTGACACAATTCTTTATTGTTCTAGACAGGTCCATTCACAGCTTAACACAACAACAATAAAACAAGGGCTCTTCCCCCCCCCCTCTACCCATCCTATGGTGGCTCACTTGAATATTCAAACAGTGTTCATTGTCTTTTTGTGTTTTGTTCATTGTTTGTTGTGCTGTCATTCCTCAGATTGGCTCCTGAACTTCAAAGAAAAAGGCTTATGTCAATTTATGATGAAATGGAGTGAGCAGGCGAGAGGGGGAAAAAAAGGGAAAGAGTGGAGCAGAGAAAACCTTCACGCTAAATGGCCCTGCCTCAAAATATATGCTTATTAATGGGCGTTCAATAAATCAATGGAATATAATTAAATTCACAACAATGTGATTTCTTTTCTCACTTGCTGAAACCTGACTCCGAGTATGGCTCTCTGCAGGGCCTAAGGTGACCCCAATTCCCATGGTCCAAAGGACAACTCTGCCGTCTTTCACTGGAGGGTGTCACCGATCCAATAGTCAGTCATGCATAACATTAGTGTGTCGTGAAGCCCACAAGGCAATCAAACGGTGCACTGCCGAAATGTTGACACTGATCTCATTTGATATATTTGAAGTGAGACAAAGCCATTTTTGCTCTGCTGGATATTAAGAACTATAAAAGACAGAATGACACAGCAGCTCAAAGCTAAGCTAACTGGGAAGGAAGCAGACATTTTTCCCTGCATATTTTCCTCCTCGCCGCAGTTTCCGTCACCGAGGCTCAGCAGTCTTTCCTTTGACTCCATAATGTGTGCTATCCAGCTGTTGTCATCCCGCTCGCTCTTGAAGCTGGCCTACACCGTGCCAGCACAGGGAATCCAGTTGGACATAGTGGGAGGTGAGGCTTCGCTTGGTAATCACCTGCTGGCTAAAAGCACAGATGGCACAGACACCGGCAAGATGTTTGTGCAGCAGCATTTGGAGAAGTCTTCCTGACAGGCTGACAGACAAAACACAGGAACCCGAGAAAAGCCACAGCGAGTGCGGGGATTACCGCATGCAGATTGGATGCAGAAACCTGGCAACCTGTGAGTGAGCGAGCTGCCCGAAGTGCACAGAGTTAACGCATCGATCTCTTGTGTTAACAGGCAACGCCTCGGGGTGTCACTCAGTGATTGGTGATGGTGAAAAGTGGGCAGGCCGTAATGATTTAAAATAATAGACGCTTTCCATGACAAAGGCAACCTGATAAAGCTTCCTGTTATCAGCAAGTTTGTCCAGCCAAGGAGAGAATTAAGAAGCGAGGTCATCATGGAGATAACGGCATATGTGGAGCCTGATTATCTCTTCCCTCCCAAGGATTTTTGATACCTGCTCAGTGCTCCTGTGATTTATTTAGTAGAACAAAGACTTGCGCTCTGCTTCAGGTTTCAGGACTACACTTCAAGGAGAACGCAGCGGGTGTACACCTGTTAAGATTTATTTTCGAGCCGCCATGACTTTAAATCTTCCGACACCCTGGAGACAGCCACTTTTGAGGTTCCACCGGGATTAGCGCGAGATATATGCTGATATACAGTATATGTACGCAGCGCTTTGAGTGGATATGCAACCGTCACTGAAATCAGGTGCAAAGCCCGTTAGATTTTCCCCCCCTAAGCTCTTGTTGGACGAATATCATTTAGTTTATCAATGTTGCTCGCAGATATTATTTTATGTTAGTCGAGGCTCCTGGCACTTCAAACATACCAGCGCAAAAATGCCCCCGGAGACATCCGTCTTCGTGAAGACTCCCCAGCAGATGAGCTCCTTCTGCTCCGTGTGTTACTGCTCCATGCCTTGGTTTGTCCTTCACAAGAGACAGGTAATACTGCCAAGACCCAGTAATTAGTGCAGATGGAGACTGTAATACTCTCTTCCCCTCCCTGCAGAAATGCCAAGAGAGGCAATCTATAAATTCCTGCATATTAATGCAATTTAAAACCACTCTAGACACCTTGCTGTAGGCAGGTGATAAAAAGGTGAAAGGCACACAGCTGCTGATATGTCAGTGACATCAGTTCTGTCTCAGCAAGTTACTCATGTGACACCTGCATGCGCACACACACACACACACACACACACACACACACACACACACACACACACATGCCAAAATAACTTGATAATCCATCGCCTTTCCAGAAAACGCTTTCCAAATCCTCAACTGGGCCTCCATCAATAATTAAATGGTAATCTAAAAACCCATTTTAGTTGGGTCATCTTTCTGCACCATTGTCCCTGCTTCTCTGCGTCCTCCATCTATTTTTTCCTCTTTCTGTAAGATCTAGTTAGAGATTCCATTAGCATGAGAAAGCAGGCTGGTAATTGTCTTCACCCTCCTGAGTGATCCCTGGATAGAGGATTAGGCAGAAAGAAAGCCCCGTTTCAACTCGAAGCACAGATGTTTATACCCACAGCTACCCACTCCAGATTAGATTAGACTACAGGGGGGATAAAACTCACTGAATACTCACCGACCACGAGTGACAATATATTTAGAGTGTGGACTAATGCTGAAGGTTAAAATCAATACACTTTAGTTCACCTCTCACCACCGACTGTGACCCCTCGCTTTCCTTTTTCTAAACATTTTTGTTTAAATCTACTAATATGCTTATTTTGTCGAATTAGGGATTGGAGGAAGGCGGCTTAAAGTTTTACTCTTACTCTCTCTCTCGCTCCCTCCTCTTCCTGTCTGATATACACAGAGTATTTAGAGCTGATCTGCGTAAATCATCCCCTGGGCCACCGTGTCCGTCACTAATCTTCATGCCACCACCCCTCATAAGGAGGTGTCACATTTCTGGCACTCCTCCACGGGATAAGCACTCCAAACACCACAGCTTCTCCTCTTGACCTTTCCACGATGGTGATCGATTAAGCTCATTGGATTTATTCCATTAAACAAGCAACCACAACTCCAAAAAAGCAAGGAAACTTCCTCCAAGGCAGAACTTGAAATCCATATAAGCTGCATTTTCTCTCTCTCGCTCTCTCTCTCTTACAGCACATTAACAACCACATTTCCTGCCCAGAAGCTGTTTAGGTAACTGAATCACTTCAGTTACCTATCTGTAATTATTGAGGAGAATTGAAGTGGAGACAACAGAGATCTGCACTCAAACTTCAAACCTGTGATGCAGAAAAACAGTTTTCTCGCCTGCCTGTGTCGGATAAAGCAAGGAACTAAATGACTAAAAAGTTTTCAAGTTACAAAAGTGCAAATGTTGTGTTTGCAAATAAAAAAAAAAACCACGACCACATATTGTAGAGAGTCAGACTTCTTTACTCAGCTTTTCACCTGTTCAGGAAGCTCCATGGGGTAAACCAAGAAGCACTGAGGCCAGTAAGAGGTCTGCTTCTCGCTCTCGCTCGCTGCCTAAGCCATTAAGTTACAACACTGCAGGCTTCCTGTTTTCATGCTTGAACACCTTCTACATGCTTTCAGCAAGGACAAGACTAAACAATCTCAAGTGAAACACCGGGGAGCAGAAACCCAAGAGGACAGGGAGTAATGCAATGCCGGGATGCTTTAAACCACAACAAATCACATGTCACTTTGGATCCCATTTGAGAAAGTTAAGACGGGAAATCTAAAACCGGTTTCAAGTCACACGAAAAAAGGAAGATCTCTCCCTTTCTCCCCGGGGAGCCCGACTGGACTCCTCCTGTTAGTGATCACAGTGGTCATGGAGCTCTGCCACAGCTCTGAGGGACTCCTGCTCTATGGTAATCATATCCTATTTGAATAATGAGGCAATACCACCACTCCCTCTGCCCAGTCCCCCAGCATCCTTGACTGGAGTCTTTGATAGACACTAATTCTAGCTCCATCTATAAAGCTCCTCTCATGCATTTTTAATAGAATCTATTACTTTAGGATTAAATTATAAAAGACTGTCCCTCTTAAATTTTTAATAGTTTGCATAATTGGTATCAGGGCCTGAATGCGAATCATAAAAACCCAGTTTGTACTGGACTGAGCTGCGGAATAAGCAAGGCATAACTGCACATGATAGCGGCACAAAAAGTACATTATCCCAGATAGGCACACGTCTGCATGTGTGTGTGTGTGTGTGTGTAAGAGCGAGAGAGAGAGGCCATTACAGCCTCGTGTCCATTACTGTGGAGAATTAGGGGACATGAACTCAGCTCTGTGAATGAAGGGGACAATAAGGTCAGGGACCATGAGAGCTGCTTTTGACTGCTGTGCTCCTGAAGGAGCCCTGAGGCAGGAGGGAGTCACCTGATGGAAACAGGAGACACCAACCAGGTGTCCACACACACCTGCTGCCACTGATGTCACAACACTCACCCGGGAAAACAGCAAAAAGTACTTAGCAGGTTTACAGCCTCCCTTTGTCCCCACGGCAGCTGATAACTGTGTTCAGTCAGCTTAAATGGAAATGTTTTTCCCTGCCTGTGTTCCTAGTTGCAGGCAGATCAGCCATGAGTTAAATGTCATCCGCACTCTCCCTCACTGTGCGTCTCCCGCTCAGCTCTTTCCAACAACAGGCAGAGCAGCACAGGAGAGCAAATGTGTCTGAGGCATCTCCAGTAAACTAGAACCCCCTTAGAAATCTATGCACGTCACCATCCCCCAAATTAGCACCGCAGGGACACCCCCCCTCCCCTCACCACCAAACCCCCCCCCCGCGCCTGCTGGCGGCGGCTCTTTGGCATTTCTGTACTGGGGGAAAATATTTCACACTGTATGAATTATTAAGTGTGGGGCCAGTGCTAAGCAGTGTGGAGATAGACCAGTTATTCACAGCTCTATTGGGACGGATGCGTCGGGAACCCGGGCGGCTCGCCTATCAGATCGTTTGTCATGAGCGATAGACAATTTACAATGAGAGAATTTTTCAATTTATTCATTCTGCTGTCACTGCAGTTTTCTACCTTCAGTCATTCCACTCAACACCCGCTCCTCCTTTAACTCTGTCTGCACCAGCCCACCTGCTTTTCTGTCTGATACTGTTGCTCACTCACTTGTTTTTTTCTCACACTGAAGAGAAAGGTGGAGGCGAAATAATATGTGCAAAAGACACGAGGAAGGCAACACTGCTTCTTTGCTTAAAACCCATGAAATCGGGTAAGACTGCGTACGGCCAACTTCGCCGATGAGATCTTTTCACAAAGTTTTTCATAAACACGGCATCATTTCACGAAAATGTCTCCATCCACTCGAAAAGTATACATCACTATGCATACAGTCACAGAGTCACAGAGACAGAAGGAAGAAAGCCAGGGCGACTAAGGAAAGATGATAACAAAGTTATCATAGACGACGAAGGTAGCGACAGCCCGATGTAGCTTATTGGTTGTGTACATGAAAATGCAAGGATGGCATTTTCAGATTTTCCTACACTGGGACCTGTTTTTCAAAAAATAACATTTCACTGCTCCCAAAACACCAGTTCAGTGTGGATATAAAGAAAAAAAAAAACCTTTAGCAGATTCTCCTGAACTTGTTTTCGTGTGTACGGCCTCTTAGTTGGGGACATCATTTCACAGCTCATGGGTTTGGGCCCCCGCAGTGAAGCGGGCTCTGTGACTGTGGCCCCGTGATATAGGAAAAGAACAGGAAATGATGGGATGAGGGTGTTTGGGGAAAAGTATGATGAGCTCCAAACAAAAGACCTGAATCAAACAGCAGCTGGCTATTTGATACCGTCAAAAGAAAGTTCATGCTTGGGGAGAGAGACGAGCCCCTTTTTAGAGATTAAACATTAGAAATATTGGATCTGCAACTATTTGGATGTTTGGAATTTTACTCAGGAGAAAGACCAGAAAAAGATTATTCTGTGGAATGAGGAAATGAATTCTGCTTAGTATCACCTAAGAGAAAATTCCTATGTGACGATGCCATGCAGACAGAAGAACGCTTCTGTCATAAGTTAAAAACAGCCATAGATTCAATTTTAGTTCACAAATACTTTCAACTTAAGAGGTCGAACCACAGAACAGACCAGCCTCAAAAACCCAAAGCTCTCTGCCACCATTTTAAGAGACTGGAACACAGATAATGTCAAAAGAGTTTTTTCTTCTTCTCCCCTCGGCCTCTTTTCTTGCCAAATAGAAATGACACCAGCAGCTTTGTTGGTCTAAATGCTCACTGTGATCAGTTTGACCTGTAAATGTGTGTTTCTCTCTCTGCGGTGTCCTTTGAAAGCGCGATGCAGAGTGATTGCACTGAATAGGCCTTGATGTGAAAGGCAGCGATGTTAGATAAATGTCCTCACAGCCAAGGCCTCTGCCCTCTGCCTGATGAAGCATTCTTATACTCCAATCCTCACACCCCCTTTATACGCACGCACACATGCATGCACATACACACAGATACAAACACACACAGATGGAAACACAGACCCACAGTGCCAACAATCCCTCTAAGGGCAGCATTTGTTTGGGGACAAGGTGACCCTGTTGCCTAGGGGCCTGTGAACAGGCACAATGAAAGCCTCTCATCCTGCACAAACCCAGCCGGCTGTGCTGGGCTGATGACGGGTGGAGGGGAGAAGGGTGGGTTGTGTGGGGCAATTGCGACACCCTTGCTACCGCAGTTTGAAAACCCTATTCAGGAAGCGCCCCCCCTCAAGATGGCTCCTTTCACACCCCTCACAGACGGAGCAAAATCCCCGCTTGTAACCCAGAGTCACGCAGTCAACAGATGGAGCCGCCATTGAGTGAAGGATCACGCCGTCAGGGGCGGCTCCCCATCCATCCCCGCTGGAAACAATGGGGCAGCAGGTCAAGAGTGCTGTCTCTCAGAGGAGGGGGTCAGGGAGGGCGGGACATGCTTTGACACAGTCGAGCTATGCGAGCACTTTGAAAGTGCAGGCGCTGAGAGAACTGAGAGGGGCCCGCGGCGAGTCGCAGGCCACACTCAGGTGAAGTGTGCGAATCCACGACAGCAGAATTTTGTCTTTAACCAGCAATGAAGCACAAAAGGGCCTCCCTGTGCTTACGATACACGTGTTTAACACGACCATCCGCTACAGAAACTCACTCAAACTGCACAAAAAGCAAACACAAGGCCGTTGTTGATTAAAATTAATAAATAAATAAATAAAAGCACCACATTGAAATTATACCCAAAGAAAACCTTTACACCTGCAAAACAATTGCAGGGCCCCAAGGACATTTCTTTTATAATAATACTGAAGTGGATACATTGAAAACTATTCCAAAACTCAGTGACAATTCTTTGTGGTTATTAAAGCACATCATTTCAAAGAGAACGTCTCCCATCGACATTTTCATATTGCTCAGACTCTCGATTTTGTGCCACAAAGAACCGTGTTAAAGAAAAAGGCTTATATTGTTCTTGTCCCTTTTTACGAGAAAGTGTCTCCGTTTCTATGAACCAGCAGCCGTGAAGTCCGATGTCAGGTGGCTTCGTGATCCTGAGCTGGTTTTAATGTTCGGAAAAAAGACATGAAGAAGGGAAGGTATGCAATAATCCCTTAACCTTTATCTTTATACGCCGATGAAAAGCCAGATACTGCCACCACATGTTCGCCCGCCCTTCAAAAGTTTGGTTTATGGGGAGATTTTTCACAGAGAAAAGCATCCGTTACAAAACAGAAGGTGTCAAGAGCATTGCAGCAATTCTACGTTAACAACTACTTGACAAGACAGTACAAAGACTCAAAAGAAGTCTTTTTACCACTTAGGATATCTTCCTAAATCACATCCGATTAAAGGCAAAAGCCAAGTCCATGAAATCAGAGATCAGAAAGCCTTTTCATGATAAAAGCCCATTTTTACGGAGTTGTTAGAAACACATTTGTGCAAGGACAGTTATTCTATTCATGTTTCTGTCTTCTCGAAATAATCAAAAAAACACAGAATATGCCTGGAGTGTGGCACAGAGCAAGAGGACACACTGAGGCTACATCCATACGACGACATCTAAAAAACAGCGTTTTCACATCAAACAGCCTGCGTCCAAACAACACTTTCAGCTCCATATCGGACGTAATTCTACATCCACACTAACGCAACTAACTATTGTGTACACAAACGTTAATGAAGCTTTTTGTTCACAGTTGTGTCGCATGAGAACCCATCAGGATGTAAATATGGGTCAATGCGTCATTGCTTCCAACGTTTTTCCATGTCTGCCTGCCCGGACTTAAACATTTTTTAATTTTAAGGGCTCTAACGTCGCGTTTGTGTGGAAAGCAGGAGTAATCTCCACAACCGCTAAAGCACAGCAGATTTCTAATGTTGGTTTTTGCATAGGCTCAGGCTTCCCAGCAACAATGAGACGGATTCAGGTCCAATTGCCACTCCGCTCCCTTTTCAGTGTGGTCTCCCGTAGCCCTCTTACTTTTCTGCAAACAACACTGCTGGGCTGCAGCCCTTATTTAAAAGATTAATAGGATCCTGTCTTGGCAGAGAAGCAGTCCGCGGGGTTTCTGCGGCCCCCATTATAAAAAAGATCCTGCTATCTTGCTGTTAAGAAAAGCCCTCGTTATGCCACCTTTGCTTATTTACACTGAACTAAACGAGCCCACATAAAGCCTTCCCCCATGTGTGATTTCACGTCGCACGCCCGCGCTCCAAACTGAGGGGCATGACGTGTAACACAACAGAGTCGGCGTCCCTTGTACGCAGACATCGATCCAGCTCGTTGACTACCTTACTGCTGGCATGATGGTAGAACAACAATGATTCCCATTCCCTGTTGTGCCCTTTATATAAAAACGGCAAAGTGGAATAAAGGCGCGACGTTCCCAGAAAGACACGAGAGGGTGTGCTCACAGAGCAAAGAGGAGAGACCATTGTCACGGTTACTCACTGCTGCAGCGCCACTGAGATAGCGATGGCTTTCAAGTCCAGCTGTCAATCAAAGCAGCGAAACATCAATGGGGTAAATGTGAGGATAAAACGATAAGTTTTGAGTGGGCGACTTTCCTGTCATCAGGACACAGGCTGCTTGAGTGTAACTTAGTGTTGGCGGAGAGATTTCCCCGCAGCCATATGGAATTTTGGATTTGCCTCGATTTGCTGGCTGAACCCCTCAATCATGACAGCATGTGTAATCACCAAATGTCTTCCTCTCAAACCCTGTTACAATTGGCAGCACAGTGCTGTCACAGGAGATGGGGGGAACAAAAAACGGAGAGCTGACTAAAAGACAAGCTTTAAGTGACACTTAATTTGAAATACCCAGACATTCTCTCGGCTCCAGTAAACAGGATCCATCAAACTTTGCCCAGAGCCTGTATGACTCTGCAGCTGTCTGTGGGGAGCAGAACAGTATGCCTGAGAAGCCCCTTTAGTTATTAGGAGGACTGATGAAGAAATCAACTCCTTTAATAGTTCCTAAAAGCATCGCAGAAGAGCCACAGGAATGATTATAACACGTTTAAAGTGTAAATTTAAACACTCAAAAGCCCTCGCACTCAAAGATAAAAAAAAAAAAGGCATGACAGAAGCTAATGACAGCCCCAGAGCAGAGACAGCAAAAGTAAAAAAAACAAAAAAACAACAACAGTGAGGTGGTGGAAAAGTACAAAAAAAAAACACCTTATGAACAGCTGCTTTCTCTCCTCTTCCTTTTGCTCATCCCAGGAGAGAGTCCCATGCGATCTCTCTGATCCTAGTTTGTGGCTGACGGAGGGGACCGCAGCTCTGCTCATCTCCCCCACTGCATGGCTCTGCCTCACTGTACTCCACTGCCAGGAGGAAAAGATGGTGGGGAGGGATGGAGGGGGGGGAGGCTACATCAAGGAGAGACTCTCCCAGTGGGTTCTCGTCAGTTCCAGGCCATTGCACCTTGCTCGCTGGGATTTTGTTTACACACAGGCACACGCACACATCCATACAGAGGCAGATGGCTATTAATGGATACGATGATGTGTGTTTTTTTGAATCCGGTCTCTCTCTCTCTTTGCGTTTTTTTATTTTTTGTGATAATAACAATCACTTACAGTAACACATCGCTCTAAGTTGGCGACAAAGCGGAACAGCCCCGGTGCCTCGCTGAGCTTATTTATGTGGCGCGGGTGCAGATAACGTTCAATCAGAGCCCAGCGATACGGTTGATGTGGTCAGTGATAACGTGCAGCCAAAAGGCCCGACACACTTCCGTCTCTGCTCCGCTCGTCTTCGGGGACGAGCCGAGGATGGCAGGCTGCCCCGGTGCGTTCAGTCTCTGCAGATGTTGCCTTGGAGAGCGGCTGACTGGCTGGCTGCGGTGACAGCTGGACAGCTGTTCCTATAGATGCAGCCACAGAAGCATGCCATGAAGATGAGGGTGGGGGTGTGTGTGTGTGTGGGGGGGGGGGGTTTAATGCTGTATGTTTAGTTTATCTGTATGAAGTTCCCAGGACGTGCAAAGCTGTCACTTTTAGCAGTGGTGCATGAGCCCGGATAAGGAAAGACGGCATCAAAGAGGATATGGAGAGAGAGCACGGATGGGTAAATAAAATAAAGTGCATTATTTAAAGACACTTCAGTACCAAAACAGATTTTTTTATTATTATTTTTTTTGTAATTTGTCACTCCAAATCTCCAGAGTTTAATGTAATACCAGCTGGATTACTACTGGCAGGAATCAAGGCCTTTTATTTGATCAGTGAGCTCTGTGAGTGGCCATGACTTTTTCTAAATCAGCAAAACAAATAAAAGTTTAATGTGAACTTCACAGGGAATTTCAAGTTAATATTTTACCTCTTGGTAAAATAAGAGAGGAGGGGGCTGTGTTTCTTTTTCTTTTTTTTTTTTTAAAGCAGAGAGAATAATTGGCTGAACATTAAAACCACTGTGGACTCGGTGCCAACATCAGCGATGCGCTGGTGATGGAAGGCAGTTAAAAGTGGGGCCGTGTTCTGATATCATTCTTTTATTCTGCCACTTAAAAACACAGTTGCCTAAAATTATAGTCACCGGGAGGAGAAACCGCGTGATTAAACGCAAACCCATATATTACCACCCTAACTCTGAGATTTGAGGAAAAACAAACAGTTGAAAAAAGGAATTTATATGTTGGTAAACACTCAGTAGTATTAAATGTTTTCACCTGCTGAATAAACACGCAGCAAATCATGAGTTAAACAGCTTGGATTGACGCCAGTCACTTCTGCCAAAACGTTCATTTTTCCTAAGCGAGACGGGTGATTCATTATGCCACAAAAGGTCAGCAATTTGTTCAACTCAATAAAAATGTTAATAAAACTAAGAGCTCACAAAATCAAGCACTCAAAGGCTCCGGTCACAGAAAATAAAAATGTTCAGTGGATGCCAAGTGTCTGAGTACAATGTTACCACTGCACTGCTGCACTCTTCAATCCTTGACCACCGGCGGAGGTCAAAGGTTGTACAGCAGCAGCCATCGAGCAGGAAGTATAGCTGTGGCCTCATCGTAATCCCGGTCAGACTCAAAGCACATGCTCACAAACACACACACACACACACACACACACACATGCATCGTGCTGTAACCTTCCAACAACCAGGAGTTTACACCCCCACACCAAAATCTCATACCCTCTACCCACTCTGCTTAATAAATGAAAAGACCCATTAGGCAGATTTCAAAAGCTGGCAGTGGGCTTATAATTACATACAAAATCTTTTAGAGGAAAAAAAAAAAAAGTGATTACTCTGGATGCAAGTCTGGAAATAGGTGGGGGTGGGTTATTGCTAAGCAACCAGTCATTATCCTCCAGACTGGAGCACAGTGACCGGCCATCCGTCTAACTCCGGTGGCTCGCCTGGCTCCTGTGCAGAGCGCGCCCCCCCCGCCCCACCACCACCTCCCCTCCCCTCGCTCCTTCCCTTCGCCACTCTCCCTCTCGCTCGCTCCCTCGCTTGCTCTTCTCTCTCCCTCTCTTTCTGCCGTCTCCCCGTCCAAATACAAACAGAGATAAAGAACGCTGCAATCGCTCTTGACACACAAATAGGTTAACACAATAAAGCCGGCTTTGCCTGGCTCACTCGAGGGAGGAAAGCAATTCCAGCAGCAGGCAGGAGGTAATAAAACAGGGCTGGGAGTGTGTGTGTGTGTGTGTGTGTGTGTGTGTGTGTGTGTGTGTGTGCCCGTACATGTCCTCATGTCAGTATGCCTATGTTTTTGTATGTGAGTGAAGGCAGGCACATAGAAGCTCTTTGGCCTCGGGCCCTAATATCCCACAGATTTCCAACCTTTTCTCAACACAAATAATAAGGGGGTAGAAAATGACGGAAATTCCGGGCAACTCTTCCTCCAAGATCAAGGGAAATGGTGGCTTTATATTAACAACACAGTGTGACCTGACACTCACACACTAACACGTAAACATCTCCCTATGTGCCGGCTCTCTTGTAAACGCTCTCTGGCGCCGTTAAAAACAATCAACAAGTACATTTAATGAGTTTCGTCTGCGCGAGTCTCGGGCTCACTCTCCCTGATGCAGCTGCCAGTCGGCGGCAATAAATAATAATAAAAAATCCTCAGAGTTTTATTAAATTGTGTTGCATTCACGCTGAACTCAGGAAAATGGCCAAGTGGCCTCTGCAATTACAATCGAGAGCAGACAACGTTATTCTCTCCAGTCGGTGGAAATGTCATTACCTTACAACAACAGCAGCAGCAGCCGCCTTAGAATTAGGTAATGGTCCCTTTTTGTTAAAGTCGCAAACCGTCTGTGGGAGGCGTGACGAGAGACACGCCGCTGCAAATGGATGGAACACTTATGGCGTGTCTCTCGTCAGTCGCAGAGCAGACGCTGGTCAGCGTAACGTGCACTCAGTGAGATGGAGGAGCTGAATGGAGGAAAACAGGAGTCAATAGCTAATTCCTGGATTGACTGTGGTGTAATCAAATGCACTGAACCTTGATACAGCCGCGCAGCTATAGCGAATCTCTCCTCAGGCTGTTATAGACCGGTGACGTGGGTCACACATGGCCCCATCTCTCACATGTCAATAAAGAGAGTTAGCACATACTCCCGCGATAAGGCTGAACTTTGAAGAAACCCCAATTAAAGCTTCTGGGAAAGTTCCACGTGCTCAGGTCATGCGGGACAGCCATTTGTAAGTGTCAATCAACTCCCCCCTGCTATTACCCGCTGTTCCTTCAACCAGGTAATCAAAAGGCACAGATGTAAAGTGGTGGCCATTGTCAACAGGGAATAAATTACCAAAGCATGAAGAGAAAACATCTTATCTGTCTGATGTATTTCCTGCTTCTGCGGAAAGCTACAAAGCCCGAGGGAGAACAGTCAACCAAAATGCAGGGGAGATGGAGATTAGGATGATGTGCAGTTCCTTGTTCCATTAAAGTTTGATCTTCCTCAATAACCGAGGAAAATCAGATATCTCCCATTCAAGATTAAAGTGCACCAGCATAGAGGGGGAGATTAATCAGAGGCCCGCGTGAGATAAAAACAGCCTCGCTTCTGGCATGGAAAACAGTGGCAATAAAGAGTTCAGCTGATAATGTGAAACATGGCGACGCACAATAGCAAATCAAACGGCACGTATGGGCGTCCAAAACAAATCAAAGCACAGACTAGACTTTACAGTGGCTGGAGAAGTACAGCAGAGGCTGATCTGATAGTAACCAGGGCCTTGGTTTTATTACTGGCTGAGGTTGAAGAGGACACGCTAAGGATTTTCCCATGTTGCTCACTGTCGCCAGGCTCTCGTTCCCTCTCCTCCTCCTCTTCTTGAGATCAATGGCGCTGGGGTGATTTCACAGCAGCCTGCACTGTCACCCAGAACAAATCAATGTGACCATGAGGAAGGCAAGAGCGGCATTGTTTTTAAGGGGAGCAAATTTGCTGTTGGAGAGCTTGTCAGATTTGCTTTATTCTGTTTCTTCCACCAAGAACACTCTGGAAGGAGCATGCCTCGGCTTCTCCCTTCTTCTTTTTTTTTTGACTTGGGTTATGGAGCAAACCGTAAACTACACAGCAGTCAAGCTCTCCATATACCAAAGTACTCATTCACCACATATAAACGGCACAGTTTCTACTGAGCAGCTTCAAATGGACCAAGCGCGTCAACCTTTCCAAATTAAAGGCTATACATTAACCTCAAGGCCTGGCGAGACGTGACTTCCATGCAACCTGACAGAGGGTGAAAGGGGAGGCGAGGGAGGATCGTGGCTGTCAATCATGCACTAAGTCACTGCAGATAACCCTGATGAAGAGCTGCCAACGTCTGGCATCACTGTGGTCAGGTAAGAGGAAATCATTTGTGGATTAAGTCCTGCAGCCCAGTACCAGTCATCAGAAACACTGCTGTATCCTCGCAATAACACAGCAGCCGTCACCTTTTTTTGAGTGAAGCCGCTTCACATCAAACAAAATGTGCTTAAGAGCATGTTTATAGAATAATATATACTACACTGGCTGCAGATTTTAAATTTCCATACAATTACTGTCAGAATAAATCCATTTTTCCTTTGTGGTATGACAGAACGCAAGTAGAATCTCATTTATACATAAGATGTATACACCTAATGAAAATTGCAGAAGGTCAACAGCTTCTTTTTCTTTTATTTCTTCCTCACCCAGTATATCGCTAACAAACTAGTCACACCTGATGACCAGTGTTGTGTCTGCACAGATTGGTGAATAAGTATTTGATGCTGAAGTGAAGACATCGCCAGCAGAGCGGGGAGAACAGGAGAGCCGCTCCTCTGACATTACAGAGTAGAGTTTATAAGACTGAGGGTCCATGAATGTGTGCTGAAACAGATGCATTAAGCATGTGCCGCGACCTGCAAGCACACTCAGAAAACACTTCCCCGCTGACCCTGCATGTACACTGAACGTTGACTCTCATTAACATCATCACAACATCTGTCACTTCCACACACCGACTGGCTGAAGGGTGCGTTTGTTTCCCCCACAGTAACGCACGCGTGTGTGCATAGTGTAGTGTAGTGTAGTGCTTGTTGTCTTATGTTGCCTTTTTCATGCTCCGTCTTCTAGATCCGAGACGATGACGCGTGAGACAAGCCTTGCAGCGCGGGGACAGCAGAGTTTATATTAAAATCATGCTGTAATGCAACGTACAAGAAAGGCGGTGTCATTTTTGTTTGCCTGCACGTTGACAATTGTTAACACGAGGACAGTGAAGAGACTTTTCCACTCGCGTGAAACACTTTGATCAGGCTCCTAATGAGCTGCGGGGTCGACGCGGCTTTGAGAGGAAACACTCGTGTTCCTTGAAGTGTCCAGTGGAATTTCCACATACAAAGCTTTGTGCGCTCACATCAGCAAATCTAGAGAGAGGAAACTGTCTTTTATTCTCTTTGTCAGTCTTTTACATGTGTACTCAATAGTTCTATAAATGGAGACTGTGAAGAGGGAATCTGAATGTTTTTGATTAACACATTCAAATAACACAGTCTGCACAAGAATGGACACGCACAGCTGAGACACTTTAGGGGACGGCAGATCTTAAGCGACACATTGGTTGCACACAACTACACACACACACGTGTATCTGCTATTTTAGTCATCTTAAGTGCCAAAATGAGTTTTGCTGCCTCTGGGAAGGTGTTGAGACAATCAAGCCATGCAGGGATTAAAAAAGATTAATACACAGAGCAGGAAATTAAACTTCAGTGACTTTAACAATATTCATGAGTGGGGCGCCCCTTATTCACTGGGAGCAGGCACTTTAATAAGCAAAGATTACAGTAAGGAGCCCAAAAGCTATCAATCAATCAAAGTGATATGCAATTTGAGTTGCAAATTGATAAAATGCCACTATTCTCTAAGGGTATTACTTTCATTAACACAATGCTAAAATGTGTTCCTCTCTCTCTCTGTAACTCTTGGCAGCCTCAGTCTGGATTTTACTTTCATCATTTCAGTTTTCTTGCTTTTATCAGGGAGCTAAATTTGCTGGCATGACCGACACATATGCAAAACTGCGACACAAGATCTCAACCGAGACAAAAAATATGATGCATTTCTAACAAATATTTAAGGTTAACTGAGGCATTGGCACAAGCCTGGGACACGGCTGCCAGCAGGTGCACAGGGGAAAAGAGATTTTAGCTACTTAACGAAACGCTCACCAAATAAAAATGTATGTCGACCTAAATCTACGATATCTGAAGAATATGTTTCCTACTTTCTCTTAAACGTGTCTCCCACGCCAAACTCCATAGAGAAAACCAGCGATTTTACATCACAGCACACAGGAGTTGATCCACTGCCGCCTCCATCATAAATGTGTCATTCTGATTTACCTGAGTGACACTTTCCAAACATGGCAGCAGTGGACCAGCAGCTCCTGTGTCCCCACATGTTTAAACCACTGATTTTAGGAGTGGGCAGTTTACAAACGTCAGGTTCCAGCTGGAGAGGGCCGTCGAACGATGCCATAAAACAGGGTATTCTTAAGATATTGTAGACTTAAGTAGGTTAGGCAGCAGGTTATATAAGGTGAGCCTTTAAATAAGTGGCTAAAATCTGTTTTTCCTTTGCGTCCCTGCCATGTTTTCAGTGAGAGTTTGCATCTGTGTGCCGGACTGGGTCCGTCTGAGATGACAGCACACTAACCAAAGTCAGTACTATGTAAAAAAAACCTGCAGCAAAAACCTCATACAATCACAATTAACTGTCCTTTTAGGACCATACTGTGGACTTTTGTTTTTGTTACAGCAACAGGAAGAGAAATGAGTTAAGTTTTAAGCAGCCTGCAGCGGGACACGTCAAGTTCCAGTCTTACAAGAAAAAATAAAGATCTAACAGCACGCCAGGAAAGAAAAAAAAAAGACAAAACAAGCGCTACAAACTCTGAAAAGGTAATTCAGTGACCTAGATATTAAAGCGTTACTGCCATTCCATTCTCCCCTGCCTTGTCCAACCATCATGTTGAGTTAAGGCAAGCATTATGCTGGGGAGACTATTTGTTTAGGTGAGGAGCAGCCGCAGAGCTAATATGAGCACAATTTGCTCAGCAGGTCATAGGCGCAGAGTGGAGGAAGTAAATGAGGCAGTTCTGCCCCCTCGGGTGCAGCCCCTGCCTCATACATCACTGGATGTTTTATTCAATACAGCCAGGAAGGCTCTATGGCAGGTGCCCTGACTGTGGGGGCGCCTGCCCTGCTGCAGGGGCCCGAATTACATTCAGTGAGCAGCAGGAGAAAGAGGAGAAAGAGGACTGGAGCTGGTGAGGAAGATCAATTTTGAGGATACTTAATGATAAAACTTCTTCTACTTTTCCACCCCTGCACAGTCAGCATAAAATCCAGGCTCATTTGGGTACAGTGTCAGCAAGGAGGCAGAGAGCACTGCAAAGCAGGAGGGTTCAAAGTTCACCAAGTGAACAGACGTGGATGTGCACAGACAGACTGCAGGTGGTGCTCAAGCACCTGCCCTTTTGCTCTCTGAGCAGGTAAATAGCAAAAAGATATTTAACCATATTTAAAAAAGGCTGTGTGAATGATTTAAATGAGAAGAAACTGAGAATGAGACACTGAGAGTGAGAGTCTAGAAATGTTCTGCTGCAGAAAGTTTCATTCCTGTAAGTTGGCTACCTGTGTTGCACCCTCTCAACATTTTCCTTTTCTAATGTTATATTGCTTTGTGTCGGCCATAGCAGCAGTTCTTAATTAACAATGTAACAATAAACCAAAACTGCATTTGAAATAAATACATAAATAAAGATCCTGCCACTGTATCATTCAGGGGGGGGGGGGTTGCCCTTTTCCCCCCCATGTCTGTGCGCGCCTTTGGAGTTCAATGAAACGGAGTGAACTTTCAGCAGCCTCCCATATAAAGACATGAACTTCCGTTACAATAAAACATATTACGACATTTCTCGCGTTGCATTCTCCGTCTTCACAGGGCGATGACAAATTACCTTCAGACCTCACTGCAGCACAGAGCATCATCCAGAGGGGAAACTTTTACAGCGTTACGCACACACACACACACACACACATATGCCTGTGAATTTTATGAGTCCTTTGATAAAAGCCACTCACGACATGCAGGCACGCTATAAAAAGAGATAGTATATCATTAACATCCGGGGTGGAAATCACTAATTGCCGCAGACGCTGTAGTCGGTGACGCAAGGGGCCTACAGATGAGACATTCGCACCTTTTGCTCCGCGCCGCGACTCCTCCAGTGGCACATGCACTTCTGCCGCTGCCTGCGCTGCGCTGTCTGCGCTGCCTGCGGTGCCAGGGCTCTCGACAATACACTTAATTGCTACCCACACTTGAAAAGACCAGCATCGCACATCAAAGCAGTTCCCAAAGCCACTCGGGAGTGGCTCTCTAACAAGTCGATTTTTACAACACTTCCTTTATTGTGGGTCACGCATGGAAACAAAGGCTTTAAATCTGAGACATCGTTATGTGAGCAGCAGCAGCAGCAGCAGCAGCATTCTGGGAGAGAAAAAAAACAGGGCATTCATTCATGATTTTCTGCTCTTCTCCTACTTTTCACCCCCGGAAGGTTTCATTGAGCCGCACAGGACACACGGATTCACCCACAACACACACGTCGGAGAAGAAATGTGAAATATATTTACCATAAATTGCTCCGTGGTGTAGACTAGAACTCCATGCAGATTGTAGTGTTCACTGATCAATCTGCCTGATACTTCTGAGGTCCAAATTAAAACGGATTCATTCTGTTCCCCCCAAATCCAGCAGCGGCCGCTTTGTCGATGTCAAACGCTGATTAAGTTTATCCTCTTCGGAAGGTATGCAAATGTGCCGGTAACCCCGCGAATTAGATTCCACACTCTCGCTTCTGGCATGCAAAGTTAATAAGCTTCGTCTTTTCTTCTCCCTGGATTCGCCTGCCAATTTTTGTCGGGTGCAAAAGCGCAGGTCGACAATTACAGGAGCGTCCTCGGAAGGATTGCGCACCAAGTACGCGTCGGGGTTTCTGACGTTTAGCCTCCGGAACAGAAATAAGAAGCGATCTTGTTCCTGTGATCGCTCTTATTTTGACCTGCGTGCGGATATATTCCCTATCAGCGGAGCTGATAATCGGAACAGTGGACGACTGGACGGCTACGCAGTGTCCCCAAATCCCCGGGCGTTACGCACGGGTTTAAAGTGGTCCGCCTGGGAACGGGAATGGGAATTGTACCATGCAATTGTTAGAAGAATGTTATTATGTAGGCAATATCGTGTAAAAGTACCCTGAAAGAAATCAAAGCAGGGCCAAAGCCGCTGCCTGAAATATCCTTAACTGATGCGACGCGATTAGAAAAAAAAAATCCCAGCGACCAGGCTCTGCTCCGTCCGTCACTTTCTCCGCGGTGTCGGCAGCCTCTCGTCTCCAGATTCCGACTCAGATTCCCCGCTGAGGCTGTGGAGTCGCGTCCAGAGCAAAGCAGCGCGATGCTCTCTTTGGTGTTTTAACCAAAATGGGACACGGTTAAGTGCGAAGAACGAGCCAGCTGCTTCAGGCAGCTCCGGGATGCGGTCCAGCCCTTGTGCCGAGCTGCCGAGACTGACAATAACCCGGAACGCTGCAGACTGTCAGGCTGCACAGACCGCCCACCGACCAATCACCGCACTGAGGGAATAGAAACATTCCCACGGGTTGACCAATCATCGGTAATTGAGGGCTGTTTCCATAGAGATGCGTCCAAGCGTCTGAAACCACGTTGTTTATTCGCGGAAAAGGAGAAAACGGACATAAATTGCTGTGGCAGAATAAAGATTGAGATCTTTAATCATTCTTTTATCCCTTTATGGCTTTTATTTTTTCTTCCCAGCAGCTTAGTTGAAGGTTTTGGACACCTCAAACCTTTGAGCAACAAACTGAATCACCTCTAGCTGCAAGTGCGACTCTGCAGGGAGAAATAAAGTATAATTATGCAACCTGCATAAAATTAAATGTGATTAGCATGCACAATGAATCCGCTGTTTATGAATTGGTGACTTGAAAATGCTATTTAACTTAATTAGTTTGAAACTCCTGCAGGACAAATATCCCATGCAGATAATAAGCCTCGCAATAATCTTTTTATGATATGAAAAGTCGGACTGCGGTGTGATCATGAAGGGGCAACCTCAGGGACAAAGTTTATTGTGTTTGATGAGCGCGGATGTATTTAGTGATCTATCAAGATGCATATGAGGCACTTTTGTCTTCTAAATTAATGTTCCTGAACTCCACGCCCGTCTGTTACATTCACTTCACCAAGATTGTATCTTAAGCGTAAGTGCCACATATCTGTGGCTGCTTCACTTTGCACAATTCCGTCGGTGACACCTTGAGCCACAGGAAACCTTGCAAAACACCTTTCTCTTTCTTTCTTTCTTTCTTTCTTTTCTTTTTTTTGCAAAATGTCACGACAACAGTGAGGAAGTCGGAGGCTCACTTTGACATAGGACCTTGGTATTCTTCTTCATCGTCTTTGCCAACTGTGTCCAGTGCACACAGACCCCAGGATACACAAAGGCAGTACAAGCAATCACACATCATGGACTCTCATAATAAGCTGACGCTGGGAAGTGGGTGATGCAGCACTCAGCTTATGCCAGTGCTGATAAGAGCCTGAAAGTATTACCTCAGTCTGGCAGCCCGCTCCAAGAAATCCATCCTGAGCCAGGTCATCAATTCTGCCCTATCTGATTGCTCACCAATCCCTGGCAGCTCCATGTCGCTGTCCTGGCCTCTGCCTTTGAAATACTCTCTATGACTTGCACTTTCTTTCTAGTCCTTTTACAGAAATACAGAGGCAAACAGTCTGTATGTGTGTGGGATCTTCAAATGATCTTCCACCTACATGGCAAATAATAAAACAGTGTGCAGTTGCTCTCCGAGAGAGATTTCCAGAACAGTCGAGCGCTCGGGCTTAGTCAATCCCTTAAATGTATTAGCTGCAATCACGCCGTCCCCTCTCCCCGCTGCAGTGGGCCTACAGAGCATATATTAAAGCTTGTGGAGTTCAATCATATCACCTACGCGACGTGGCTGCGCAAGACAATCCAACATATGGGCGATTAATTGAAAAATACTCAACCAGAGCTGTGCTGTGCTGTGCTGTGCTGTGCTCCTGCGAGGCAGGCAGACAAATAAGCCATTTGATTAGCTGATAACCAGATGACTCAACAAACATTCAAGGCATGTTTACTGTGGTTTGATTAGAGTACGCCCAATCCGCAGAAGATTGGACACAAACACGTTGCGAAAACACTCAGCTGTTCCAATCCCCAAGGCAGCATGAGGGCACATAAAAACAATGAATTATTTATGGGGGAGACTAGTGAAATATCACAGTGGATAATTTTCTGTGGGATATATTAAATATAGTTTTCAAAACAATGCGTCTGCGTTTTCCCCAGAAATCAATCTACAGCCTGGAGATTTGATATAAAGTCATAACAGATAACTCCCTGCGAGTAAACCTATATGAGCATTTAACTAAAACACCAAAGCAAGGATATTTTTTGCAGATATGAGCTCCTTTTCAAAATGAAAGTCCTGGACATCCAGGTGAGCCTTTGTCACGTCTCTCATGATATTAGAACTACGGCTTTGATAAAAGCCACTGCAGCTTCTCTTTGAAATGGGCGTCCAATAAATACCACCCGTACAGAGCCGACATCATGACTGTCCTCCAAATGGGAAGCCTGATGCTGCTACAATTTGTTCCTGAAAGTGGATTCTGTTTAATTGAGCAAAGTTTAAGTCTCCACAAACAGCAAAGTAACAGTAAAAAAAAAAAATCAATTGCAGCAGAGGCATGGAAAAAAGAGATAGCATTGATTTATCTGCCATTGATTCCTGAGAATCGCCGCATTGTGCCCTCCGGGCGAAATGCACGCTGTCTGCCAACTGATGGGGATGAATCTGAAAAGGTGTCAAGTGGTTAGAGGACACAGTGGTGGAGGATGAGATCGGGGGCAGCCAGAGGTGGTCGGAGAGGAAGAGCAGACGGGAGTGGGAGTGAGGGCATGAAGTGTCAGACAGGAGACGAAAGGTTGGATAAGAGGGGGATGATGTTGCGCGGATGACGGGTTGAGTCTCCAAAGAGTTGCTTTAAACGTGTTTGACAGATGAAAGAGAAGATCTACATTAAAAGCAGAGAGCTTGGTGAAAGAGGACGAAGCCTGAAGCTGAAATGCTCTATACAAGTTCACATGATACTAATGAAAAACTACAATTATTGTGTTTGTCTGACTAACCGGACTTTGAAGATACATATAAACATGTTAGTCTTCTTTCTCCTCCACATGAGGGTCACAGGTGGCGCTGGTGCCAATCTCAGCTGACATAGGGCGAAAGGCAGGGTCTGCCACGGGGCTTTTATTGTCTATTTACTTCTGAGTCTTTAGTTTATGCTTTTCTTCTTTCTAATGTTCTTTCTTTGTTCAGATCCGTTGATGTGGAAGGGTTTCTGTGCCTTTGTCAATGTTTGGACAGTTTCAAATACAGTTTATTAAAAAATGATAATAGCTGAAAGGGTGCATATATTATATTACATAACTGTATGACTATATTTAATAACTTCATTCCCCGCTAGGGCCACGCGGTTGGTGTTGTGGTTAGCACTCTTGCCTTTGCAGCAAGAAGACCCGGGTTCTTGACCTGGTCTGGACAAGGGTCTTTTTGAATGTGTGCGTTGGTTTCTCTGGTTTCCTCCCACAGTCCAAAAAAATGCAATATGGGGATGAGGTAAAGTGGACACTCTATGTCAGGGGTGTCAAACTCAAATGACCTGGGGGCCAATAAGCATTTAGTCTGGTCAAGTGGGGGCGGGTCTAGAGAAAACAACTCTTCAGTATAGGGTGGGCAATATTTGATATTCATGATGATATTAGGCAGAATTTCAAAGTAAAAGTGCTTGTTGTGATATACAATGATATATACTTCACAATAAAAACATATAAATAGAACATTTAATTTGCAAATAATAACTGTAGGATAACTGTATTGGCACCAGCGCCCCGACCGTGACCGAGTGATTCCCCACTAGTGTACTGGGAAAAGGACAGTAGTCCAGTTAACCAGCATAGTTGAGCTACAGCTGTAGATTGACTTAACTGTGTATGGAAACATACTCACTGGTTAAACGCAAGACTTCCCCGTCTTGTTGACAATAGCAACACCGTAAGTCAACAAGACTTTGCTGACCCTTATTTTCACTGTTGTAAGCACAACAGTGTCAGCCATCGCCAGTTTATTCAGCGTGAAGTCAAAGACTGCTGGCTGCAATAACACCATTTGAGTAAGCATATATCAAATCCCACTGTTGCAAGTGCTTGACAAGACAAGCATCTTTTGCAATATTTTAAGTCTCAGCAATTGGCAAATGGACGTCTCCCCAGAGACGTTACACACTGACAGCCAAATGTCGAGGGGAAGTCAGGACAGAGATCAGAGGCCAGTGCAGCCACACAGACCCAGACGAAGAAGTGTTAGTCCTGAACTCTGGAATCTTTACACCATCCCTCTGTCTCTTCTGTGGCTGTTAAAAAGCATGTGTCTACAAAGAAACTGGAGGAGAAGTATATGTACTGTGGTCCCAGCTGTGAAGAATCCTTGAAAAAAGTGTTTGTGGTTAGTGTTAAGCATTTTTTTTTTTTTTTGCTTCTTTAATTTAACTTTGTCACGTTCTCTGTATGACCGTTAAATGTGATTGTCACTTGTTTGTGTTGAAAAAGAACAAGCACTTCCTGAACTGTTTGTGTTGAGTGACACTCTGTGCTTTGTAACCTTGATTTTCTTCTTTTCTTTTTTCTTTTATTCAAGGTTTGCAGTTTGAAAGAAGCCGACTTGACTCAACACAAAGATTGTCACCTGTTTATGTCTTAGCAGGCTGTTTTTCCCCAACACTGCGTTTTGGTGCAAACCTCGAAAGCATCTGGTTTCCTGTGTGTGACCCTGTCAGAGGCGTCTTCATGAACCGTATACATACGAGCACAGGTTGCGCACAGGAAGCCGTTTGCAGACAGATGGAGTTGAGGTTATGTGGTGTCGTGAGGATAAATGTGACGACTGCAGCTACAGTCACGGACGGAATCGTTGCTTAAATAATCTGCAAAATCAAATGGCAGGATCAGTGGAAGCGTGTGAAAAGGAGAAATTGGATTATAAACAAGAACCATCAATGTTTCCTCATTTTTAATACTGGAATGTGCTCAGAGTGGAAATGTCTCCGCCAACACCCGATGTTGCAATGTTGTACAAATCTGTCCCCTTAATCTGGTCCACCCCAAAAGTTTCATCATGGGTCATGATGACAGTAGTTTTTGAAATAGTAGTACAAATAAAAAAAAACACAATAGCTCGTCTGGGTAAGAACATTTTCACAACGTAGTTATTATCTGTAGAAATCTGACCAGTGGCCTGGCATGAAAAGTTCCACATGATACGTGGAGTGAGATTTGCAGACATTTGTATTCTCACTTAAAGCCCCTCTGGGCTGACAAACGTCAGGAAAAGGTCCAGACATCAAGGGAAAAGCGCAGACCTCGTTCAGATTTACGAGCAGATTGCAGTAAGTAGTGAAGTCTGAACGCTCCCGAGTCATCCTGAATGTGTCCTCAGAGGCGGTCATTGTTTACACTAGTCAGCAAACACACTGTGCGTCGATGTATTTTGAGTCCACATCCTAATATTAACACCGATAGGATTTCTTTTTTTCTAATGGTTGAATTCTTATTTTAATGTTACAGCGGCACGAGTAAAGCTTTCATTCTCTCTCTGCCATTCATGTAGACACATTAACACGTTGACATCAGACTCATATGTACGTTAAAAACATTTTTGTTTTTTGCAAACAAACATGATGTCACGGTGTATTTGAATACTGGGCAGGGAAGCCAGATCTAATCTCACGTAGTCAAAGGAGACATATCCAGGTTGAATTATAATACCACGCGTGGACAGCCGAACATAGTCAGTACGTTTGCATGCACAGTTTAATCACGCAAAGGCCATAGTCTGACTAAGACAGACAATCAGACAACTTGCACAGTCCGAGTATACATGCGGAGGAGAAAATTGATTACATTACATACATTAATACATCGTCTCCTTCTACTTCCGAAATTTTGGTGCATGTGCAGAACGCCAAGTCCAACTCCAGTCTGACTAAGCGTATGCGCGCAGTAATCAGACTATGAATCGCATTATCCATGTACGTTAGTCCGACTAAGACTAGCTCGATTTTAGTCGGACTAACATGTTTGCGTGACACTGAAAAAAAAACAAATGATTGTCTCAGTCCGACTAAAATTGGACTTTTAACACTTTTTGAGTGTTATCCACATGTGACCAGATCAGCGGGTGTGAGCAGAGCCATAAACCGTTTGGTTGTTTGTTTAAGTGTCTTCATTAAAGTAGAAGTGTGACAGCGAGTGTGGGGAGGTTAGCCACAGTTAAACCAGTTAAGCCTCATGGCAGCTCTTCCTCCTCATAAACACACACAGGAGTAGACAGACATGCAGACTATTCAAAGTAACTGCAACACTTTGAAGTGGAGATGATTACATATAATTGACATCACCTTCATTTTAAAACCGCTTTCATGATATTTCTCGGCACCTTTGTGCTTTGGGCATCTTCTAGCAGCACATAATATTGCTAAAATACACACGCTCAAACACACCAATACTCTTTTAATTATAACATAATACTAGGGCTGCATTCTATTAATGGATTATTAATCAATTACGTCAACTATTTTGATAATTGATTCATCTTAAAGGTGAATAGTCCCTGGTTTCTTTGCTCCACTTAACAAAGAAATCATTCAAATTGAATCATTATTTACAAAACAAGGCATTTGAGAACTTCACAATTTGCAGCTTTTGTAAACGCTGATCGAGACTTTCAAAGTACAAGTACTCGATCAATCAAGAACATAATCGTAATCCAAATGTGCTACAAATAAATCACAATATGCTGAAAGATAATATAATATATTATGATATGACACAACATGTGCAGATTATTAACAGCTCGGCTGCTGCCTTGACCACACATACAGTTCCCATTTATGTTGTTGTTGTCTTTTTCCAAGCAGCAGCTGGTTGAGACAGATCTGCCAAGAACACAGCTATTCTTCCCGTTGTCTGAGAGTTTCACATGTTGCATCTCCCCCTCTCCATACATAACAGACTCGGCGTGGCACTGGTGTCTGTGACAGGTGAGGGGCCACTTTCTGAGGTGAGGTCCACTTTTAGAGAAGCACCAGGGACGACAACGCCACAACACGGGAAATCAGGTGGAGAGAATATTATGTGTAAAATAACCCGCGACGTGAGAGGAAAGTGCATTTCCGTTCAGATTTCTGTTCTTATTGCTCGCTGCTCGGTGATGAAGGATTACGGTGACCTCTGCTTCAGTTACCTTAATCTCCCGTAAATGCGACTGTAATTTCAATAGACGTTGATGAAAGTCCTTCACCGTGTCTTGTTACCTATTCTAAGCATATTTCAAGTATGTTCTGTTCACAAAAGTGAGTACACTAAGCACAGCAAAGTGTGCTGCTCGTATGCAAATTGAATACTATGATCTCGTAGCACTGAAGGACATTTTGTAGCACAGTGTGATGCAGACTGGAGGAGATGCTGCTTCTAGCTGAAGAAAACATGTTGTGGACACTTATGAAAGAGGTGCAGTGTTTAAAAAAAGAACAAAAACAAACTTCTTCCTAACCTGAGGCTCACTGAGTGATGTTGGCGCAGCAAGAATTCTGTTTTTCTCAGTGAAGAAGTAGAAAAGTGGAGTTGACACATAAACACGTGTGGACCATCAAACTTAAAGCTGCAGTGTGCAACTCCTGGTGAATTTTTGTTATTGTTGCTGATGTTGTTATTCTGCCTCTGTTTAGTCTTTGTAAACAGAAATGGATTCTTCATCTGAAACTGGGCTCTGCCAAGCAATACTATCAGACCTGACTGAGGGAGCTCTTGTGTTTATACACCAGCAGTGCAGGGGCGGAACGTGAGCAAGAAGCATTTGTCCCATCAAACTGCCTTTTCAGCAGAATTCACTTCTTATGCTGTGTTCACACCGGACGCAAGTCAGTGCTCCCATCGTATCCATGTGAACAATATGATCCTGTGGCGCGATATACGCATTACATTTTTTGTGGGTGCTCCTCTGTGTCTGCGACACAAGAGCTAAACACCTCTATACTGAGAAATACAGGGAGATTCATGCTGAGCTGATAGCATTGATGGGCGGTATGACCAAAAAATCTATAGCGCAGTATCTCTCAGACGTGTTTTCTGCTTAGGTGGTGGAGTAAACTGATCATTCGTGCAATCACGACCACAGTTACTTCTTCAGCTAAGTCTGAAGCACATGTACGGGGCTTGTGGTATACGAAATATTCAAATTATACTTTTTGGTATGAACTGGTATACCGTCCAGAACTAGCTGAACTAAAGTAAAATGAAAATGAACATAATGGACATTTGTTCACATTTAAAAGTTTGAAAACTATGGAAGAGGATAAGGCCAAATGTGAATTGTTTTGGAAACAACATTAATAAAATGAAAAAGTCTCAGAATTTTCCAATGTTGCCTAATCCTCTTCTGTAAAAACCTTCAAAACAAACTAAATGTCTGGATAAAGCACTTAAGGAATTACAGGAGGAGGTTTTCCATCCCTGCTGCCAGTTAGTGTATTCACAATTGCATTTTTAAATTGCTTAGGCTTGTTCACTTCAAGTTGTGACAGCAGCTGGTTGAACACTTTCCCTGTCTCTCCATCTCAGTCAGTCAAGCTCCAGTGGTCAGAGAGTTGATCATCTTCTGTTTTTTGCGCAGTGCTCGGCTCAGCCCCGATTCTGCAGCCGCCGTTCACAAGGGATGGAGCACTATCAGTTCTGACAGCTCCCCAGAGCCACTGAGCTTTGAGTGATCCCTCCTTTCACCCACCCTGCACCCCGCACACACACACACACACACACACACACACACACACACACTCACACACACTCACCTCCTCTACGCTGTCTGTCTCCTGAAAGGACGAGGGCTGAGAATGAAAGGTGGAACAATGGCTGTCAAAGTAAAAGAAAGGATCTTAAGCGAAGATATCTGTAGGGATGCCGAAGACAATGGGTTATGTTGTCCCTGGCTGAATCGTCGGCTTGTGCTTAATTTGAAACACACAACTAATCACATTAAAGACAAACCTCTCCACAACGCTGGAGCTCCGCCGTCTGCAGTCGCCACGCTGAAGCTCTCAGTGAAGACTCGCTCCAATTACTTAACTCCAAACAAATCATCCTCTGTGCAACCGGATTGATAATTAAATGATCACTAGTTGAAGCCGTGGGGTCTAATGGCATAAACATGATGACAACAATTACAATCATGATTACCATGATATTAAGCTCGTTGTTTCCTGAGTTATTATTATTGCAAGCCTTTGTGTTTGCATTTGTTGTTTTTAGAGGAAATTGTTAGATGTATTCATTCATTGGGAGAATAAAAAAAAATACACTCTTCTTACATTTCATTTAACTTGTGTCGCGTACAACCAGCTGATTGGGACTTATTAATGATTTAAGTGTTTTGAGGTGAAAAGTTGCCTTATGTATACAGATTTTCTCTCATTTTAGCTCTGCTTTGGTCTCCACCAACACCTGTGGGACATACCATTCTCCATTCTCCATTCTCCGAGGCTGCTAAATGATAAATACTATGTTTAGCTCTGGGCATACGAGTGCAAAGTGGGCTTTTGGAGTGTTTTGCTTTAAAAAGTAACAACAACGACAACAACAAAAGAAGCCCACATTCTTTGTTCAAATGATACTGATAAAAGAGAGAGTTATAAGAGTAATAAAACAGAAAAGCTCAAAGCAGTTAGAATCCACAAAACACTGTGTAATACAAAAGGAAATGAGAAATAGAAAAACCTATTTCACATTATAAATACAAGTTGACATAAAGGGTGACACAGTACTAAAAAACACTGTTGTTATACATATATATACATAATTTTATTTTCTTTCACATATATAGATATATATACATGAAGCCACAGTGCAGCAAAGAAACACACAGTCAACTCACAAGGGAGGAGAAGCCGTAGAGATTAAGCAGCATGCCGTTAAATTCTCATTTTCGTACATAAATTGATTTTTGGAGTGATTTGTATATGTTTAGCGTAAAAAAAAAAAGAACGCCCCGTGTAAGAGAGCGGGGTCCACAGAAGCTCACGGGAATCCAGGTGTTCATTTACATGTCTGTGCGTCGGCCCGCAGGTTAAAGGGCGCGCACACACACACACACACACACACACACACACACAGACGAATGTTCAGACGTGACGGTTGGTGCTGGGTGTGGATCAGAAAAACACCTTGACCTCTGCCCACTGCTGCACACTCTTCGATCTCCACCTGTTCTGTGTCTCACTTCAGTTCCTTCCCTGAATCCCCCCTCCACCCCCTCCCCCCCAACGCTACTCCCACCTGACTCATTTCAATCTTTCTCCACAACTGCTTTAGCCTTTTGACTCTCTCCACCGCTCGGAATCTTCCTTTCCTTTTTGTTTCGAGAAAGTATCTTAACTGCTTCATTCAGTATTCATATTTCCGTCTTCGTCGTTCCTCCTCACTCAACTCTGACCTCAGAAAAGCTGCCTTTCTTTTGCTTAGTGAATTATTATCCCATCTTCAGCGAGACCTTGCCAATCTATTAATCTAACTTGCCATTTACTGTCTTTTCTCTGCAGCTCGACTAAAGGTTGGCTGCCTCTCCGCTCACTCTATCTGTCAGTCAGTCTTTGTGTGCAAATCCCACATCTTTCTCCCCCAGACTGATTTATTCAATTTAGATGCCATTTGTTTCACAGCTGGCAATAGGGAGTGCGTGCACTCTCCTCTACATAAACTGTGGCTCTAATCACCAACTGCACGCAGCCACCTCACCCCCTTTCGACTGTTAATATTGTGTCACAATGCAGCCCCCGTTCCTTCTTCGCATTCATTTGCTGTCCTTTCCCCTGAATTAGCGGCATGCACGGGATGTGTGAAGAGGGTTTTAGGAGCTGTTATCACCGGGGACAAGTCTGTGTTTCACACATGGAAATCAATTTGTCGAGAGAGGAGCGTTTCACTGAAAGGATTTGCTCAAATCAGCAGGGAATAGGTTGAGGTGTCTGCATCCCTGACCTTACACTATGTAAATAGGTTCCCTCCACAAAGCACACAGCAAAACTATGCACTGTTGATGCACGTAAAAAAAGACATACGGATACTTCATGAACACTGAGCATAGTCGAGCATTATATAAGAATACGAACAAGTACGTAAAGAAAAATGATCTTTAAAGTAATAATTATGACCACTAAAGCTCTTTAAGGCAATGGGAGAAGGGGCCTGTAAGAACACACTGTTTTTCATAACACATGCAACAGTCATGCCTGTTTTTAAAGAGGCAGCAAACGAGTGTGAAGTCCTTGGTGGTTGCAGGTGTGTTTTGTCCCATTCAGGTCAAAACGACCTGTGTAAACACGGCTTTAAACAGATCTTTTTCTTATTATAAATGCCCATAGGAACACAGGTACTTTTCCTCAGAGCCGGTGTTGTGACATTATAAGTAACCCTGTCGTGAGCCCCAAATGAGGTGAATGCAATTCCCTTCATTATTATTTTGGATAGAGAATAACGCAATTTCTGTGCCGCATAAAAGTGTTTTATCTGCACCCTGTTATCCAGACGACTAATGTGATTAAAGCACGATTTATGGGGGACGAAAATAAACACAGATAGTGTCTTTTGCTCCCTTCACGGTGTGCAATCCATTTTAAGATCCTCACGACAAGTCTCAGCCAAAGCGTCGACTATGTTGTGACTGTCTGTAACATTAGCGGTGGTTTGAATCATTGTTTGTAGAAGGTAAAACTGTGACGTCACAGATTTTTACACAAATGACCTGCTGAATTTTGCACTTTGCAAGATTTTACGGCATGTGACATATCAGCACTGGTAACACTGTCATGTGACCCTGTTTGCTCGCGCCGCCATGTTGGCAGGAAAAGCTTCTGAGTGGGTTTCAAAGTTTAAGCGTTCACTGGACGCTTTAACTCCACAGAGATTGAGCAATAACTCACAGAATTTGACAGACTGAATATATCTTACTCTTGCACTGCCAGCCAATGCTTTGCCCAAATATGTCATTCCAGTCCTGCAGCATGAAGACATCTTCAACTTTCTGATAAACTTTCCCTCATTTTACTCCACTTGCATGTCAAAATAAAAGCATAAACAAATTGAGAAAATGTAAGAAAATAAAGACTTGCAGCTAAGGTAAGGGGAAATTAGTGGAGATAGTAATGATATAATGATAGTTTCCCTAACTTGTTTCCTGCCAAAATGGTGCTGTTTTTGTTCCGAGTGTTGCATGATGGGATTGCGTGATCGCCCGCCAGCAGCAACCTACAGTGTATTCCTAATCGGAATCAATCTTTCTGAATATTGTATGCACTCTGCTCTCCTCACCCTGACAAAAATATGTATCCTTTGGGCCCATCTAATCTCTGATGCCATGGTTTCAAGCTCCTCCAGTAACACCTTTGCTCCAGCAAATGGAGGCAATCCGTTGCCCGGGCAACAAACCCCTGGCTTCTGTCATGCAAATCCCTCGGAAGAAAGGACAAAAAGTTAAGGAAGCAGGTTCCAGCCACTTTGCAGAGTGGAATGACAGAGGCAGAATTCAGAGGAGGTGGAGGGACCCGTCTCTCAGCAGAGCTGCAGGGTTGTCTCGCTTTCATTTATGTCTCTCTCTCTCTTGTCTGCGGTGTTCCCATTTCTTCTGGACAGCAAAAATGGCACGGAAATATTACAGGCCAATTTGCTTATTGGCTCACACGGATACACATTCAAAAAGGCACCTATGTGAGGTACATGTGAGTTTTCACGTCTAAAACAAAAACACATTGTTCTTTCATTAAATAGAAAATACAAGGGAGGACCAAGGTAATAACATTCAAAGCTCTCATAAAAAACAGAGAGTTAAAAGGAATGACTAGTCTGGCAAATTAAATCTTTGAGAGCGTCTGTGTACCCAGAGACCCTGCACGGGGGCATTTTCTCCCCGGTGGCCTTAGAGCACCCTTCCTCCTAATGGAAGGGAAGCAGAACAGATGGGACACAAATTGCACTTTCATACACCTCAAGGTTCAAGGCAATTTCCCCTGTGTGCCTGTGAAGTTTGCGGATTGCCTCTCCATCCTTTGAGCCTTTCACTCTTCAAAGGGGTCTGAGTTTGTTCAGTGCCATGACTCACACACACGTACACACACACACACACACATACACACCTAAAACATAACATCTCTACATACACATGCTAAAGAAAGCCCTGTTATCCGATAATACCTGGCGTTATTTTAACAGAAACTATCATGAACACAACCAAAAGAAATATTGTTATGCGAGGCAGGGACTTTTGTGCGTGCTCTATTTTACAATATCTTAAACCGGAAGGAGCCAAGAAGAAATATGATTTATCAGAACGAGTATTTCCTCTCTTTCATTTGATGCCGCGGCGTACGGCGCGCCGCTGAATGGCCCAGGTGCTAGCAGAGCCGCTCAGGAGGTAATAAAAGACTTCAAGCAGTATTGTTTACTGCCCCATTAACAAACAAACATTAGGGCCCATTTGGCTAAATACTGCTGACAGAGAATATGGTGATCAATCACCATGGCAACCATCCCCATTAATTAATATTGCACTAGGAGATTTAGCAATGCGTGGAGGGAAAGGACAAAGTGTGCACACAGATTTTTAGGAGCCTCAGGGTGGGGGTAGGATTTTGTGGACTGGGTTTTTTATTTTATTTTTTTTTTTTTGCTGCACCATCTTTCATTTCTGGCCTTTGTCCGACGCCAGCAGACGTAGCCTTGCTCTGCATACCAACCAAGGGGTTAACTGTGTCCCCAAAGCAATTACAGCCAATTGTGGAGCTAGTTACCAATTAGTGGATTAAACGTAATGAGTCTGCCGTTGCCATGGTGATGGAATTTTTCAATGATACTTAAAATGAAGAGCTCTTCTTAAAAAAAAAAAAGAAGAGGAGAGAAAATAGCCGGTGTTTTTTTTTACAGATGGAAGCTGATAGGTCCGGTCCATTTAGCACAATTATCAATTTGGTTTGTTATTGAATGTAATTAGCGGTTTTCACGTGAACTTTGGAATTAAAAAAAAAAGAAGGAGCGAAAGAAATGTTGCAATTAACCTGCAGAATCAATGTGACTGGTGGAGAAGGCTAAGCATCGGGGATCCCAGGTGGTTTGAAAGCAATTGCAAATATAACTGCATATGAATTTTCAAGGTTCCCAACTGTTCTATTGTGATTTTCATCTTTTTTGTGGATGAGATACCAAATTACCGACAATAAGGCAAACTTTGATGTGTAAGTGACAAGACCAAGACGGAGGCAGGCTCGCATTTGGAGCAACTTGTGTGCACTAAGCTTGTATGTTGTTCACTCAGCTGTCAGCCATAGTTATTAGACTGCTCAGTCATATGCATATTGCACATATACAGTACCATCTGTGCTTTTGTCCCTCCAGGGCCAGAGCTGACATATTACAGTGGGAAGACTCTTATTGAGTATTATAATGGATTCCAAACTACAGCATTTCATATCCCGTGTAATTTGATCGCTATTTAGTCTGGATATCTGATGCCCATTCCTCTCCCTTTATGAAACCGTCTGTGCAAACGGGGCCAGAATCCAAAAATGATTTATGACAGATTCATGAAGAGAGGCCAAGGGGAGAGAAACAGATTAGGTAGAAATCTGGAGAGATAAAGATGAGACGTCTGTCTGCTGCTGAGGGCAGCGAGACAAGCCCTGTCTGTATCAAGCTCAGGGAAATGTGCTCAGGGCCCTGACAGACAGCATCGAGCCATCTCAGAGCTGACACAGACATCATCTTTCTTTTTCTTTTCCTAGGGCAAGGGGAGAACTGTGACATTGCCAATTATAGTCCTTAGGTGGCCATTTTGTTCTTTATTTGGCTGTTTCTGTGAATGTACACCATGTTGATCTAGAGTCTGTTCAGGCCTCTCTCTACAACACAGGTGTCATCACATTTAGGACTGAAGTAGCAGTTTCTCTGTGACAACTTCCTGTTTTAGAAACATGACATGACACCAATCCCATTTTGAATCTCGAAGCTTCAAAACAGCAACCAGGAGACAACTGGCGCAGAGACGATGGTAGCTGGTGAGGAGAGGTGTGATCGTCCTCAGGAACCGACAGAAGGTTTTGTTCCTGCTTGTCCCTCCGCTCTATTCAGCTGTGAAGGCTAATGGAAACCAAAGCAAATGGAACAGCACCGACGCAGAGTGCAAGGATACCACAGAGAGAGACTCCTGTTGAAAAAGCAAATCGCCTCGACCTGGCATTTAAAACCCCCTTATCATTCAGCAACTGGCGGTTCGAGTCCTATCAGCATGACATCACCCGGAGCACAAGGGTCGGGCGGACTCTGACATTGGATCCCCCTGAAAGTGTTGATGCTTTCTCACTGTGTAAACAGGCATTTGTGCTGACAAATCAACAGCAGAACTGGGGCCTGATTCAGCCCTTTTTTTTTTTTTTTTTTTTTCCAAGTTTTCAGCTTCCAACTCCTTTTCATTTCTCCTCTCCCTTGTATGACTGCCAGCCATAATGCTGGTCAGCGTGAGTCCGACTGGACTGCAGAGTGCTGGAGAGGCTGTGCGATTACCCCTGCCCCCCCCCCCCCCCCCCCCGCTGCGAGCACTGCAGCGATGGAGGCACTGAGAGGTAGAGTGGTGAGCTTTTAATACGCAGCACAATAGGGTCCCTCAACCCCAGACAGCCACCATATTTACACTGAGCTGAGGCTCTCCCTGAGCCTTATGACAGAGCAGGCAGAATGATCACCCCTCGCCTTGCAGCCAGGGATCCATAATTCATGAGAAAAGGTGGATGGGGTGCAAACAGGGCATGCTTACAGAGAGGGGGGGGGGGGGGTGGGGCGCCGCCTGAGGAGTGTGTCCTGAGCCCTGTGTGTCTAAGTAATTAAATGGGATTAGGTATGCGCTGAACCCATTTTCAGAGAGATTGGCTGGCAATGCCATTATTATTGGAAAGGATCAGAGGAGCTTATAAGCATTGGGGAGAAAGGTAACTGAAGAGAGAGGTTTGAGGAGATTTATTAAAAGAAAAATGTACTCTTCTCAAATGTGGGTGGCACGTTGGAGACAGTCATCTTTTATGCTCCCCTTTCCCTCTTTTAAGGGAGACAGTGGGTGAGGGAGGTTGGGCCTTTCCTGTGTGTAGAGAGAGAGAGACGTGAACACTGGGCCGACTCTGTCCACAGACTCTGCACCCTGCACTCTATCCAAAACATCCGTTCCTAATTTGTGTGACAATGCCACTGCGGATGGCACCTGATTTGCAAGAGGGTGCCCGGAGCACAACTCATTTGAATAGGTACACATCCGAGTTATCAGGGATCAGGAGGAAGATCTCACAGACAGGCTGGGTGCTACTACCTTTCCCCCCCTCAGTAGCTCAACACCTCGACGCACTCGGCTAACAATGTGCCTCTGTGTGCACCGGATGGTAATCCTACCAATACAGCTGACAAAAAGGTCCACACACACACACACACACACACACACACAATCGAGTATTGTAACCCAAACATCTTATTCCTGATCTGAATGGATGGTAAATCCCAGCTAGTGTGCCCTACTGAGGGTTGATTTCTTCTTGCCAGAAGAGCTGAGGCAACTTCTTGTTTGTGTCTCCTTTTTCCCTTTACAGAAAGAGCCTTTTGGCGACAGCAACCCTGAGAGATATGCAGAAAGCATGTCCCCTGGGGAGAAAAGCTGCCTCAGGCTTCAGAGAGCCTATTTACAACAAGCTGTGCTTGTTACTTTCATCAAAATAGAGCACTGAGCTTTCTCCTGCCTTGTTTTTTGTGCTTTTGGCAGGAGGTTGTTATTGTAAAGCACTGACTCCATTGTGCTCAGCAGTGCGTTGAGAGTCTAGCTGTCCACCACCATGGAGAAGACAAGAGAGGAGAAATGGCTGGAGAATAGGAAGACTTTTTTTTTTACCTACATAAACTGAGGATGTGTCTTTGGCAGGTTTGGAGAGAATCTGCTCTGTCACCAGATTTTCCCAACCTTTGATCCTGAGCTGTACTCCATCAAGTTCAATTAGAGGATCAGTGGTCTCTGGTGGGCACGTTTGTCATAATCTATTGGGTATGGTGCATTCCAGATATTGAAGGAGAGGACAGAAAATCAATAAACTGAATTGGGCTGCCAGGTCCAGAGGGAGGTCTCCTTACACTGGCTTGTGTGGCTCGGGCTCAACGCTCCTCCATCAAGCTTCTCTTTTTACTCCTGTTTGGGTCATCAAATTGAATTTTATCAGAAGGTCGCAACAAAACAAAAAGGCTTTCTTTTGTGCTTTTGTATGCCACAGACTTTCCATCTTCTTTCTTCCAATACGGTGCAAAAAAAAAGTTCCTGTTTGCTTTTAATTATCTATTTAAAAAAATAACATTTTGGCAGAAAAGACTTTTGTTTTGTCAGTATTCAACAAATTTGGACATTTTTCACGACGTGGGTAAAAATCCTGAGATATTTCAAAGGTGAGTAGAGAGAGACACGTTGTTGTTTTTTGGTTTTTTTTCCTGACAGATCTTTTGATCCTGCATGTTTGTGTTTGCTTTTATCAACCATGAGTGGAGTGGAGTGAAACTCAGGACGGAATCAAGGTCAATGACTCCTTGACAACCGTTCCATCCGTGAGGTAACATCATTTCATTACCTGCCCACATCAATAGCCACTGCCGGTTCCTTTTTAAATCTATTTCCATAGTAACTACCTATTTATTGTTTGTAAGGGCCAATCATAATTGCCTCCTAATGGTGCAACGTCGGTAGCAGCTGTCTGAAAACTGTGTGTGTGTGTGTGTGAGGCTAAAGGCGTAGGGTGTATTGTTCCTAAGACGTAATAATCACTGAGACCCACAATACAGAGATTTCACGTACAGGACTGCGCTGGTGATCTGGGGATTGTCAGCGTCAGCGCCACCCGCTCTTACTTCTCTCCACTCACTCTCACTTTTACCTCAAGTATGTAGAACAAAAGAGAAAAGAAATATCACCCAAAGGAGGTGGTCCACCTACAAAATCTATAAAGTCTTCCATCAAAATCAGCTCTCTCACTTTATGAGGACATTAATCTGCTGCTGCAGTGCTCTGCTCTTCAAAGCACCTTGACAGTGTGATTGCCCTTTCCCCCCCCCCATCCCCTCCTCATGGCTGCTGTTTCTTTTGTGCTTTGTTAAACAAAATCTCAAAAGTTTATCAAACAGAGAGGAGGCTGTAAGAAAGAGACAGTGCCTGGGAGAGAAATAAAGGATGGAGATGAAGAGAGGACAGAGATAGATGGAGAGGAAGAGAGCAGGGAGGAAAGAGCAGCACTTCTGAGTAACAGACCTGCCAAAATAAATTCTCCACGGGAAAAACAAAACATCCTGTGAAATAAAACTCTAGCATCCCCTTCCAAAATTGCTGCAACCTTCATCTATTACTCTCAAGTGTCAGATAAATGTCTGGAAGAGATGGAGAAGTTGTCCTTGCGGTTGTGCTTTCTCTACCTCAAACCGTGCAGCTGCCCACGCCAAACACACACACACACACACACACACACACACACACACACACACTGCTGGACACACACTTGTATACTAGCCGTGTTGGTCAGGTGAGAGCACCAAGGTTAGACCATATACCAGTATAATTGGCTGCCTGTAGACGGAGAATGAGTGATATCTGTCAGACCAGTGAGCACAAAGAGAAGACAATGTTAAAGATCCATCATCAGTCATGGCTGATTCTTTTTTTTCGTTCCCACTGGTCATGATAAATGCAGCTCACGGTCGCTCCCCATCCACTATTACAATCTGATTCATCTCTGGCTGTGCTCAGTGGCCTCAGCAGAGATTATTTACGACACACGCAGAAAGCTCCGTTCCGCTTTCCTACAGCTACTACGGCGGAGCGTGTTGCCGGGAACATGAGCGCCACCGCTCTGTTAAGTAAATAAATGAAACGGCTAAATGAGAGTAAGGTAAATAGAAAGCAATAAGTTAATCATGGCCTCGGCTGCAGCTTTGGGAACCGTGAGGGAGTGTGGGACAGCGAAGGTTCCAGGTAGTTATCCAACTATCGGCCCCTCTACTGTTGAGACTCTTGGGAAAGGATGTCACACACAAGTTATGTGCTGTTGATGGAGAGAAGGCAGATAAAATGTGTGTAGCATAATCTTTGCTAAGGCGGCTCCACTCCAGTCGTTTCATTTAACAGCCTGTGCCGGGTTTTTTTTCTTTTTTTTGAAAGCTTCACTGCGTAATCACAGTTGAGAGACGTACACATCAAATGAGAAGAGTGACTTTGGTCTACACAGCTGCCTTATAAAAAGCAAACAAGCTATAAATAAAAGAGAATTTTATAGAGGGGGCAGCTGCTGTGCATGTGGGATTGAATGAGAGAGAGAGAGAGGCTGCAAAAAAAAAGGAAAGGAGAGGAAAATGTAGGATCTGAGACATCAGAGACCACAGTGCATGACATTACCTATTATGAACACAATGTGATGCTATTTAAATGTGATGCTTGGAACAGGTCGGCTCAGGGTGGGGCTGGTGTCACAGTGCGTAATGAAATCCTTTGATGTGGCAGATAAGGAGGAACCGAATTAGGGAGAGGGCCCTCGGGGGGGCGGGGGGGGGGGCGGGGGGGGGGGTGAGAGGACACCCGACCAATGTCGCTACAGCCACAGCAACGGAGAGGAAAAGGAAAGAGGAGAAGCACGTGTGTGTGTGTGTGTGTGTGTGTGTGTGTGTGGAGGCAGGAAGCTGCCCCCGAAAAGACACAAATGTCTTCGACTAAAGCGCATTTTTAAACTTAGAACTTAAGTGCAGGATCGATGCAGAGCCAAAGGCACGAGTTACATAAGTGAATTGTGAGCATGTATGCACTGCTGTTCAACACTACACTGAGGACACCTCTATATTTATATAAATACATGGGTGCATTTTAAGCCCCGTGCACACATCGTCCATACAGCCAGCCAACGGCAAAGAACGAAGACCAGCTGCCTCAGTTTGTGTGAATCTGTGCAAAAAGTTGCACCGCATCGACGATAGCTGACTAGCATACATATATATATGTGTATATATATATATATATATATATATATATATATATATATATTTATATATATATATATATACACATATGTATATTCCTGTATATATATATATGAGAGGAAACTATTTCCCTCTGTATTTGTCATTGAAAGGGGAAATCAGAAAATCCACAGTCTACAGCAGCAGGTGGCACATATTCAAGACGTGTTTCAGTTAACACCTCCACCGTGAAGGTGTGAGTCCAGGTTAACTTCCAGTTCCTTTAGTTGAGACACACCGTGTTCCAAAAATGTTTAAACATAAAAGAAAACCATGGCTCTGACATTCAAGTCGTAACAAAAATATTATAAATTCAGCATTTTGTGTATTTCCAACATTATTTGTACAGCGCACACAAAAACAACACCCACTCACTGATAATATTAATTATCGCAATATGTCATAAAAATCCATGTTCCTATGTCAGCATTTTACTAAAAACCACAAAAAAAATTACAAAAACAATTAGCTGGATGAAGATTGTTGACTATCTATCTATCGATAAACCCTTAAATAAAGCTATTATTGGATAAGGCTCTGCAGAGAATTGTATCCTCTTATCAAAGGAATGAACAAAACACTTCGTGCTGTGCTCCGGCCACTCGGCTTGTTTGTGTGTGTGTGTGTTCAACATGCAAATTACATACATGCACAGATTTGGTCGCTGACCTTAAAATGCTTTCTCCCCGCACCAGGTGTGTCAGTGGAGTGCGACTGGGCCGCTCTCCCCGGATAAAACAAATCTCCACCTGCTGTCTCAGGGTTTCACTGCAACTTTAGTTTGGACAAAAATCAATGGCACCATTATAGGCCATCATTGGCTTTACTGTGTGTTTGAGTGCCCAACTACTGAGCACATAAAATGCACCCAGTCACATGCAAACACAAACAAAACCCTTAAAAAACAACACACGAAACCCCCCGCCCTGCCTGTGATGTGTGTGTGTGTGTGTGTGTGCGTGTGAGATGGAAAACAAAGTGCAGAGGCAGAGTGGAATAATTTGACAGAAGACAGGAATGTGGCGATGTGTATTCAGAAGCCTTGTACTTCTGACACCTGTGAGTGAGGCAGCGTTATAGAAGCTTACTTTGAAGGCAAGGACAGAACAATAATCAAGGCTTGTATCTGAAAACACAGAAAAATCCCAGCACAAGATGTTCTCTCTGATTGAAAACAAGCTGGATTTTATTATTGATGTCACCTCACATGATCTCGCATTCCAAAGAGGCATAGGTGGTCTGTGATTTTGGCGAACGCGCAAAGATAGACTGCTTTCATCTCTGAGACGTTTGTTTTGCTCATCTGTTCCACTGAAGCCGGGGAATCTTGAGCTCATCAAGGCTCCTTTTGTTTCTATCTCACCATCAGGCCAGGTGTGGCGTTATCGTGAAGCTGGTTGGAGAGCTTGCGATCCGGTGGCCTAACCCTAACCCAGACAGAGCTCAAATATCATAGTCAATTATCAGTAGCTTCAAATATCGGGAGACGACCTCCACCGTATTGGTTCACACGGACCGTCCGGGACGCAGAAAACAAAGGGTAAAAAGGCGACTGTGTTGCTGCTGCGTGAGGCAACAAATGAGGTAAGTTACTCGGGAAGACTGTGAACAACACATAAAGTGAAATAACACAAGAGGACGTGGAGGGAAAGTCAAACCCCTACGCGTGCGGTGTAGACAACACGAGGATATTTACAGTCAACGTCTGGGACAAGGAGCTGCGTTTCACCTGGAGACCCATAAGCTTGCAGCAGCAGCAGCAGCATCAAAGCAACAACTGCCACAACCTTGTGTGTGTGTGGGCCCGTGTGTTACACCTCATTTCCCCCGAGTGTTCGTGTCTGTTGGCAAGCAAATGACTTGGGGGCAAACATTCACATTCACACACCAGAGGTTACGTGCCTTTCCCTATTCCACGTCAAGAGCTCGTCTTATCCACACTCGTAGTTAAAGGGCAGTAACTTAGTAAAAATATGTTATTATATATACCTATTATTTTTATTATTATGTGGTTTTTGTGGGTTTTTTTGCATTTGCATTGATGTTAAATGTATAATTTTCCACACTTTTTGATATTCAGACCAATGTTATTGGACTATGCTGACTTTACAAGATTGATATTTACAGATCATTTTAAAGATCCTGTGTGTAAGAATAAGAGATAAGGGTGGATAAGAGAGGACTTCTCCACTCACCCTTGCCTTTTCAAAGCAAGCCTGGGAACTACAGTGGCCTTTACATAGTAAAAACAACATCATTCTTCTTTGTTTGCATAGTAAGTGTATGATTTACTTTGCAAAACGCACTCTGGGGCTAGTTTCTCCATCTAGGCTGCTGAAGAATCATGGTCGCACAAGATGGCTTTGCTTTCCTAAAGACCAGACTACGTTATTCCTTATGTTTGAAAGTGATTATACACTTATATACAAAACATACCTGTGGGTTCGGCAACTGTCATTCGACATTGTAGATGTTCTACCTGAGTTTAATGGTGACGTAAAAGTTATGTGATCACTTCATTGAGCGATGAATTTTGAGAAATAAAAGTTGTTTGGTTTAAAAAAAAAAAAAAAAACTTGTCAGAAGTGATGCCAGTGTAATGTTTGCGCTTCAGTTGCAAGCCTGCAGATATTTCAGTGAATTAAAACAATTACTCAACTTCACACTGAGGGTTTGTTTGTACAAAAACAATAAAGCTAAAGACCAAACGGGTGATTAACGTAGCTTTTCATGAAGTCTAAAAAAAAAAAATAAGCCAGAAACTTGTTCACAAGTAAATGTGACCCTATATTTGATATATGAGAACAATACATTTTAACTGTGAAAATATTATTTCTGAATTACAACGCAAATTAAAAAGTGATACTGTGCCAAAACGTCCCTGTACTGTCGAGCTCCGTGCTAACACTATAAAAGCTCATCTCAGGATTTCATCCCTGAGATGTAAACACCAGAGAAACCTGCAGCAGGAGTTACTGGGTCATGGTGGAGGAAGGAAGGGTTCTCCAGCTGTGAAGCTCAATTTACCCGCAGGCCTCTGCCGTGGCCTCTGCATATGATGCTGCTTTGGTACAGGTTTCACTTCCTGCCCTCCACGGTGACAGCGGGAGAGATTCTCTCAATCTTCCTTTCAACAAAACCTCTCAGGCCCAGGTTTCCGCCCGGGCCTGCGCTGATATCCCCCGCACACTACAGCTGTGACCTCAGAGCTCTCTGCACCGCATGGTGGGAGGAGGTTACACTGAATGGAGAGCGTGGCGTGCATTGTTGTTTTCTCTTTAACTAAAGTAGACTACTTTTGCACACAGTCACCAGTATGACTCTCTAATGTTTCTGAAACGTATTAAAGTTCAGATCGTGGGACTGAGTAAACCCAAAGTAAACATCAAATGTGTTTGTTAAAACCATCAACACCTCTAAAATAATCAACATTCTCATCATATCACTATTAAAAGAGCTTAACGTGAGTCTGTTCATTCACTGGCATCAAATAAAGGACTTATGCATGAATAATCTTACATATACCCCTCTATAATCTATTGAAATTGATTAGCACCACGTATTTGCTGCTAATCCAGGAGCGAGTGATGTAGAAAACGTCCACAAACCTGAAAAAGAATGCCATTTAAGGACATGTATACGTACATTTATGGACGCACGTACTTATGCCAGCAGGTTTTCTCCAGCATGAACTACACAAGATCCAAAAGGATGTTACTTCTTATCTTCTTAATTTGCCACAAATAAAGGAAGGATCAAATAAGTCGTTGTATTTTTTTGTTTCATCTCCAAGTAATCCTACTTAAGCAAATCAGCGCGTTTACATGACATTAGAGGAAGAAAAAAAAGATATTATTGTGTTATTCCAACGAAAAGCAGACTTTTAAAATCCATGTTAATATGTCAGTCCTTACTGCCATTGGACTAACATACTACTGGATATATAACGCTCACTCAAAGGTCGCTGACCCCCGTGCTAATATATAGTCACCACAGAAAGTAAATAAAATACTACAGCCAGTCAACGAATCACTTCTTCAAAAACATGTAACCGAGGTAGTTTGTGAAAAGTTTAGAGGGCGAAAACAGCAGAAACCTGTCTGCTCTTCCTCTGATGACAGTATCTACTGAGCTGATGACCTTTGCCACCTGATTTACTGTGTTGAGGTGAAAACAAGCTCCTCCAATTCCCACTGATCACCAGAGGGCAGAACACGCTCCCCTCTCCGTGGCAGGGTCAGAACCTTTGTATTTTAAAGGTTCATGCATGGAAGGGCACAGAAAAAAGGAGAGAGATATTTCATCAAAATGAGTGTTTTAAGGTTATGCGGGGGAGAACAAAGGGCTCTGTAAATCACTACTAATCAGACACAAGAAAGAAAATTAAATTGGCGGAGAAATCAATGATCCAAGATCGATCAGTGTAAAGGACAACTGCTTTGGCCCCAGAGAGCTGTGGAATTCCAGAGGCCATACAGAGGGCCACAGATCGGTTTCCACTTTATAGCCACAGCTGTCAAAGCTCATTCCCATCAAGACAGATCTCTGTCTCTGAAGGTAGCTCAGCTGGGCTTAACTAAAACAAAACCTTAGAGGGCAGAGTAATCTGGGACAGTCTGATGGAATCTGACTGAATAGACAGAAGATTAAGGTAAAGTTCTCCTCTGTCTGTCTCTGCCCATCTGTCTCTCCCTCTCGCCTCTGCTCTTCCTCTGGAAGTGGACGGATCTGGAGTCAGCAGATGTGCAACAGATGGCTTCAGGTTCACTGACGGTTCATTTCCACATCTTTAAAAGGTCACAGACAACTGCTTCACCAACACCAAGTGCAACCATTTATCACCGCGAATGACCACGTCATGGTGAGACAACATCGGTTTAGAAGATGCAGATGGTGCGTTACTGCGGCCATTACGTTATGACTAATTAAGAGGTTTTGTAAAAGATCCAGTGTGTGACATCTGGCAGGGTTTATGGCAGAAATACAAACATGTTTGTGTTTTCATAGCCTTAGAACCCACGGCTCTCGAAACTGCGGTACGGCTCAGTTGTTTTGCATCTCCTTAGTGCGTCCGCCTTCTTCTGACCTCTTGACATTTTTCCAGCACCTTTAAATCTGAATGATGAGATGTTATGTTACATGATATTGTTGAATTTTTTTTGCTGCCGAGCAAAAGAGCCGCGTGTGGGATATGTGGTACCACCAGTGGTACGGGAGCTTCCTCTGTGGTGGTACTTGGAGGAAAATCAGATACACTCTTCTACTGTATATACCAGGGTATGTGAATAAATAATAATAATACTAATTAGAGTCCAGAGTCTCTCGCTCCATCTTAATCTAATGTCATTTTAGCAGTGTGGTATAGTACAGTCTATGTGAGGAAGAGGAGGATGGAGAGAGAGCAAATGATCTTACTGGGAATAAGTCGGCCTCCTGTCTGTCGCTGACTTTGCTCGACCTATTTATTTACACCACTGTATTTTAATGTTGGTGATAATGGTGTTACTTCAAGAGCTCAATATTTTCTCGGGTGGTACTAAAGAGTTTGAGAGCCACTGCTTTAGAGTCAGCCTTTCATGTGTACTTTAGGGAAGGGCTTTACAGAGACCACCATCTTGCATCACCATGTGTCTATGGCAGCTGCAACAGACAGAAGTTTATATGCAAATTGAAGAAGAAGGGCTCGACCCACAGAAACCTAACGCATAAACCAATAATAAGAAGGAGTAATTGGCCGCAAAGTGTTGGGAGATTAGAGAGAGTTTTCCTTTCTGGTATGTGAGGGCCACCGTAGTTCCCTGGTGTGCTTGGGAATTCCTTGTCTCCTTTAAATCTCTGGTCCTTTAAATAAAAACAATACATGTGCAGTATCTTCCCCGGTTCAATCCTGTGTCCTCTTCATTTATATCCTATATGCAAATGTGTAAATGTACCCATTGTGCGACGTTTAAAGGATTATCCGAGTGACAATATAACATTATAGCTTCAATCCTGTGTCCTCTTCATTTATATCCTGTTATATTTTAGTTAAATATCTTAAATATGTATTGGTTATTCATGATCATCAGTTCAGATTTGATACTTAAGTCAGTGACTCCCTTTTTTTACTACTACTTTGCACATGCTAGCATGCTAATATGCTAACATGGTAAAATACCAAAGTGCAAATGTGTAAATGTACCCACTGTGCGACGTTTAAAGGATTATCCGAGTGACAATGTAACATTCTAGCTTCTAACACTAATGTTTAAGCATTCAGCTCAAAATGTGAATTATATTTACCGACCAAACACAACTTAGGTTACAGGAGCGTTTACAAGTCACAATAAAACATATAAAAAATAAAGCACTGAGTAAACATTCCCTCATTTCATGAGCACAGGACATACAGATGTGGCCTTACATGCACATGTCACACAGCGCTGCTGCTTTTTGCAAGTTTCCTGGAAATTGTAGTGACTTCCACTAATGTTTCACCTTGTTAGAAGCTTACAATTATTGCACAGGCCCCTGAGGCAGACCTAATCTCAAAGTGAAGGGAAATCTTCTATCATATCAAGTGAAATTACTGTGAGCTTTTCTCGGCCTATTCCGATAAGATACCGATCAGCCAAATAGATTGGCTTTTCCATTATCTGCAGCGAGATCTTGGGAGGCATGGGATAGATAATTTGCTAATGTTTCCTGTGACCTCCCCAGATTTAAATTATGTCTTTGGCTACATGTCAACTCAATCCTTCTGTTTACCAGGGAGCAAGCACTCAAAGAGCCATTAATATTCACTGCAACAGAACTGTCTTTTCACATATTTCTTTGCAGCGTTTACAGACTCAAAGGAGAATGGTCTCCACGCTACTTGAAGAGTATGGATTGAGCTTTACAGGCCTTCTGGGTGTTCAGGAAAAGAAATGACAGAGCCAGAGAGAGAAAAAAAAAAAGGAACAATGGGAAGAGAATAGACGTTGGGGACAGGGGAATGATAATATCATTTAGAAAGTGGAAAATCACCTTTAGCTGCCTCAGATGTTGGGGAAAACTAGGCGACTGAAGTCCAATCCATTTCAATGAACAACAGAAATGTACTCTCCTGTTCCTGCATTTTGAAGTAAGGTTCAATTATTCTGGGTCTAATTAACAAGACGTAATGAGTTGCTTTGATGTGGGAATTTACAGAAAATGAATGTGGCGAAATAATTTAAATAATCGAGTTACATTGTCTTTTCTCATTAAAAAGAGTTGCTTAATTCCATGCCATGGTTTTATTGGCAGCACTTCACAAACAAGAGGAGAGGTTAGCCGCTTTAATGTTGCTTAAACAATTCCGTTTCACTCCAATATGCAAACAATGTACAAATAAAGGTAGAGGCCTTTTGTTTGGCGATGTTTATTTGCTGCACAGCACCTCCCTCCATATCAAAAAGACGTTGAAAGGCTCAAAATGATTAAATTGCACAACCATTCATTATGCAGTCAGTAATATGGCAATTTTGAGTCAGCTCACTAGTGTGTGTTGTAAGAACAGTATGACCTGCTATTGTTATCAGTTGCAAATAGTGTTGCAGCGGTTCAGCACTACGGGGAGTGAATGTCCTGGCCCCAGTAATGCATGTTCTCCGCTCCTGTAATGACACATTCTCTATTTCTAAACAAATCAACCTTGATTATAACAAAGCCCTCCCTGGTGGGAAGCTGTCAAAAACATCAGCAAGTCAGTCTGGTCATTAAAAGAGGACTTGAATTCCCGGTGGCCCCATGCAGGAAAAAAGACTAACACAAATATTGCACACTGAGCTTCATGCGCCACGCTGCTGCATTACACATCCCATCGAAACGACTCTTCTGACCTGTATTATACAACAAAGAAAAGGAGTATCCACAAAAGAGAAATGAGCACAACTGCATGGCTTTTCGCTCCCCAGTCATATATTCCCAAAAAACCTTGCTCAAATTTTCATTTAGCCCAGTGCCACCCCCTCCTTCTGGAGTTATTAAATCAGCTGGAAGCAGTGCGGCTCTGTCACACGCAGTATTAGAACGCCATCCCCCCTCCTATTACCCGGTGCAGCCCTGTGATTTAAAGCTTTGATTCTGTTCAAATGACAACAAAGGTGAGTCCAGAGCTGACACTCCTAATTCATCATTCTCTGCTTGATAAGAGCGGGATTAATGCTTTTAATGCGACGGTCGCAGGCAATCATCCATTTTAAAGCTCCCTCCCTGGAGGATGCAGCTAAAAAGGGAAAACACCTGAAACACAGGGTAGAGAGAGGGCACATCACAGGGACACGCTGTGTTCTATAAGGCCTCTTTATAGATGGTGCTGGCTTCCTCTTTGCTACCAGCACTCTGCCCTGTGGCCTTGGCCTGCATCCCAGGAGCAGATGGTTGCAAGAACTGTGGTAAAGTTTGACCTAAATGCTAAAATCCCAAATTTCTCTTTTGGAAAAAAAGCACCAGAATTGCCCACTTGAAAAAGCATCAACTCTCTCCTTGCCATGAGATCTTTGAGATCAACATCTTCGACCAATTGGGATGTAAATGCGAAATACAGTCATATTCAGACCATGTTTTTGTGCCTTAATAGCTCATTATGTATTCACAACATGTCTAATTTAACATCTGCTGACTTCAAATCCTTGCTCTATACCCCCTAACTTGTACAAACACATGGGACTTCGAATGAAAATGATCCATTATCAACATGTGTCTGGAGCGAGTGAGTTCAATCCCAGCTGTTTCTTCCTGGAACTGCTACGTCTGCCTTAATACACCCTGAACTGAGTCCAAACCAAACCAAAGCGCTGATGAGAAGGCAATTGTTGATCTTGGCAGAAATAGAAAAGGTGAAACGTCTCACCTGCAGACTGCAGAGTCTCCCATTTAAGGTCCAATGACAACATTTGGGGGATTATCAATAGAACTTGAATATGCACTGCTCACAAGTGTGTTTGTATAACCGTAGAACTGCTTTAAAATGAAAGACACCTGGTTTTCTTAGCCTTATGCTGTGTTTCCATCAGGGTACGGTACAGTTTGGAATGGTGAAGCCTGAGAGTGTGGACTGTGCGTTTGTCAAGACGAGACGTCAAGCTCTGTATGAGAATAGACTGCAAGCGTTTGCCTCGACTTCCATGGGATATTTATACAGATCACAAGGGGGTGACCGTACCATTTCACTCTGGTGTCCCAAAGGAAGGGTACCAAAGAATGGGACGGTTGGAGACGGTTATTTTGGTATTATTCCCAATAGAAAAGCCAAATAATACTTACCATACTGTTCTGTTTTTTTAAATGTGCTTTAGGCGAAGGCCTTGCATTGCACTGCCATGTTTCCATGGAACTGTTTACGTTTTGAAATGGGAGCACACTAAACAAATAAAGAGGAACAACACCCTTTCTGGTATGTGAAGGCCACGGTTGTTCCCTGACGTCTTTGGGAAAGTGAAGGGTGTGTGGAGGAGTCTCCCTTTTGTTATAATCTGCAGTCTCCCCATTAGATGTCACAAATTATACCTTTAAAAAAAATCCCAAAAGTGAACATAATATGGACAATAAAGTTGTGTTTTCGCCGAGTGCGGTACGGTACTTCTTTTTTTTTTGCCTTTCCATCAGGAATAGTACCAAAATAACCGGCCCCAACTGTTCCACTCCTTGGTACCCTTCCCTTAGGGTATCAGAGTAACATGGTAGAGTACAGTTAGACTTACTGCACCCACGACAGACAGATTGGACGACAGAAAAACATCACTCCCTTGCGATCAGTGTAAATATCCAAGGCAAACGGCCCGCAGTCTATTCTCATACAAAGTTTGACGTCTTGTTGAAACAAGCAGCCACAAACGGAGCAGGACAAAAAGTTGCAGTTGTTCACCGTCTTCGTTCGTCGTGCTATGCAGCCATCGGGCACAGCCCACACCATTCCAAACCGTACCAAACCATGATGGTGACACAGCAAAAGACCCACGTGAACTTAACATCCCAAAATAAAAAATAAAAATAAAAAAGCCACATGACTGTCATACACAGTAAGTTATTTTAAAATGCTCTGATGTCTTTAATGTTTCTATGGCCCACAGATGATGTGACCTTTACTAACCTGCAGAGAGGAGACAGAGGAGAGCTGGTGTCTGACAGCCTCGTTGTCTGAAAAGGTGACTCACAGATTCAGCACAGGTTTGTGTGTAACTGTTTTTTTTATTTATTTTACAAATGCCCTCTCGACTCCGTTATAATTGGACACTGCCTCTGTGTCTGAGGTATTATCTGGTTTAAAAAAACGTTAATTTTCACAAGGAGACAACATGAGAACACAGCCACTCCATCTGCGCGTGCTTAAAAAAAGTGATTTACTGTAAAACTCTACCCAAGACCCGGCATCTTCAAAGCAGTTTCACGTTGCACATTGTTTTAAGTATTAAGTCTCGGAACAACTTAGACAGTAACCCTGCTCCAAAGCTAACATAAGGTGCTGCAGGCTCAAACTCTGCGAGTTGTGATGTTTCATTATTATCCCCCTTCAGCAACATCGACAACACAGTAGGCTGCTTTAATTACTCTCCATCAGTAGGGGAGTCAAAGCCACTTCAGAGACACACTCTAATCCCCCCTCCCTTCTTTTTCTCTGCAGGGCACTCATTGTCTCCTAAATATCATTTCCCTGAGCTCTATGCACACTATTGGATTAAATGTGGAAGTTTTGCTGAAAGGGTGAGGGGGTGGGGATGTGAAGAGAGGAGCGGGGGGGGGTTAGCATTTGGGTATTTGAGCTTAGCCCGAGGACCAGGCTTGTCTCTGGTAACAGCATTTTAGCTGCATCTGCTCTGCAGCCCACAGAGGAGGCCCTGACCTGCGCCACTCTTCTGCAGTTAGCCCTACAAACACAGATGATGGCCCTCTGTGCACAAACAATCGTCATTATTATTATTATTGTTATTAAGCTCTTAACATTTTGACCGCAGTTAAGCCTTGAGCAAGAATGCTGAATGTATTTAATCAATACCACCATATACTGGCTGTAAATGTTTTTTTTTTCTCACATTCAAGGACAAATATGGCAGTTTGTATCCCTTAAAATGGAAAAGAAAGGTTAGTAGAGGAGGATATATTACATAGTACTCACTGCTTGTGTTTTAGTTATGTTACTTTTGCGTTACTTTCATCGAAACACCTGCTGGAGCACAGGTGAGGCTGAGGTTTAGTTCAAACATCTATCACTGGTCATTAGGTTGTTTGAGCTGAGAGCTGAAACGTCTTCAACAAAACTACAAGTCCTACTGATTCATTTAATTAGAGCGGCGTCCTGTAGTCACCACGCCCATGGTCATTTCAAAATAAAACCAAAAACATTGGAACTTGTGACAGCTGAAGTCTGTGAAATGACTATGATGCAATTTATTGTGAAACCCTGGAAATAATTTTACCCTTCAACACAGTTCCCATAGTTTTCACTAGAATAGAGGATTTAGAGAGAAATCTCAGAAAAGTGGAAGAAGAGATGGCTTCTAAGTATATCACGTACAAGAAACAACCCCGGCGAATCAGCGTCTTTGTCACAAGAGAGGAAAGAGTTGGAAAAACACCTGTGCACAGTTTCCATTTTTTGAGACAAAGACAAAGACTTGTTATTTGTGTTATTTATACTGTTCAGTGTAGGAGGTTTAATGATCAAAATAACCATGAAACCTACAATCTACAGACAAATGAGTGCATGAGTTTGTATGAGATAGAAGTGTAGCACCAACCAGCACCTGAGCTTTGCAAGTGAATCTGTTACAACTTAAAGTCAAGCGATATTCTGTCTCTAACACATCGATCCCATTTGAAGTTTGAGAGGTACCTTTAACTTTTGTTCACTCCTTCAAAGATAACTCTGACTTTTCAAGACTTCAACATTGTGAGCAGGTGATTAGTTGCATTTATTCATCAATTTGGCAGTTTTATATACAGAGTGAGTTTATATACATTTAATTAAAACGCTAAATATGTTCTTCACATTTCATGACTCCAAATATTGACTCATTGACTGTTGAGGCTCCACCGAGCCTGTGATTAGCATTTGACCTATTCTAGCTCGTGAGCGAGGGCTGCCCAGCGAGCAGCTACACGCCGGCACATATCATTTAGAGTGCTCTATAGAATGTGAGGAGGCGCCATACATATTTCACATTATACATTTTTCAGCACCAATGAAAAACATGACCATGAAGAGCTCGGGAAATCCGTTTCCATAAAGCGGGCGCGAGGAGTCATTGACTTCAATGTTTGTTATGAGTCCCACAATAACGTCAATCATATTCTATACCCTTTGCAGTCGCCGCAATCAACCAGCCACTCCAATAGACGCGTGTGCCAGAGAGCACTCTCGGCTAAACACCAAATGACTGAATTATCTTTGAAAAACTGGAGGCCATGCTGTGTGGATAAAGCAGCTGAAGACACAGTCAGAAAAGCAAATGAATGATGGCGGAATTCTCTTCCTCAGTGTCAAGGCTCTGGTGTTGTTTTTTTCTGACTGTCACACTGTAGTGACTTAATAAGACACATGAGTCACATCAATATTATTACTGACGCCGCCACAAAAGGTCAAAAGGGCTTATAAAGTTGACATTCAGAAGACTGTATTTAAATGGTACCCATCCCTATATGAGGCATGACCCTGCTCCTAGTATGCAGTGAATTTTGGGGGAACTTTCCATAGGAATTAACAGGAATTAATGGAAATTTTCAAGACTGAAGGTTGAGAAGTTAAATATAGTTAGTGACTAATATATTGTAACATAATATAGGCTAAAAAAAAAGAAAAAGAAAAAAAAAGCTATTTTGCATACAAGTCTATGACAAAACAAAATGTTTATATTTGTCTATTTCTCTAAATTATCCAAAAAATTCCCGTTCTACATTAATACAAAAGGAAACTTTCCAACTCGGATTTCCAATGGAGATATCAGTGCTGAAACACATACGGTATGCAGTCATGCCACTGTAAACCACTTTGGGAAAGAAACTGTGTCTCTGTGACATGACTTGCAGGGAGTGTCTCTCAACAGAAGATCGGGACGTGAGCATTCACTGAGCCAGTTCAGAGGGGACAGCTTGTATTGTCCTCTTTTTACTGCCTGTGATAAAGCAGTATTAGAATTCCCACTTCCTGCTCCTGCATGCATGCCAAGGCTCTTTGTTAGACTGACTGCAGAGCCTATTCATCTCAGAGCACACAACAGAACGCAGTAATAACACACTCATAAGTTTTGACTGATGTCAGTGAGGCGCAGGACTGCCTCTGCGAGCAGGACCCAGTGCTGGTACGCAGGCCACGTTACCTTCTTTCTCCTCGCTGCTCAGTTGACCACTGAGGCCTGGTGACCTCTGCGTGGCCCCCCACTCAATCTCCACCATCGCTGTGTCTTACAGACTCAGAAGATGCAACAACAACACGCAGGCTGTTTAATGCCAAAACCCAGGTTGACCTCCTGGCCCCGCTTGTCCCCTACAGTCTGGGGCCAAAGAAATACCATGTGGTTGATGTTTCGTCGAGCCTGTTTTTCACAGCTAATGATGTGGAATAATATTCTTCTCAATGGTCGTGTGGAGCACTGGGAATTTCCTTTTTTGTATTTGGCAGTGTTGATTGTGACACACAAATAAAGAAATTACTGTTGCCCCAATTCCTCCTCATACTCATACTTTGCACTGCCGTGCATTGTGCGCTACTGTGTGTCGCTGCATAAATATGTTTGTATGGCAGCATGGTAGCAGATGCTGTGAGCATCAAACAATACAGAATAGGTTTGAAGCTGTCATTACATGGGAACTAGGTCACCATTCAAGCCCACTCGCTTGCATTGACTGTTTCGAGTGACTATTGATTTTCTGACTGAAGCAATGACTTCATTAATATCACCATTAGTCTACCATCTGACACAAATGGGTAGCTTGGCTGCTGGGTCAGACAATAATTCAACTGGATCAGGGAATGGATGAATTAAACATACGGTGCATTTCGCAGCAATTGTGCACTACACGGTTGTAAAAGTGGAAAAAGGGGGCTGTAGTGCTCCTTCTCTAAACCACGCTCAAACCAAAACACTAGGAATAAAAAAAAAACTAAGTCAACATTACCTCCGCCTCGGTGCACACAAACGTAAACAGACATTAAGAGAAAATTCCCCTTTCGTCGCTTAATTTAAACTTAATCCATGAAAGATGAGAGAAAAATCAACAGATCGCTTTTCAGTAGGTTTAAAAAAAACAAACAACCAAACAATGAATGAAGGATTATTTTCCCTTTAATCCGAGTGCACCAGCTTAGCTAAAACAAAAGCAAGACCATGGGAACACACGGAGGAATGAGGAGGCTCACTCTACCCATCAAACCCCGGCTCTCCAGTAAACCGCGGAACAACAACAAGGAGGAATGAGAGAAATGGAAACGGGATTTGAGATCTATATTAAAACTGCAAATAGCTTTTAAAGATTAGTGACGGGCAGAAGGAGGTGACAGCAATGTGATATGTGAAAAGTGGATTGCCCTCCCTACTGTGACTATTTTGATAGCAGTGCCTTTGACAAGCATTGACTTGATTGTGAGAAGGCAATGTGTGCTGAAAAGCCCTGACAAGTTTCTTTGAGGCATGTACAGATCTTTCTGTGACTGAAAGGAACACAAATCAGGATTATGTATTACATCCATATTTAAACAGCTGGCATTAGGAGCACTGGCGTTGTTCAAGGATGTCTCTCTGTCTCTGTCTCTCTCTCTCTCTCACGCGCGCGCGCTGTGTGTTTGCACTGAAATTACTCTGATTTTAGCTTCTCTTTAAAACAATTTATTATGAATTTATGCACCCATATCCTGAATAATCCCATTCGGAATTATTTTAATGTTGCAATGACCATTTTCTTCTTTCGTTCCAGCTGGTTTTTGTGTTGTGCAGTCAACGCTTCTTTCAACTGATCACCGCGGTCATCGCAGACCATGTAGTCACTCCGCTGTCAGAGATGTGTCTCACTCTGCAGCGTCTGTCAGTATTAGACAAGAGTAATCCCTAACCAAACTCCAGAGGATGTAATTTGGAGATATGCGCTAGAAACCGTGTCGGCTTACGCTCACAAACCCCATCTTCCACTCCGTCTTGTCAGCACTGAGGCCAACGTTTTTGAAAATGTAAAATATGGACATGATAACCGAAAAAAACAAATGTGGAAGAAGTGAAGCCGCCGAGTGCCCTTCGACTCACTTTCTCTTTCCACTCCTGAACAAACCCTCCTCCAGGCAAAGGGTTGCTCATGATGTCTGGCCCCATTGCTGATATCCGTTCTAATATTCCTTTAACACATGGCTGTCGCGTCACCACCCACCATTAAGCCATCGCTGGTGTCCAACATAGGGGCCAATCTGTGCTATGGCCCACTCCCAGCCTTGTGCCTTTATCCCAACCCAACCTCGCTGTGACAGACAGGACTGATCTCCCCTGCAGCAGCCCTCCACCCTGCCAGTAAAAGGACAGCATTGGAAAAAAAAAAAAGCCCCCCAGGGCCCACTGAGGATGGACTCATGAATCAAACATGTGCCCGAAGCTTCCTTCTTATCACTGAGGTCAGCCCGGGCATTAATACGCCGCGGCTCGAGGGAGCTACATACTGTGACCTCCCCCAGTTTCCCCGAGCAGAAGGGCACAGCTCTCAGAAGACCGGTCCAGTGAGAGAGGGCCCCCTTCCAACACAGTCACTTCACATTAGGTCCGCACACTGAAAGACGGAGCGACGGAGATGAGAGGGGAACGAAAAGAGGTGTGGAAATGAAGCATGAAAGATCAAATAGACAAAGAAGGAGCGGAAAAGAAAAACAATATTCCTTGGTGCAGCGTTGGGAAGGGAGTAACATGTGGGTAAAATCGACTGTGTACAGAGCCTTTCAAACACCACCAATCTTCATTGGCCAGACGGGGTGTGATATATGTGACTGTCTGCCAGCGTAAATTAGGCAGTCCAGCCCGCTGTGTGGTAAAGCATGACGGGGCCGGACAGTGCACTAACTCAGGCGGCCTGGTGCCATGCACACCAGCTTCTCTCCGCTTTGCCGTGCCATAAATCACCAGCTCGGGGAAATGAATCGCTGTCCGTCCGAGCTGGATGCACCAGCTGGCACCACCATCACCTGACCAGCAGGAGCCCATGCCGACACGAGAGTGGCTGAAATCAAGAAAAATGAGGCATGGAGGCAGACGAAGCCGTGGCCCTGCACTCTCTCATTAGTCTCCTCTGGGCTTCCTCCACACTGAGCTCGTCTGAAGTGAAAGGGCACACAAAATATATTTCAGAGTGTCACCTGAGGGGAGAAAAGGGGGGGAGAAGAAATAATCACCTCTGGTCTCCTCACAAATCTATGTAGAACTGAAGTGGCAGCGAGTGTTAGTGTTTCTGAACCCAGAGCTGTGGGAGACAGCAGGAGGGACTGCGGCTCGGGGAGAAGTAGAGGCTGCATGCAAGTTATTTTTCTGAAAGTAATGACTCAACTCAATTGGGAATTCCACTCTGCAATCAGATGTAGTTAACGGAAAAACATGTTGATGAATAGATTTTCACTTTCCAATAGCGCTGAGTTGCCGGTAGAGAGCCCACTTACATGCTGACCACTGTGATTATGACAAGCTATGTGGGCGTCAGAACTGAGGCACTCATCAGTAAAATGGGTTGGAACTAGGCTGCAGAGATCTAAAATAATATATACTTGATCCTCTAATATGCACATAGGGCTGCCATTTACCTCTGATGCCGCGGATTGTGGATTCAGAAACATTCTGCATCCGTTTCATCACATTAGAGAAAGCAATAACTTTGCAGCGAGAGGGCAATCAAAAATCAGAGCTGGATACATTCGCGTTATGAAAATACGGCAGTGGAAATGAACCGATGCAGTTTGGATTGACGTTAAATTTAAGGCTTTTGGTACACACCGGGTCGCAGTGTGTGATTGGCAAGGCCAATTTCCTGTGAAACCCCACAGCAGTTTTAGCCTAATTTCATTGCTCCCGCAGCCGTCCTGTGAAGCGGTGAGCTATCACCGCCTCAGATCCAGAGGATCAGCTCCTCTTTCCTGCTCAGTTGAATTTGCCTGTCACGGCGCAGTGATGAATGGCAGGAAGGCAGCGGAAATGTACTGTGGGCTCATTGGAGGTGGCAAGGTGGAATCTGGCCTGGTAGCAGCGTGCACCGGGCTCACACACCCCACCACAGATGTCCAGGTGTACACTGGCAGTTCCGCAGCCAGCTCATCAGTCGGCCGGCCAGTCAGTGATAGACCACAGCATCAGTTTGACATCTGTTTTGACAAGGATCTTGATTGCATCAGGTCCGTGGATACAGTGTCCGCGGCTTCTCCTCCATTCGCATGAAAATGATATGCTTTAAAGGTCAGGTACAGCTTAAGCCGCCTGTACACATTGGATTTTACGGTAGATAATCAGTTAAAACCAAGCAAAATTAAACGCAGTATTTATTAAAACTGAGACTTAAAGCTGCAAATCGTCACTTTTGGTGATTATTTTAGCCTCTTGTTTTATCTTTGTGAACAGAAACTATGTAAAGTGATGTTTATAAAGTGTCAACAAGCCCTGCCAAGCAATACTATCACTACTGAGGGTGCATTTGTGTGTATAGCACGGCAGCGCAGGGGTGGGGGCGTACATGAAAACATTTATCCCATCAAACTGCTGAACTACTGGCTTATGAGCAGTAGAACTGATGTAGTTTTACTTGCGTAATGTCGTCGCTGCAGCCGTGTGCCTCGACGTAACATGAATCACTTCCCGTGTGCAGCGTGGGAACGTTGCTGGGCGACACCAGATCTAAACGGAGATAGGCTTAATCAGTAATGAGTGCACTCCTTGGACACTGTTTTGAATTGAACAGAAATGTGTACACACCACACAGTTTTAATGAGGAGAGAACGTAGTCGTATGTAAAGCAGCGTAAAGTTTCATTACACTGCACTTGCTTCTCATCACAACATTCCCAGTCATGACTCAGTGGATGCGGCCGACAGTGGCGACAAAAAAAACAACTGCTCTGCATTTCCTGTCCTCTTCTCTGCAGCTGTTACTGTCACCACCTTCCACCCCCCAGCCTGACCCACACCACACCTCCTCCATTTCAGCTGTAATCATGTAGTCATGCAAATGCTGTGCACTGAGATGTTCACATTGCTCTCTCTGGGACATCATTCCCAGCTGCCTGAGCCCTCGAGTTGACCACCCAGGGGAGGGAGAAGAGGAAGTCATTACTGCTATCACAGTCAGGCACAGTCCCCCACACTGCCAGGCAGCCCCTCCGACTCAAAGTCCTTGACGACTTCACTAAAACATCCAATTTCAGTCGGCCCCCCCATTTATAATGACAAATAGAAATCAATCACTCCAACCACTGCACACTCCTCCTGAATCTGCCTTCTTATTTGGCTGCATAAAATGGCACAAACACGTTTAATGCAGACACACACACAAAAAAAGGGATCTTTTCCCCCCCCTTACGCTGGTATCCTATCCACATCTTCGGGATATTCATAATTCATCATCTTCGATTCCTGACATCTGCCACTGATTGTGCCGACGGGCTGGCTGGAATTAGCCACTCCTGGGAGTGGCGTTAATGTGCCGGTGGGCCGGCGCATGCATCCCAGCTGGGGAGGGGTTTGCGGGTTCGGTTGGAGGATGGAGGCCGGAGCGGCAGGAGCCTTTCACACTCCTAATGTGTAATTAGGAGCCATTTTGGAGTGCTGCCTTCCTCCACTGAAATTAGCTGCCTTTTATTAATCAGGCAGACCAGTTAAATGGCACTATGGGTCCTCCTGTAATCTAACACAAAATGTTGTTCTTAATTACGAAAAAGACAGCACAAAGGGTGGGGTGGGGGGGGGGGGCCGCAGCTCCACATTATTCCCCTCAGATTCAATTTCTGGACGACAGAGCACGGGCAAATTGAACATCTACTGTAGCGTGACAGTCCACATGCTGTGTTAAAAACAATAGTCAATATTTTGTCAATCACTCGTCGAAGCAGAGCATTAGAGTCTGCATTTTGGCAAGACGGCGCATCACATGACGCGCGCAGAGAGCAGAGCTCTCGCGCGGTGCATGAAATCCATTTGCATTTGCCAAATGTCAGCTCCACTTGAATGAGAGATCATACATATTATGTGATTACAAGCACTGGTCCTCCTTAAGAGAGTTAAGTGCTGTGACCCTGACCACGCTCATCAGCGCTCGTGCCCTCATGACTACAGATGAGGTCTAAATAGTTTAGTGTTCATTCTCAGTGGTTGTGATCTTTTTTTTTTTTTCCCCTCTTCCTCTCACTTCACATCTAATGGACAAAACCATAAGTACACGAAAAGCCGTGCAGGCAGGAAAACATAATCACTGGGTTCCTGTGATGTATAATGCATGATTAGTTAGAATGCGATGCTTTAAAATGCATTCAGCAAGTGTTAAATCATTTTCCGCTCAAAAACAGAAATCACTTACAATCTCTCCGACCGTCAGATGTAATTTCAATGTATTATCGTTTCCTTTAGAAAGGAATGGTTAACTGCAAAATACGTGACACTGAAAGGAATGCACAGAAACATTGAAGGAGACGTTTTAGGACATAACTGTGAGGTATTTAAAATGATACTCCATAAGCTGGCAATGCATTTTATATTTGACGTTTACAAGCTACCAATACATAATAAAACATTTATTGTGATCACAATCACAACAAATGTGGTCAGTTTAAGAATCCTATGGTATTTAGTTTCCTTCAGACGTTTAAAATTGCTACCCTCACAAATTGGCCCTCCTGTACGAGACAGTAATGATAAAGAAAAATGATCACTTTTGTGTTTGCGGCGATGAACAAAAGCCCCGACGCATGTTTATGAATGCTGTTGTAGTGCCATCACATCATGTTCTCAGGAATGCTTCAAAATAAAAGCGCGACAATATCCCTTAAAAGGCCACTTGACTAAACGGACTGTTTGTCATTGACGACCCCAAAGAAGCCGACTGCTGATTATCAAACAGTCATCAATGACGAGGATCGCAAACAGGTCGGTCTTATGGTCTTATGGATAGAACAGCTGCATGAGATGGTTTGGGCCTGCCACTCAAGTCCAGAACTAAAACAAAACCTGACGAGGCGTCACCAGAACAACAGCAGCTGACACTAACAGCAGCTCGGTGTAAAGGGAGATTGTGTGAAAAGACCTGAAGAAGACCAAAATTGTACCCGAGTTATACATCATCTCCCCGTGTGTGTGTGTGTGTGGGGGGGGGAATTTAATAACAAAATAATTAGTCCTAAAAAATCAATAAGTTATGAATGTGGAGAACTTATTACTTATCCCTTTTAACTTCCTTTAAGGATGTATAGAGCACAATCTCACTTCTCATTCATTCAAGTCAACTTTCAATCTCACTTGATGAAAACTTTCCGCGCCCTTAAAGCACCAAGCAACGAATGCCTTTGCTTCTTGTACAAAGAAGCAGCGGAAATAGTCCTAATGGTTGCAGACGTAGCTTTAGAACAACTGAGCCCTTATAATTAACATTCAGATTGCAGGCAGGATAGTTGGCAGAGCCTCTAAGTTCTGACTCAATGGACAGGGAGGAAACTCCGCGAGGGATTCCCCCGGGAAGCGAGACATGCTGGGTTATTGGACTGTGCTGTCTCTCTGACTGTGAGCCACTGGGGACCCGAGCAGAGGTGCCTGATGGTGCACTGAAGCCTGAGTGTGACACCTGGGCTGCCTGTCACAGCCACAAACACAGACAATGTGACACTTGACAGGATAGGAGTTGAGGCTGCAACACCAGAAGTCAAGACCCGGCTGACAGTAAGGATGAGAGGCGTGCAGTTCGACTCAATAATTTCCCTGACACACTTAAAACCAAGCGTGTTTGTCTCCTTACTCCTCTGCTTTCTTCAGCGCTCGTGGCCCTTAAAATAAACCGGGGTCCTGAGGAGGCTGAACCCATCAATTAGAGTCGTCTGATGAGACTGTGTGTGTGTGTATTAATCAACAGTGTGAGGCGTGTGACAGGCTGAGAAGAGACAGGATGAAGGCTGCAGTGCCAGGGAGCTTTAAGAGGCGCTCTGACGAGCAGGCTCTTAAGATGAATTTCCTAGTCTGCATCGCTAAACTAAACTGATATCCAATTATGTTCCACACAGCGACAAGCGAAGGGAGCAGCTGCGAGCAGCATAGGCTCGCAGTGTCAGAATTGGCCTTAGCACGAGGCAGAGAAACACAGGACCTTGAAGGAGATGTCACAAGGAGGCCGGAGTCAGCCGCTTGACTGAGCGACGGTCCACACGCTTGCCTGAAAGCATGACATTGCCAAAGGGGGAAAAACACCATTTTATCATTCAGTGCGATTCGCACCCTCTCTCTCTGTCAAACATGCCATATGTCCTCGTCACAGGTCGTCTTGCTGGCTTATCGAGTGTGACAGGGCTATTCACACACTGCTCCCAATCAGACACCATCTCCTGCAGAAGAAAAAAAAATCTCTCCACCACAGCACAGTGACAGGCTGTCAGGCAGAGGGCACCAACCTCCACAGGGCCTTGGCTGAGAGTCTGTCCATCTGGGGGAAGGGGGAGTGGCGGGGGGCAAAGGCCATGGGTTACGATGGGTGACACAGCTCAGGCATCCACACATGCCCACACCTCATTCCCACTCAGAGACTTTTCCTTTGTTATTCAATAATCAACAAGGCACCGCTCACATTCAGTCTAAGTCCACTCTAAAACACCGAACACAAGCTCGAATTAAAAGATCTAAAAATAGGACTTTAAGTTTAAAAACAGTGTGGGTTCATTTTCAGCCTCCATTGTTCCCTCCGCTGTGTTAAAACAATGACATTTGCACGTCTCACACTGATTTATTTATATCTCCTCATGTGCTCCGAGACAGACACGTGACGATGTGTAGATCACTGTGAAAACAGGTTATTTGCCCCGAGAGGAAAGAAATCGACATGTGAACCTCACCTGAGACTTCACACTGGGACCTGGCCACCGGGCTGTTTTCCTAACCACTGCACCATACCAAGACACCCTTATGTGTTAATGCCAATCTGAGGTTACAAGTTAGGACAAGCAGAGGTCACAGGAATCCATGTGCTGGTCACACATTCTCACAGCTTTGAAGATTTTACAAATGTTTACCCTGACACTAACTAAAACTCTGCGGCGCTTAACCACTTGGCTCCAGACACAATACCACCGCAGATGCAGAATATTACGCACTAAGTGAGCAATCATTCCAAAGTCGTCTGAAAATGACACTTATCCACCACCATGTTCTGTTCTGTACATGGGGAAATAAATCAAAAATAAAAATGGGGGGGGGGGGGGGGAGGTTAAGAGGCAAAGTGGTAGCACCTGATTTTTCTTATCTTAACAAAAAAAAAAAAAAAGTGGCAGGATGTGTCACCTCAACTCTTCAGAAAATAGAGATAGAAGCCTCTTGGCACATTCTTATTTGAAAGATTTCTGCGAAACGATTGCTAATCTATGCAAAAAAGCAATCAGTGACTCATTCATAATGCATGAGCATCGAGATACCAATTTTGCAACGCTTTCAGATTATTAGATGTTATCCTGAATGCAGTAGATGAAATATGAACACTCCTACCTGCCCCACTGTAATTATATGACTGCAGCGGCTGAGAGATACACTGGCAGAGGGAAAATGGCAAGAAATAAACACAGAGCGAGAGACGGACAAGCAGATAGAACATCCATTACTATCTGACTGCAGATAGGTCTGGACGGGGAATATTTGTTTCCTGCGGCTTTATGTATCCATTTGTGCCATGATTTATCAACCTAAAAGCTGTGGTTTAAAGTACATCTGGCTGGCATTTTAATGGTCCATCAATCGCACGGTGTCATGTGATAACGTGCCGAGATCGTCCTCCTCCCCAAGCTGGATCCGATCCACCTTATTCCTAAGGCCCATTATACCCCCCTCTTCCGGTGCGTCCTGTCGCTGAAGCAGAACCCGGCATTTTACATACGTAACTGGACGCTAATCACAGAGAGCGACTGTAAAATGGAACATGCGGGAACATGAGCGCCTCGAAAGACGATGATGTGATCCTTCCTCTGCCTCCTCTGTACACTGTAAATGTTGCAGTGTAAAATTGCAAATTCAAAGACACAATCGTGATTTGTCTTAAATTGAACTCATTTAGATTTCACACTAAGAGTTAAATATACTGTTATAAAATGTTTTAACACTGCTAGACTGCTTTACTGTGTATAAATATCACATTTGATCAATGTGATGCAACATTGTCTGTATTTCCTAAGTCATAATAAATGTATGGATGTCAAAAGTATGGTCCACGGGCCACAACCGGCCAGCAGGAGGATCCAATCCGGCCCCGTAGGATGAAAATGTGAAATATTTGAAAAAAATGTCAGTTCTACATACCTGTCGCTGAATGTTCCTCTGACTCTGTAGATCCACTGTGATGTGTAAGTTGTAATGCACGTGTGTAAATGGTAAACTTAGTCATTAATGTTGAAATTTGAAGGTTGTTCATAATAATAATAATAATAATAAGAAGAAGAACTTCAATTTCTAAAGCTCCTTTCATGAAACCCAAGGTCGCTGTACAAGGAACGATAAAGAAAAGAAAAAAAATCAGGTGACAAAAACCTGCAAAAACATCATCCTATGTTTTATGGTAAGATACTGTCATTAAAAGTAAAACAAAGGGAAAAATGTGCAGTCCTTGTTGTTTTTCCAGTTATGGTGATATTATTGTACTGCTCCGGCCCACTTGAGATCAAATCGCAGGCCGTAGGTGGTCCCTGAACTTAAATGAGTTTGACACCCATGATAAATGTAAAGAATTACATTCATAGCTTCCCCATCAATCTGAAAAGCTCTGAGGCACATCAGTATTTGCATACATAGAGACATAGTTAAACGAGGTGGGACACAACCTTATTTATTTAAAGGCAAACACAGAGCCAGGTGAGAGTGACATCACCAAGCCTGGGTTTTAGTTTCAACTGCAGGATGTTCACGTGTTGCAGGAACAGCACGATCCTGCGGCGGCAGAGCAGTTGCCACCGTCACTGTGTTTTGCCATTAGTTTACTGCTGCTTCCGCTCCGGAAGTTGCACCTACGGTATAATAATTTCTCCAGTAGCGCCTCCAGGAATAAGGTGGATAAATTGGCTGCAATCCCGGCCCACTTCCAATTCAAAGCAAGTGCAAAATAATAATGTTAGATAAGGTGCTTCTCAAATTAATGCAAATCAAATTTCATCTAGGACGACTGCTGACGTAAAATACCGGATTATTTTTGTGCCAGTTTCTAAAATCCACTTTAAAGCAACACTCCCTATGAATTATTGCTGTTGGGTTATTTACTGCAATGTATTATTTAGATAAAATGTTTTATTTGCTTTAAAAACCATCTCTTCTTTAAGTCATCTTAATAAAAACTGCTTCTTTTTTTTCTTTACCATTTTTCTTCTCTGTCTCTTTTGGAAAGACAATTTAAGCAGACAGAATTACGGACATGAACTTTGAACAACCCTGACTGATTAGGGTGTTTCCAAACTCACATTAAACAGTAAGTCCTGTGTGATTTAGCACAGCCTCTTCCACTCCTCCTTCTGTGTAAACGTTAATAATAAGCCTGGCTTTTTAAACATCAGTGTTAAAGTGTCTGGGTTGCACCTGGAAGCCTTGTGAGAAGCGCTGACAGATTTCATACCTTCACATTCTGGGCAACTTCGACACAAGGGATTTGCTCTGAAAACGGAGCACAGCGAGGATGAAGGGTGGTATAAAAATCAATGAGGCTTTTCAAAGGCAACAAGAAAAACCAGCACCTTAGCCTGCAATTAAATAAGAGCGCTCCTGGCACTGGGGGATGACAGAGTATGTTGCGGGTGCCCTAGACTACAACAGGATCAATTACAGGATCAATACAATGACAAGATACAAATCCATGATGGAAAATGGGATGAGGAATGGGAGTCGCTCTGTTTCATGTGTGTCAGATGTTTCAGTTGTTTACAATAACACTGTTCAAGCAGTGCTATACACTGCGGACCGATTTCATAAACATGAAAGAAGCCCATGCCGCTCTAGACCAAACAGACCCTCGAGGTGGAAACCTCATTTGAAATATTTTGTCTAGGAGTTTTAAAAAAGGTGTCAGGAACGTTGGGATGGTGTCACATGATGATTAAGTGGATAGGAGAGCAGGGAAAAGCCATCACAACTGTTGCAACTTCTCCACTCATGGTTGCTGGATGATGCAAGTTGGACCACTGGGGTTGACATTTGTGGTTTTCAGTCAAACACCTCAACAACCGCTCGAGGGGAATTATTGTAAAAATATGGTCCATATATTTTCATCAAAAGGAATTAAAGTTAAAGATTTAATGATTTCTTTGTGCAAATTAGTAAATTAAGAGGCCGATTAATGATCGAGCCTCTTAATAAAAGGCTCTCCTATTAAAATATATACTGTACTATGGCTGTTAAACAGACTTTGCCAACAGGAACCGCTCACTCTCACACCACTCACACCAAAGTCCATTGACAAATTGAGTGATTTTAGCTCACGGGGACACAGGAGCTGCTGGTCTACTGCTGCCTCGTGTGGTCAGTTTGTGTCACTGCGTTAAATCGGAACAGGATTTCAAATGCCAAAAATAACAGAATAACACATTTGAACTTACGACTAAATTATGAAAGCTATAAATATTCTAACACTGACATTTAGCAGGAAGCTTCCTGGAACAGCGGGGGGTGAGCCTGACTGACAGTTTCTCCACTTACACCTGTAGAACAGTGCTGGCTATCAATCACACGGTGTCCACGGCCCAATACATGATGTACTTTATCATCTATTTGACCCCAGATGGGACAATCATTTACACAATGGACATGAAGCTGTATTGGTGAAGAAGACCTGAAACCAACGAGTGAGACCGTAAACTTCTCAGTAAAATGTATAGTGGTTATAAATCAAGGGTCGGGTAGAGTCATTTTCTCATAAGCCGTGTTACCACAAACAGTTTGGTTTTGGTACAGTACGGTACTTTGTGCCCTTCCCTTGGCGTACCAGAGTAACATGGTACAGCCCGGTAAGGCCGGCTCGACCGAAAACCGTCCCTTCTTTGCGATCCATGTAAATATCCCATGGACGTCGATGCAAATGTCCGCAATCTATACTCATGCACAGCTTAACATCTGGTTTAGACAAACAGCCATTATAGATTATAAGACAGTATAGGTTGCAGGCACTTCCGCATTGGCTTTACTTTCCTGACCTGCAGAACATGCACATTCCTCACATACAGTTTACGGTTAAAATGTGCACAGTGTGCAAGTTCCCAAAAGGAAAAAAACAAAAAACAGATGAGGAAACAAATTTGCATATTGATGGTGAAAAGTAAATGCTAGAAAATTGCACAGTGCAAGCAAATACATATATAATATATAGAAAGTGTTCATAGGAAGAGAAAATAGTTGTCATTTGAGAAGACGGCTACATTTGAAACCATAATTTATATTTAATTGTTTGTTTATTTAGATAAGACAGATGAACTTTTGACACAAACCAAACATCTAAATGAAGTTAGAAAAGCTATAAAAAGTTAGCACACACACACAATGTATTATGAGGGGCTGCCTGGGACTAACGGAACAAAAGAACATTTCTCACTAAAAACCAAAATCCTCAGAGTTCTTTGACAGCACCCTTGTCTCCTGCTGACTTAATCGGACCCCCGCTACTTATACCAGCCACCACCCCCCACTTACTAAAAGGGCAAAGACCCCCAGGAGGATCACGCAGCCCATCATGACGGAGGAGTGCACGATGTTGATGTTGCCTCTCCGTCAGTGTGTCTACATGAACGCCGGGAGAGGCCATTCGCACAAATGCTCCCCACTGTGGCCAATTCCACATCCCCCTCTGACACAGATATCATGACATAGAACACAATCAACTCACAAGTGATTTTTCATAATAACAACCACCGACACACTGTGATCCAGAGATGCCATCCAAGTAAATGAAAACACTCGCAGTCGGACGTCAAACGCGCACTGAAACTCCCTGTTAGCAAAAGCAGTGGCCATGAGCAACATGATATCGTGTCAGTCAGGTCTAATTCTGTATTCAAACTTAATAGCTCCTGACAAGCATTTCAGACGTTGAGTGATGGACCACAGGGAATGTGGCCACAGTGGGCATGTCCACTCAGCAAATTCACATTTAACATTTCCTTCCTCCCACTTGGACAAACTAAATTATACATCCTCGATTCTCTCGCATCGATCCATCCAGACAAAACTCCCTAAATGTTAAATGTGAAAGGGTTTGTTTTTCCATCTCCCTCTTTACTCCCGGGACAGCGGCACACTGTTTTCACTGTATCTCTCTAATTCTGACATCCTCCCCTCTATCCTTGACCCCCTTTCCTCACTCTGTCTGTTATCTGAAATAATCGCAGGGCCTCCTTAGATTCTATTCATCAGAGCAGAAAGAAGCAGGCTCTGACACTGATAAAAAAAAAAGAAAGAAAAAATACCATCTGTGCCTTGCAGCGGTAAAAGGAGTGAGAGAGAATGAGACAGAAAAGAAAGAGTGGGGCTTCAAATGAAACAGGCTCTGTTGTCTCCCTCTTTTCCCCCTCGTCAATGCCATTTCAATTGAAGAGCATAGTGGTAATTAAATTCCAGCAGGGGTTAGGGGCAACTGTGCGGCGCGCCGACGGGGGGGCTGCCCTGACATAAAGATGATACAATTCAAGAGGACAGAGGGGGCGCCAGGCGGACAAGGAGGGAGGGTGACGAATGTCATTTCTTCACGTTCACTGCCATATTTGTACTACTCAATCTTCCTGACATTTAAAAAATAGAAAATGAAATGGATATTTAAACCCGGCAGAATGCCACAGTGACCTTTTCCCCAAATCTGGGATATTCTAAACACATCTATCTTCTGTATCTGCGGCATTTGCCGAATATTTTTGTAACGCCGAGAGGGATGAGTGACTGGGAAGAGGAGAATTTTTAAAGAAAGATTGTGTGTACACGTGTGTGTGTGTGTGTGTGTGTCGGCACAACTGTGTGACTCACAGACGGATGCTTGTTGTTGTTGTTGATTCACATTATGGTGTTGCTAATCCAGAGGCTCCACAGAGGCCACACAGTTCTGCTCCCCGCCCCCTCGCTCCTGCCTTCTACTTGCACAACAACGCCGTCAGTTACTCTTTAAATTGAAATACATACGGAAATTAGCACTGCATAAAACTGCAATTATAATATTTAACAAATGATTAAACATTTACACCAATGTTTAAAAAAAAAAAAAGATGCTTAATTGACTTTTAACGGGTTGTTTTTTTTACATTTAAATGTAGAGCCTAATTTAAGAAAAGTGCAGGATTATACAATAGTGTAAAAAGGTTTTTTAAAGTGGTCTCAATTATGGCAGATGCACTGTGTGCATTCTAATGTATCATGACACCATCATTTCCTTTCTATAACTATGAGTAATGGGAGTCACTGGGATTTAGTTGATTGCATCAAAAAGAGTTTTATTTTTTCGTCATGTAAAATCCTACATAATCATAAATATTTGCTTTAGCCGCTATACAACACCGCCGCGCGTTACAATGTCAGGCCTAAGTAATTAATGGCCGACTGTGAATGACTAATCTAATCCATTAAAATAGGTTGACCCTACTGCTCCAACATGATCCTGCCAGTGCTTCACTTACATATTAATTTATCAGAACCTCTTCCAAGAAAGCTTTCATGAGGAGTATTAATGCGACTCTAATGCCATCTAGTGGACAAAGAGCTCAGTACAGAATCGTGCAATGTGGAGTTCATTAAACAAGCAAACACTCCACACAACAGTCAATTAGTTTGTCTCAAATTTTGCAAATTGATTTGGAAAATGTGTAATTAACAGTCCAGCCAGCTCTTTCCAGCTCTGCACACAGTGAAGTGTCCCCTCCTCGGTCCCATTTTATTACAACAGCACACTTCAGGTCTTCAAGTTATGGCAACAAACTGACAAAACGGCCCAGGTTGTCCTCTTGTGTGGCCGACAGATGTGCGTGTGTGTGTGTTAATATCGGTTTAAAATCTCCAGAACTTCGTCCTTAACAGACAAAGGAGAGTGCTGCTGGACACCTGGCCCGCCAATACTCGTTTCCCAGCAGTCAAAGCCGCAGTTTCTCAAGTCCTGCACTGTACTCTCCACAACCTGGGAGTCCGTTTCTACAAAATAAACAAGGGAAGTCAAGATGGGCTGCAGTTAGACATAAAAAAAAAAAATCCATTACAATGGGACAGATGATGTGAGAGGTTTTAAGACTAAAATAAAAAACACACGATGACTAAAGGTTTTGCTGTCAACGGCAGGACATAAGGATGTGAGGAGTCAGTCAGTCAGTCACACAGACAAAGAAATCTGTTCAGTCATCAGGCAACAAATGCTGAATAATGATGTTTCTGCAGCACATCAGCTCAACGGGAAAGATACTTTTAGCTTTTTGACACATCCAGATAAAAATATGATGCTTCTGAAGCTTTTAAAGCAGTGACACAACAATTTGGTGTTTGTGTTCTCAACTCAAAAAGACTCTCTGAGAACAAGACAAGGAGACAGGTATTACATCATGGATTTAGAAACAGCAAAGAAAAGTGGCAAGAAAACAAATACACAACGAAGAGGGAAGATTTTTAACTTCGACTCTACTCGTAAGCTCTTTGGTTGTATCGTTTTGTCAAAAGGAGGATGAGAGACAGTTCCCTCATGCACAGAATCGCTCCAAAAGTCTGTTTCTGAGCAGCCGTCTTCATCATTGACTGCCAAACTGGAGAGGTAACTACAACAGCTGACAAAGTCAACTCTCTTCATGCAAAAAACAAAACCTTTGCCATCATGCAAACATCTCACATGCACTGCAGTACCTGGTCTGAGTAGTGTGATGCCACAGCCTCCTCCCCCCGCACCAGTTAGCTTGCTGTGGAGTCCTCTGGTTAGTGTGACCCGACACAGTGTGTCCAGGGCAGGGTGTCCCACGCCCAACACATTCAGATGGTGCTGGTTAATGTCAATGAGCTCCTATAAATGAGAGGACTGCTGTTCATACCCGTTGTTCACAGGAGGGAAAATACTTAAATACTGCAATTTTTCAGACTGATCTGCAATATACATATAGGTGGGTATACTTTGGGAAAAACACTCTTATTGTCTCAGGATTAAAGCAGCGATCCATTTAAAACTCTGGACTTAAGACTGCTTATAAGATGAATGATGGGACAAGTGCTAAGTTGTTATGATTTGTTATAACACATTTAAAAATAACAAGTTATAAAATAAAGTTACTTATATTTTTGAGTAGAGTATCCGACACACTGCATGATTCATTGCCTTATTAAATGATACATCCACTTTGCAGAGCTGCTGCTGTTTTACATGGGGTTTGCCCCATGCATCTCGCATTTTATAGGGACAAGGTGGAGCTAAGTTGGAGCTCTCGAAGTAAACTGACTGCTGGGGTGGTAACATTCATGCGTGTTTTATCGCCTATACTTAGACTAAGGGGGACCACGAAAAAAGGACTGAGTATTCTTTTTATATCGGTCATTTAAACGGGACATGAGCCCGTGATCCAAAGCTGCTCCCTGACGTCATCAAACTAGCTCTTTTGTTCATGTTTTGATTGAGAGAGGGGCCACATACATGTACTAACGATTACTTTCATTATCAATAAATCTGTGATTTATTTCTCATTTAATCCTTTAGTAATGTTGTCACATAAAATGCAGAAAATGTTTTTCTTAAACTTTACCACGATGACGTCCTTAAATGTTTCGGTTTTTTTTCCACAAAGCAAAGTTATTAATAGAGGAGCAAATAAACCAAAACATTCACATTTCAGAATCTGAAATCAAAAGAACTCGTTAATTTGATTTAATTTGAAAAAGACAAAAACCCACTAAAACCAATTATTTATAAAGAATTGGCAATTCATTTAGTAGTTAATGAATCCATTCATAGAATATAATACTTAAATTGCAGCCTTTGTGTTTTGATTTGAAAACAATTAATTGCTCAGCGCTACCTTAAATATAAAGCGACTGGGTTTATTGTTTTGTACCTCTAAAATATTGTAGTGCTCTCCTGTGATGGGTTCAGAGGTCATGTCTGAGAGGACTTTCTCACATGTGCAGGAAATGGCATCGACTGAGTCCAACACTGGGGTCATCACGGCGGGAAACTAGAGGAGGGGTAAACAAAAACAAAAAAGACATCAACATCATCTCCCAAAATCGCAGCTCCTCACAGCCTCTACAGCAGGTGTCTTTTCGTGCACGTTATAGAAAATTCTAAACCATTTATAGATCAACTGTATACAAACAAAAACTGTCAAATGTCACAGTTGACTCTGATTGCTTGAGCCTGATCACAACACTGCCAAAGCAGCATCCAAGCCCGTCTATGTCTGAGGCAGACAAATGAACACCTGCTGGTGTCACCACGGCAACAGCACACAGGGGTGCTGGGTAAGAGTTTAATTTCAATATTTTATGAAGGCACTCAATGCTAGACTCTGGAGTATCTGCCGTGCAAAAGCGCCACCTATTATATTAATTACAGTGTCGACATATAACACGGGGGAGGAAAAACCATTTAGTACCTTGTTAATTTTGTCCTTCACCCCGGCAACAAGTACCTTGGTGCTGCGAGGTACTTTGGTGTTAGTGAGGAGGATTCTTAATAACGGCACTCTGTAAGTAAAGCAGACAGATTACAGTGTTCATACAGACATATTATCCAGGTGTGCTCATTTTACACAGCATTCATTTGTTTCCTGTGAGGGAAAAAAAAAAAAATGAACTACTTACTGACGAAAAAAAGAATTAAAAAATGTTAATCAGTCAGTACCTGCTCAGTGGTATTATCTTCCCAGCCAAGAACCTCAGCATGCCACCTACATTAAGGGAAATCAGAGTCATTAAAGAGATAATGATCAGATGTTTAGGGAAGGTGGCGGCGGTGCTTTAACACACTGATGATTCCGTTACAGTGCTGTGTGTCCACGGAGACAAAGGGAGACACATATATCATAGGTTTCAGGCCTCACCCCATGTTCCTACAGCATTGTCCACTCCTGATGGATTACCATGGATGATCATTTCCCCTCGGAATGCCCAGCTGTTGATGAGCTCAAGATCCTCCTGGCACCACCTGCAAAATGAAAGAAAGAACTCGAAAAAGGAACAAACCAACTCTGTGACCTAATCTCTAGTGCAGCCTTATCGCCGAGCCAAATACTGCTATGTGGGCAAGACATAAAGCTGAAGGTTTATCTAATGTTTTACAGATGTTTGTTAACAAAACAGTGAAGCTGCAACTAAAGATTATGTTCATATTTGATTCATCGAGTCGTGTTTGGGCCGTAAAATGTCAGAAAATGTTGAAAGATGTTGATCAGTGTTTCTCAAACCTGGAAATTTTTTTTCACCAAAATGATTCCGTTTTAATGATTTATTTTTCTAAAATTCAAAAAACATATTGGATAATTGATCATTGTTGAAAAAAAAACACTCAAACCGATTCTTCAATTAACAAAATAGTTTATAAAAGAGTTGTATTTTCTGATTTTTGACCCAAAACTATTTTGTCTTTATTCCATTAGATGTTTGATTGCAATACTTGGTTATATAATAAAGTCCACCATTACCACCAGGAACCATCAAAGGTAACACATTTAGGAAGGAAAAAAAGAAAACGTCTAAAGAAATCATGAGAAAACTTTAGTTAAGTGACATTTAAGGCATGTTGTTATTATTCAGCACAATGTCGGCAGACTGCACACAGCATATGTTGCAGATTGTAAACACAGCTGTAAGGCTAATGTTTTTTTTAAATGTATATAAATGTATATACCTGGCGGCGTGATCCGGCTCTTTGAGTGGAGCGGTAATGGCTCCACTCGTGCAGAGCAGAGCTGCGGCTAAACACACCGAGTAGGCGGCACTTGACCCCAGTCCTGCTCCAGTCGGCAGCTCCGACCACACAGACACCGTCAAGCTGGGCAGCTCGCTGAGAAAACAAACATAAAACAATGCTTTTAACGTCCAAATACTGTGTATGTGACTTATTACTATCGTTAACATTATTAAGAGATGACTGCAAATTATTTGAGTCTGATTTCTTTCTCGCTCTCTCTCCACTGACACCAAGTGCTTTATACTCATGTATAAATATTTACGCATATAACATAAACATGTATAAATAAAGGCTGAATTTTATGTTGTGATTTTGTGCTATACAAATAAAGATTTGATTAGATTTACTGTCACAATATAAAACAACCTACAAAGGAACATTAATATTTAGAATCACTACCTTGTCTCCAATCACATTAATTGGTACAGTAACTGCACATAACTGCATAATGTACGGCGGTCTATACACATCTATACTACAGTACACGGGCAACAGAACCTCGCCTGACATTGCTGTCGATGTCTGTCAAGGATGCTGCTTTTGGGCAGACAGGAGAATACTCGAAACTAATTGTCTGACTCTTTTCTCAAGGGAAAAACACATCCAGACTTGTTAAAGGCTGCAGTGTGGCCCAGTGCCAGACTCTCATTAGTGGCCATACTGTCAGAACCCATCACCTCTGTCAGACACCAGCACCATGTCAGTTCCGATTAAACCTCCCAACAACCAGCAGCTCTAATGTTCGTGAACATGTTTCCCTGTTCACAGCTGCTGGAGCTGCTAAAACTAACATCCTGCCTTTTCTGCGTCTCTGTACCACTTCATTACAAAGTGAAGGAGCTTTTTTTTTTCCTTAAATCCCCAAAAATAAGCACATTATTACAGAAAGTTAAAATACTTTAAAGGAAACAGCAGTGAAACAAACACTCAGATGGTGACAATTACAGCAGTAGAAGACCTGAACAACTCATTATCATTGAATTGCAAAAGTGCAAGATATCACATTTTATGAGCATGTAACACTGCTGTGGTGCACGACTGTTCATGTGCGAGAAAGAGCATAGTATACATTAAATTTCAAGCTCCTGTTCTTGGAACATAAAATAAGAATGTCATTGTTTTGATTAAACCCCAAACTCACTTTTACAAATATTGTCTCAACACAGCCTAATTCTGATACTTGAGGGTGTTTTAGTGACAAATTAGCATGCTATTTCTCTCCACCGCCAGTAGATGGAGCACATTGTCATGTATGCTGCATTTGTGAAAATGCCAGCACATGCTGCCAGCAGCATCCCTCTGTAGAGATACTGCTATTTACTTTTAGAATTGGAATTGGTCATTTTGAACACACATCAAGTGAACACACACACACAAGCTGGGCACAGGAGCAGTGGACAGCACATCTCTGTGCCCAAGCAGTAATGGGGGATTGGATATCTTGCTCATGCAATGTGTAGCTATAATTTTCTTTAGCCATACTGCCATGTTGAACTGTCATACTCCAATGAACAAATGTTTCTGTCTCACCCTGAGCCAAACAACGAGAGGTAGAGGTAGAGGAAGGCTAAGGTGGCCATGTGGCAGGTGTCCAGGTTTCCATCTGCAGCGCCAACAAATTCATGCAGTCTCCTCACGAGTTCAGGGTCCAGACATTTCTGCTCCACCCGCTGAGCTGTTATTAATAACAAGACATGGCCATTATCAAAATTGTACAATAAAAAATAAAAACATAAAACAACTCATGACATGACATTTTAGGGCACATTCACACACAGCTCTTTTAGCTCTAGTGAGCAATATAATGATACCAGTTTTCTGATTTATGACGGGAACAATGTCCAAACACACAAGATTATCTGCATGTGCTGGTATGGGATGTATGGTATGACAATAGAAAGAAATGCAGTGTATTTAAACGCGTACAGCCTCCTCAGTAGTGTATCATCCCTTACCACAGCAATAAGGAATTAGCTGCTTCAGCTCAGAAAGGTCCCAGCTGAGAAATATGTCAATATTCGGGAGATTGATGCAAACTTTGCCAGTAGTGGTGGCCTTCAACCTTAAAAATGTTCTCAGGTTCAAACTGACAGCAAGGGCCACCTGTGGAGAAGCAGCAAAGGTCAAAGGGTCATCAGAAATAAACTAAACACATACAATTTTATTTCACACACATACAAAAAGATTATATTTAAACAATCTAGGGATGAGCAGATACGATCTTCATTATCTAGGTTGGACTTTGGCAAAATAAGGCTGTAAAGAGAGACATGCAGTGATCATATATACATTGTGTTATTTGTTATATGGAGCAAAGAAACGAGAAAAAATTCACATTTAAGACGCTGGAATACCAAAAAACACTCTGATTAATCGATTATCAACACATCTGACGATTTATTTAGTAGTCAATTAATCATCAATTAACTGAATAATCGTTGCAGCCCTAGTTTATTATAAGGAAACCACTGAAGTTTCACTAAAGAACAAATATAAACAAAACATTAAAAAGCAAACAATAGGGCAAGGAATGAGAAGGTTGCCTTGCTTAACTATGGTTCTAAATGTAGTGTTTGTCATGGTTTAAGTGAAATATTGGTTGACGTATGTAGAGTCACCAAAAAATGCTATTAACTCAGGATGTTCACTTTACTCTTACCTTCCCGTGCACGACTGCATGCTCCCCGTGAAGGATCGCCTTCCCAGGAGCAGACACGAAGCAGTCGTTGACTTTCATTAGAAAAAGGTGTCTGGAGTTTTGTTGACTTATCACTAACAGAAGTAGTGGTGGTATTATTAGCCACTTAGCCACCGGCAGCTAACAGCTATAGTTCTTTAATCCGCGAGAGCGGCAACAGACAGTCGATAGCCACAACTCTGTGCTTTACAAGAATGACGAAAAGGCTTTTCGCTGTCTAAAACACGTATATAGTCCGAGAATCTCACCCAGGTATGATAGACATAACAAACACACATTAAAAACATCTGATGTTTGGTTTCCAGTGTCCAATCAGCGACGCATAATTCTTGAACTATGTCCTTCTGTCCAATAGACGCTTAGTATACGCCCACCATCCGGTGAGTTGACCAATCGCGCCATGAAAAAAGAAACGCCCACAAACTACGGTCGTCGCGGAGGGAAAAAAGGGGCATTGTTAGCAGTTAGCTTGAACATGGCTTCGTTTATCATCAAACCTGCTCACCTTCGCTGTGTTTTAAGGACAAACAGACTCTTCTGGGGGCTCCGGTCAAGGATTACACTGTGTTTAGACAGAAGGTAGCTGTAACTCCAGCTCTTTGTCCAAGTAATATGCAAATTCAGATTGGACGTGTTGTTTTCATGGATAGCTTGATGTTTTTTTCGTTTATATGTTTATAAAATTGACATACTTTTCGCTAAAAGATATACCATAATGTGTTGTGCATTCATCCTCGTTAATCTTCCTGTCTTTCTGTCCCCCAAAAGTTATGCCACCGAAGGAGACAACAGAGTACCTAAAATATATACCAAAACTGGAGACAAAGGTTCATTTTCAAATTCCTTGGGAAGGATTGTAGTTATTCCTTCTTAATTGTTGTTCAAAGATTTGACTTCCTCTTGCTCTCCCCCCCCCCCACAAAAGGTTTCTCAAGTACATTTACAGGAGAAAGGAGACCAAAGGAAGATGACATTTTTGAAGCCTTAGGAAATACGGATGAGCTGTCATCAGCTATAGGGTAAATTAACTATTTAAATGTCATGTGTCATGTTCTTTAATTCTAGCCTCACCTATGTTCACTTTTTTTAATTCATACTCGGCAGATTGGCCAGAGAATTTTGCCTCGACAAAGGTCACACGTTCACACATCAGTTGGACAAGGTTTGCATGTTCCATTTATTCATTTTAAAGATACATTTCAAATTGGCCAGAAAGATAGTGTGCAAGTGTATTTTTCCCATGTCATTGCAGATACAGTGCATTTTACAGGATGTGGGCTCCAATATCGCCACTCCACGATCATCTGCAAGAGACAGTCACATAAGTATGCATATGTTGGCCAATATAATGTATTAAAAATAACTTCATTGTGTCTGGTGTTCTCATAAACCTCATAACATTTGTTTTTTTGTGTTGTGTTTTTGAAAGAGAGAACGAAATTTACTGCTCAGCCCATTATGGACCTGGAAACATGGATTGATGAGTTTACAAATGAACTCCCTCCATTGACCAACTTCATTTTACCCGTAAGCCCATTCATACATGCAGTTCTTTTGAGAATTGGTTTTCCAGTTGCACTAACCCTTATGTATGTCTCACAGTCCGGAGGGAAGAGCAGCGCAGCTTTGCATTTAGCACGGACAGTTTGTAGGAGAGCAGAACGCTGGTCAGTTTGAGCAGATTCCTTGTTTGTCACATTATTTCACATTACGTTTGTAATTTGTCTTGTGTCACTGAAAATGTTGTGTCTGACCGCTCTGTTTTCTTGTTATAGTGTTGCTCCTATTGTGCGCTCAGGGGAGGCAGATCCAGATGTTGCCAAGTTTTTGAACAGGTTGGTCTACTTGTGATGAAAAAAATTAATACGAGAACATCGTATCGCCACCACATTTGTCATAATGTCCCTACATTTCCTCTCAGATTGAGTGACTACCTGTTCACAGTGGCCAGATACGCAGCCATGAAAGAAGGCAATGAGGAGACAATCTACAAAAGACCCGAATGAAGACATGGTCAGAAATATTGTAAATATGTCAATAAAAGATGACTAAAATTCTCTTTTTCTTATCCTAATATGACGATGTAATTTATATTGTCACACAATGTTTGATGACATCACCTGTGTGAAATCAAACCAGTATATTCAATTGAGCTGATGTAGTTCTCTGGTGAAACAATCATTTAGATTAACTAAAATTTAAAGACTAAACTCTCATGAGCATCCGCTTTTAGATGTGGCTGCAGATCTTTCTCATCCATTTGTAATACACAAACCTACTGTAGAGAGTGCTTGTCCGTCTTTCACCATGACTCCATGACAACTGTCCCACATAGTCACAGGATCTGACACCAGCCCTGGCTCTTCTGGGAAAGGCCACTGGCCCATGACATTAGAGATAGATTGCGCTCCTCATAGGGTGGATAACGCAGGTAGGTGACGCATTCAAACCGTGTGCTTCTTAGCAGGCATGATTTCTTGTGAGAGAAGGTGTCAAAGCTGTAGTGTCCATGGCAAGAACCCATCCCACTGGCACCTGTCAAAAAAGGTGGTGAGAGTGGTTGGATTGCAGGTAATAATATCAGATTACAGTATATCTGACATCATTTACTGTATCAAACAAGACTGACCTACTCCACCAAAAGGCAGAGCCACCATTAGACTCTGCAGGACGCTGTCATTGGAGCAAAAGCTACCGCTGGAAGTCTCACTCATTAGTCTTGAAATCACCTGCAACATGAGGAAGGTCAGAACGCAAATCCATTATCCAGGGCAGGGCATTTAATGCAGTGTTTGAACTTCAGCTGTGGCCATGATATACCTTACTGTTGCTGGAATATGCGTACACACAGAGGGGTTTCTCTTGCCTCTTGATGGACGCAATTGCCTCATCCACATTGTTTACGGTCAGAATGGGAAGAACTGGGCCAAGAATATCCTGTTGCATAATGGCGTCTGATTCGGCCACTTCTGTCAAGATTGTTGGGGCTTGAAGTAGACCAAATAAAAGCAGTGTACAACAGGATCAGACGTGTCACATGTACTGTATTAGCTGGCTTTATATCAAAGATTTAAACTCCTGATCAGGATTCCTACCAATATACTTCTCTGCTTCTATCACCTGTCCACCCACGGCCACCTTGCCAGATCTCCACAGCATGTCTCTCGTGTGATTGAACGCATCCGTATTGACCATGCGACCAAAGCTGCGGGACTCTTGGGGAGCACAGCCATAGAACTGCGCCAGGCAGCTCTTGAGGGCTTGCACCAACCGTGTTTTGACATCCACATGGCACAGGATGTAGTCTGGAGCCACCACACTCTGTCCAGCATTGTGGAAACTAGCCCAGGTGATTCGCTGTGCAGTGGTAGCGATGTCACAATGTTGGTCCACATAACACGGGTTCTTGCCTCTCAAAATCAGGGTGACGGGGGTAAGAGTGCGAGCTGCAGCCTGAGCTATTTTGCTTCCTTCCTCTTTGGTTCCTAGAGAATGACAGCAATGCTTTTTAAATGACATTACATTTGCATTCAAATCACATAAAACATATTTTGATTTGAAGGGCATTTTTATCTTTACCTGTAAAGAAGACATGGTCAAATTTGAGCTCTATAACTTGAGGCAAGTCACTTAGACCTGCAATAATCACATGGAAGCATTCCTTGAGGAAAACAAGAATTTTAGATCAGACGGGAGTAAAATGGTACCTGGAAGAGGCTTTTATGCACCCAGATTTAACCACATCTAACCTCTACTATCTATCCCTATTTAAAAACATTTATACAAAAAGGCTTTGCTTTGCTTTCTTCTTTGCTTGCTTGCAACTACTCACATTATCCAAATATAAAGGGATTAGACGATGGAGAAGCTCTGATGTGTGAGCAGTGCACTCGGAGGGACTGATGATCGCACAGTTTCCTGCAACATATGAACAAAACACCATCAGTAGCTGTCCAAAACTCTGTACGTCTATGTGAAGTTAAATACTAAACGGTTTAATGGATGTATTCACTGCACCTGCAGCAATGGCGCCCACTAGTGGCACCATACACATTTGGACAGGACTGCACCAGTACCCCATGATGATCACCACGCCCAGAGGCTCCCTCACCACCACACACTCGTCCAATGAGGTGGACTAAATCAAATCAGACGAACCCAAAATTAGGTTGGAACTGAAAATACATTACGCCACATTATTCTTACAAAAGGGCAACGGCAACTTAAGTTTTAATCTGCTTTGGCAGGCTCAGCACAATACGCGTCTTTGTAACGACGAGACAGAATGTTCTACTGAAAAATGTTTGTGCAAGTCGTGATTAATCCCACTATATTATGAAGATATATACTCGTAAAAAAAAAAAATGGCTTTACAAACACAATCGACTCACCAGGTTTCTTTCCACATGCTGCGGCTGCATCCACTTCCTAAGGTTGTTGATGGCATAAAGTGCCTCATTCTTGACGAGCATCAGTTCTGACACAACTGTCTCAAACCGTGGCTGGTCAAACATAATAAATTAAGACATTTATGCCTAGTGGTTACTGTTTGGACAACTGAGAGAGTTGGCAATATTACAGAGACACTGGCGGTGACTTTCTTCCTCCCTCACCTTATGGAGGTCCCTTCCAAGAGCGTCCACAAAGTCACATTCATGTTCCTCCAGCATCTGCACCACAGCCTCCAGCTGAGCCAGTCTGAAGTTCTCCTTGAGGGTGTGTCCAGCTTGAAAGGCAACTCTGGCCCTTCTCAGCAAATCCACACTCTCCAGCAGGTACGTCTTCAAGCACGGCTCCCCCAGCCTGGTCCTGGAACCGCAGCCAAAATCACCAGTTTAAATACTGCTAGGCTATAATAACACCATTCTACATCGATGTCTTATCACAATACCTTCTGCAAGTTAACCTGCCGTTCCTCTGACAAGCAGAGCATGCCTTCACTTTAACACTCATGTTTCCTTCCCCACTGCTGCCTGGCCCTTTCTGAATGGAGTCACTGTGTAGTTAAGCCTCCCACAAGCAGAGGGGATATGGTGAAAAGTCCACCTTCAGCCAGTCAGGTGATGCACATTACTGACATATTATATCACATATTATACACTGTCCAATCGGTTTATTAGGTACACCTAATAAAGTGGCAGGAGTGAGACCCAGTGTGGTCTCCAGCTTGCAGTTCAACATTAAGAGATGGTCTCCTGAGACCCTTGGTCGTAGGAAGTTATCATTTGAGTTACTGTTTCAAGTTACTTTCTCTTTTCCGGCATCAACAATTCAATTTCGCCAAACAGAGCTTCCACTCATTTTGTTTTGACCTCTCTGTAAACCCTAGAGATGATTGTGTGTGTGAAAATTCTGAAATACTCAGACCAGCCTTTCTGGCACAAACAACAATGCTACATTCATAAATCAATCTTATGCATTCTGATGATTAGTTCGAACTTCAGCGGGTCTCTTTGTCTACATGCCTAAATTCACTGAGTTACTGCCATGTGATTGACTGATTGGAAATGTATTCATTAAGAATTTCACTTGTATAAAAGCATCAGTTCATGTCATATACATCGCACCAATGTATGATACACAACATACCGTCTTCAGGAAGTATGTGCATCAACGATTAAAAATATTAAATATGAACAATAGAAAATAATGTGAGTACAAAATATTAAGTCTGATTGGTAGTGGCACAAAGCTGGCTTGCACAAATTAGAAAAGCTAATAAACAAGTAACAAAGAAATAGCACAATACATAACAAAATCATGTACACCATAATATTTAAGTTATAACTGAATGTCCATGTTTTATTTTATAAAAAAAAAAGTAGGGATGGGAATCGGTATTGGTAGGTATCGGTCGATACAGGTCAAAATCACTGGATAGGATAAAAATGTCAAATCCAATATGATCCAAAAAGCCTGTATCTCACATGTGTCACTATGCACGGACTGTAAAAAAGCATTTTAGCTGAGTCATGTTTGGCCTGTTTATTTCGTCTTTTTGGGAGAACAGTATTTGTCACACACTGGGAGGAAGTTGAGCCTACCTGCGCAGCGTTTTGAACCATCTGGTTGGAGAAGGGCTCAGTGGACTGCTCATGGTTCTTCTGCAGGTTCAGCGTTGGACAGCTGTGTGGGAAAAACCTGCATCAAGACTTCACACACAGACCAGGGATCGTGGCGACAACTTTGGCGATCGAGAGAAGTCCAAACAAAACCAACCAACCACCAACACAACTCCACAAGCTGCGCACGGTGTGACGTCACGAACACGGCGCCAGCGAAACAGTGGAGAAACCCACTAGTAGCAACGTGACTTGATACCAAACAACCAATCAGAAACTCATTATTCAGGAAAACAAGAAAACTTGAGAAACTGCAACAACAGTGCTGAACTCCTCATCCTCTCACCACACTCAGCACGTGCTCACGGTGAACTCATTAAGACAAAGAACTGAGGCAGAGTTGGTCTGTGGTTCTCAAACCTTTAACACCAAGTACCACCTGAGACAATATCGAGGAACCTCCAGGGAACCAGACATTGTTAGCTGGGAAGTCTTGTGAGGTAAGGTAACAAGGTGATAAGGTGACACCTTATCACCTTGTACCACATGTACCACAGAACCATGGGTTCAGAGAAAAGGGGAGGAAACAACCCACAACCTTTTAAGAAAATTGTTTATTTAACACTTTTTAAACCCCATTACTGGGGTTGAAGTATAGTCACAGATCCAACCTTTTTTTTGTTCTAATGTCAGGTAGAAACCTCAGGATCAACATACCCCACACACGGCTCTTTTGCTCAGGCAGCAACACTTACTAATTCAACAATATCATCTCACATAACGTCTCATCATTCAGACTTAAAGGCACTGAAAGGGTCAAGAGGTCAGGAGGAGGTGGTGGATGCACGAAGGAGATTATATACCAGAAAATGATATAATTGCAAACTTTTATCACCCCCAAGGACTGAATGATGAGATTCCATTGCATTTCATGTGTCTTTATTTTTGGGATATTTTGAAGGATACATGCGAGACATAAACATTACATATGAAATCTGAAAGATGGTGTTTTCCTTCATTTGCTGGGGACTTCCTGTATATTTTGTATAAATACATTTAGCATTTAAAAAGTGTTCTCTTTTGTCATTTTGTTCCACATTCTCTTTTGTGGTGCAGTGCAGTTCAAATGCTTGAAACGAGTCTTGACAAAGATTTTCGAGGGAATTAAACACTTGTTGACCGTTGAATTAATATGGTGACGCTGAGCAAGAGCAGTGTTGGTGACATTACAGGAGGAAACATAAACACATGGACACGTACACTTTGATTGCCTCTTTTATGACGCTAGTGTAGAGCAGCCAGTATCAAAGACACATTTTTAAAGAGGAGATGAAATCTTTCACAGGGTGACAAACATTTCCAAGACCATTTATTGTCATTGTTATCATCATCTATTGTAACAGTGGTCAATGACCAAAGACATCAGTCAACACTGGTACATTTGAAGTGTAGCTTACTCTTGACATCATTTAAAAAACAGATGAGCGACCTCATCGGACGGGAAACACGAGCTTGCACGCTCTGACGCACCAACACACACACACACACACACACAGTATAGTTTCCTCCAAATGAATTTGCAGCATTTTCACTTTTTTGATTTACTAGATTGAAATGAGTTTGAAGCAAGATCCTCCTGATTTGTCAGATTTGAAAAATCTCGTTAGTAGTCTGCAGGAAGTCAATACAACCAGTTGTCTTAGTTATGAAATTTTAATATTGTTATAACATTATTTTACCACTCATTAGAAAGATGGCGACAATGTTTTTTTTAATTATGTTGATGACTTGTCTTATTTGTTGATAGTAGTGTTAATTCTCACTCATGACAGAGGACATTTGCATAATAAAGGTTTTTTTTTTATTGTTTTTTGTGTTAAAACCTTTGATATTCTCATTTAAAAGTGTGTCTTCTTTGTTTGTTTTTTTTGAAAGTCCCAGTTGACTTTCTGTTTAATGTTTAAAAAGTCTCTTCATGAACCCTGTGTTAAGTGTTATTTCGCCTTACTACAAGGTAACATTCACCCTCCTGTTCCTTTTCCCCCACGGCTACAAACTGCAGAAACATGTGCAAGATTTTCATCTAAAGGGAACATCAAATCAAACAGTCACATTTGGTTTGTTGAACCGGTCCATGACATCATGGTGAGATGTTTTCACACCTCGATTTCTTTTCAGCATGGCTTACAAAGTCCACAGAGTTAGGAGAGCGTGGCATCGAGCCCTCCTCGGTTGATGTTGCTGTTGCAGTGGTAGTACAGTGGTTGGATTTCTGCGTTGGGTTGGTAGGAGCAGAGCATTATCTCCTGTGTCTATGGCTTGCTTCCAATATACACATGGTTACTGGTTAGAGCTGAAACACAGCCAGGTGTGATAGTGGAGGGGGACGGCAATACATGAGGCACTCAGTATTATTGAAAGGTGTAGTGACAAAAACTTCTTTACATTAGGTACAAAGACTAGCATAATTACTTCACTTTACTCTTTTTTGGAGTGTAGGTCAATTATATGACATAATGAACACTTGTCTGCTCTACTGGGCAGAAACTAAATATTTCCAGTTCCAGAAAATCTATTCTGGATCAAACAGCAGCAGTTAATCAGTTTTCTTTTTTAATCTCATGTCAAGAGGTTCGCTGCTTATCCACGATTGAGGCAGATGTTACGTTTTCATACAATATGAGAACATAGAAACAAGCAGGTTACCATTTCTCGTAGTTGACTGAAGTGTCTTTAGGTGGGGAGAAATGGAATGCTGTGATCTCCTTTGAAATGGGACATTCTATAAACGACGCATGATTGCAGTTGTGTGCCACTCCTCCTTCGCAGAGGTTGAACATGTGACGACGATTTGTCTCTGACCATAATTATAAAAGACACATTGTGTTCAGCAGAACCTTTTTAAGACCCACCCGACATCAGCGGGGTCCAATACATTTAAGTATATTCACAATACATCACTTGGTTTCACTCGGGTGAGTCGACCACGTGTCTAATGGCTTGCATTGCATCTGTATTGCTTTCCAGTTCACTTAAAATGGGAGTGTTAGATCCAAGAATGATTCTGTTAAGCCTGAGAAACAGAGATCTAGCCACTGCGTGTCTGTATTTCACCAAATTGAATACACATCATATTGGATTATTGGAGTGGCAGAGGGAGATGCTTAAATTGGATTGTGCTGCAGACACAGCATCCCCTTACGGACAGAAGAGAGCTGTAGTGGAGCTGAGCTCATCCAGTTTTTTTAAGAGACAAAAGAAGACTTTGTGGGTCCTTCATGATTCCCCTTTTTGTTTCGGTGACGTCCCTTTGAAAAGAAAGGCTCCAATCCTGGTAAGCTGAGCCTCAAGCCTGTTTCAGGCTGTATAACACAAGCCAGATTGAAGAGTGCAGACTGTCCTGATGCAACCGAGTTAGGACAATTCAAAGCCTGTATTCATACTGATAGCGTAGCGTAGCTTGTCGCGCAGGATGCTCTTCTTGCTGTAGTTGGGCAGTTTGAGCAGGTTGAAGCACGTTGACGAGGTGGGAAGTCGACCCCCAGGTTCCTTTTTGCGGATGGTGAAAAAGCCCCGTAGAACACTGCCAAGAGTGTCTCCAGTGTCCTAGACACCAGAAAATGCCTCAGGTTAGTACAAATGTTATACAGCTACAACAAAAGCAACCTCACAACTTGTCTGCAGTATTACCTGATCGTCTGAAACTTCCACACAACGGATGGAGAAAGGTGGTTTGAGGTAGGCAAAACCTAGAAGAGGTGGCCTTGAACAGCTCGTAACAAACTGTGAAAACATGAGAACAAATAAGAGGCAGCAGTTGAAAGGAAGAGCGTGCTGGTGTGAAAATGGACAGCTTACTTTAAGGAACATAGCCCTCTCTTCAGCATTAAAGTCACTGGACAGGATGTCCCACAACCAGATGATGACGCGATGGCTGCTATGAAATCCTCCGTAGTAGACGGTGTGTTTCCTAAGAACGAGAATGAAACAACAGCAGGAGAAAATATTTAGTTTACTTTGAGTGCAGAGCATGGATAGCAGACCCCACAGAGTTGTAAACCAACGTAACCCAACAGGTCAGGCCAGGTCCAGACATAACATTTTGAAATTTTGCTTCTGGTTGGATTCAGGTCAGGTTCTGTCACTGTCTGTGCTGGCGGAGTGTAAGTGCAGTATCATGTATTAACTAATATCTATGTAGCTGTTTACATTGCATGGGTCTGACAAAAGGGAAAACTGCCACTGAGGAAACAGGTTAAAGATACGGAAACCTAAACTTCAAATCACAGCTCTAAACACATTGTGTGTCGTTTGACCACGCCCTTCTCATTGTTGCTGTGCTTGTCCCTTGTTCTGTTCTAATGTAGCTGTGTTCTTTGTGTATTCCTGTTTTATTTACAGTACAGCAGTTTGTATAGTGGTGAACACTCTATGCTCTATGTCAGCGGGGCTTTAATTATAATTAATATTGCCGTGGTGTGTAGATACAGAACTAAATCAGTTCAATGACATCCATATTAGAGACTTGATGAAAGAAAACGCAAGAGGACACGTGACATACTTGAGGTCATCGAGATCAATCTCAGCATTGTCTCCTGAGACAAGGCGTTGAACCTCGGGTGTGGAAAACACGTGCAGCCACTCTGGGTTAATTATGCTGCGGAAACCTCGGATGAAAGCTGCCGTTTGCTCTTTGATCTGCGTGTGCATACGGAAGTGAGCCATGAGGTGGATGTAGCTGATCCTGCAGGAGAAGGGAGATTGAGGTCAGATTTCGACAACAAACGGCAAAAGTGTAACAGTATCTTTTTTTTTTCCTTTTTGTTTTTAACAGATCCTGTGTTTGCATACTTGTTTTCATTGGTGACTTGCATGGTTTTTCCCCCAGGTATCAGCTCATGACAAACAAGCTGAAACAAAAAAAGTTACTTTTCATTTCCATTTCACTTATTCCTTCTAGAAAAGTGTATCACAACTTGCATATTTTTCATTCTTACCTGCCCCATGACGTCTTCGTCATAGGATAACGTCAGTCCCAGATCCCCTACGTCTCCATCATAGCGCTAAAATTCAAATATGAAATGTCCCAATGATATTAAGAGATTAAAGTTCAGTTTAACTGGAGTAAAAAAAAATGGGGATCAGTTCAAATATATTGTTTACTGACCTTGATGGAAGTGAGGTTCTTATAAAACTCAGAGTCCAGAGAAGGAAGCTCATCAATGGAACTGTAGAAAGTGCTATGGTGGTGACCCAAGACTTGACTGAGGAAGAAGGAGGCGAAGGGGACATCCACAACAATGCCCTGAACACACAGAGGTTAGATGAAGTTCCGCTCATTCAAAATCACCTGGAAATACTATGATCAGGGTGAGAAGAGGAAATGAGAAATGTATTTGAAGTGAAATGTACCTCATAGACGGCTTTCCCGAGCATCTTTCCCACAAACTCAAACAGCTGCAAATGGTTCTCGTGGATATAAGACGTAGGTGAAGGATACAGCCTTTCATTTCCACTTGTCGTCTTAAGAAAAATAAAGATTGTGTCATAAACAAAACTTCACAAACACAGTCGGCAGCAGAGGTATGTTTTTTTTTTAAAGTGGCATGTATCTGCCTGACTTACCCTGAACAGGTTGAGAGCAGGATTGAACACTTTCTTGATTATCTCCTCCAGAAACTCTTTGAAGACACCGTCCTGGTCAATACCAGCCTCGTCCACTCCCAGATCATTGACAAACTTCACACGAATGACTCCTTTCATGGAATTCACTGGTAGCCGACGGAGCTGGTCATATCCATCCTGAGAAGAGGCATGGAAGCATCACGTTCATAAGTTCACTATAGTTTAATACTTCCAAAGTTTGCTCTCAACATGTATCCGTTTTGCTTGTTACCTCCAACATGCGTGAGCGTCGAATGGTAATATGTGTGACATGTGGTGAAGCGGAGCTTGTTTCAACCAATCCTAAATTCTCCTTTTCCTTTGTTACAATGTTCCTGAACAGAAGCACCCTCTGAAATGGAGAGGGAATGTCATTACACATCTTTAAAAAAAATGACACTGCCTTAAATAAAAGCATCCCATTTACTCACGTTTTTATGTGGAATGACATGTGGGATGTATTGCAATAAAAGCTGGGCTCGTCTCTTTCCTTTCTCGAGCTCTTGGAACAACAGACTGGGTTTTAGGTCCCTGAACGCAACACAACATAGAGGTAAGGTTAGACAGCGGTCAATACTGAAGAAAAAAGCTGGCGTGTTTGGGATTCACTGTATTTGTATTTACTTGCGTAGCCAGTGGTCATCAGGGGTGAACTTTCGCCTGCAGTCTCGTTCGTAAAGCGCCATCAGCCAGCCGTGAACACTGTGGAACAACTCCAGTTTCTCTCCCTTAGCATTTTCTATTAAAACCAAAAAAAAAAAAAAAGGATTTTCTGTGAGTAATAAACCTTTAAATCAGATGCCGTCATCGTAATATTCAAGATTTGCTGAGGTGCACACTCACCTAAAATACCATCCCATATCATCTTGTACACAAATGTGTTCAGAAAGGATGAGATAGTGATGAGTTCCTCTATCTTAAAAGATGTTTGTTCTTCATAGACCTCGATGTCGTCGAGAATCCTGTAACGTGTTCACAGTATGTCAAAAATGCTAACCCTGAAATGGGTCTGTTATGCAGAAAATTGTTTGAATTTTCTCTTAAAATTACGTGATGAGATGCCGTGAGCAGTCACAAAACAGCATGAGCATGGACAAAAGCTGCTTGGACTCTTCCGTGTCGTTGTTCAGACATTCCATGAAGAGTTTGAGGCCTCCCTGAGGACCGAGCTCACAGATGAAGGCCCATAATTTAGGCAAAAGGTCATCGAGATGTGTCAGACCTGCAGAAAACAAGTGAAAGTGATACTGTTTCTGGGTGAGTTCAAAATGCAGTTTGTGTAATATTAAAAAAACATAACACTGATACCGACCTGTGAGTATCTGAAGGCGTATTTGTGTCAGTGTAGACAGAGCAGTCTGGTAGAGCACACAGATGCTGCACACCTTCTGAACCTCAGCTGAGTCGACTCGCTTCCCTCCTACTGGTTTCAGGATGTTTCTCACAGAGGCTGACTTCTGAAACGCTCGCTTGAAGAGGTCTGTCAACGCAAACGGAGCGGATGCAAAGAACCATTGAGAAACGCCGAACATCTTGTATTTGAAGCTAAAAGATTTGCACATGTGTTAAAATATGTCAGCGGGTTTAGGTTTATGACTCACTTTTAACTGGTAGATTATTCTGTGATGTACTAGGCTGTGCAGGTGGAGGGGTGGGCTCTTGACTCTCTAGCTTTTTAGAGAGGACATCGCTGAAAAGTGTCCGAATGATAGAAACACCCCACAGGTACTGAAGCTGTTTAGTGACCAATGGCATTGACTCATTCAGGCTGTGGGAGAAAAAAACCCAGAAGAGACAGAAAGGAGGCATAATCAAGTAGAGTATATTATTTTAACCAAAGAAAAGGAAGATCTTCTTTAGCAAACATCAGGTTTCTTTCAACCAGCTTGTTATTTTCTGGTGATTTGTTTTTTCTAAATCCATTTAAGTCAACAGTATAACTTTTACCAACCCGTAATCAACAGTTTGTGAGAACCAGCCCAGGACAGGGTGCCAGTGGGTGAGGTTAGACTTCTTTTGGGATACATATCTCTGGCAGTATGACAGCATGTCAGTAAGGTCCTTCACAAAATGGCCGGCCTCCTCTTCAAGGACTTTCTCAGTAAGGAAACCCAAGTGAATCAGATTGCCTACCAAAAGTATGAAAACGATAAAGTTAAAGGGGTAAAGGGGTGTCCACGGGACATAATGATTCACTGAGATCAAATAAAAATACTTTTACAAACACAAAATACTATACCAAGTAAGCAGAGAGTATGGCTGCCCTCTAAACACACACAGATGTCTGAACATTGTTCTTCTCGGCTGAGAAATAAAATGAACTTCCTCAGGAGGTCATGCGTCTGGATTGATGCCATACACTGTTGTCAAAAAACAGACATTAACACCTCGACTCTGATAGGTCAAATCATTATACATGCACAGCATATACTGTGTATGAAAGGGCTTTTACCTCTGGTGTAAGCACATTGAGGTGATGAACGACAGCTGGAACTGACATGATGTGGATGAGGAACGATCTCAGCAGGTTATCAGAGAAGTGAGCAGCAATAACCGGCCTAAAAACCATGAAATGTAGTTATTAGAAGGAAACCCTGTAAATAATGAAAAAAAAAACCGTCTCCTGCAGAAAAGACTGTGGTGTGTAACATTTAAATATAAACAAATGTCCTTTACATTTAAACAATGTCAAATGAGTTCACACAGTGCAGATTAAGGCTATCAGCACCACATAGTTTAGGATAAGGATAAATGCTTCTTCCCCCACCCACCCCTGCACTGCTGGTGTATAGACACAAATGCTCCCTCAGTCAGGTTTGATAGTATTACTTGACAGAGCCCATTTTCAGATGAAGGATGCAGCATAAAAATATTATAACATAATATCTGTTTACGAAGACAAAAGAGAGCCATAAAATTATATCAACAACAAAAATTAGGCAGTACCGTTATAATGCATTAAAACGGAATATACAGGGGTTTGGTTTTTTTTGCATCTACAACCACAAAAATCACCAGTGTCCAGCTCACCTTAGTGACAAAGTGAAGATAGCTGTTAGAGTGCCTTTAGACAGAGATGGTTTAGACCGTGCCAAGCCATTGGTTAGCAAAATCTGAACAAGAAAAAAAAAATTACAAAAAGGCAACACACTATTTTTTAAATGTCTTAATAAAAAGTACGAGCTGTAATACTAAACCTGAAGCATTGAATAAAACCCCTTCTGATTGAGATGCCCCATGATATTTTCACACATCCTCATCAGAGCAGGTCTTAGAGCTTCTCCTAAAGTAAAAAAGCAGGGACAACATGATTTTATTATCTCGCAGTAAAAAAATTAAATATAAAACAACAGTTGTTGACATACCCTTCCCTCGCACTATCTTCCAGGTTGAGGTGTCTGTGAAGGTCACCAGCATACTGAGGTACAGCGTTATCATTTTATTGTCCTGTAGTATGTCAGGCTGCAAATCACAAAACACTGGTTGATACCATGCACCATGTATGTGGCGAGATGACTATAAAATACATTTCCTGTTTAAAAAAACAAAAGGCTTACCTTTAAATTTTTTAGTAGCTGACAGCAGACCCACAGGACATCTTTTACCTGCTTGAGCCAGGGAATTGTAAGGTCTTTGGAAAGGGCCAGTGACACATACCAGACCTAAGAGCCACACATGAAAACCGTCACTCAGACAAAAATGACATACAGGAAGGGTGAAAATATAGAAGGGTGGAATATGAGTGCACTCACTTTAGGTTCATTTTCAACCTCCATGCTGGCCAGAATGGCACGACAAAGCTTCTCAAACCTCTGTGTGATATAGAGAAATACTGATTAAAATCAAATAAAATATGTATCCACAAATGATAAAATGAATCGATAACATACATGTACATTTAATACAGAATTAACTAATAAATTGTGTGATAATCATTGTTAACATGGTATGGTCAGTAACTCACCATCTTATCCTCTTGGCAATATATGAACAGTAATTTCCGAGCATTTTTAAAAAGTGAAAGTGCATTTCTTTTTGATGTTCCAGTTTCAGAGGCTTGAAAATAGTTATCAACCTCTGTCCTGGAGAGACAAAGAAGCAAAACAAAGAGCCAATGATTATGGAACTATAACAACAGATCCACTGATTGTGTTTACAATAAACATAGCAAACCACAGGTGGAAATACAATTCAGTGATAAAAAAAACAAAAAAAAAACATCAACAATAATAATAATAAACGTATAGAATAGAATAAAAACAATTAATATTTTTTATAATTTAAAATAGTGAAAGCAAGGACTAAGACTGTGTGAGCTAATTTGAGATAAGATAAAACTAAATAAGGTAATCCTTTATTAGCATCCCAATGTTACAGCAGCAAAGACAGTAGAGGTAAAGGTCATAAATATTAAACATGCATTTTAACATCTATGAATGTACAACAAAGAAGACATTGACTATTGAGATTACTTGACCTTGAAGGATTTTTTAAGAGGATAGGGAACTACCTTAGTTGCTTCTGGAGTTTGCATCGACAGAGGAACCTCCTGACCAGAGCTTGGATCTGGGTTGCTGCTCTCTCCTTCTCCTTGTGCCCCTTCCTCTCCTCCCTGGCCTGCCTGGCTTTGTCCAGGAACTCGGACTTGGAGCTTTGAGGCACACCAAACATTGTGCACTCTAGAAAATAGAAATTATTTACATTACATTACAGATTTAAATCCATTTGAATCTCGTGAAACAAACCATTAAACTGATAATCCACTTGCTTGCATTATTAAGATTATGTCAGAGGTTTCTGGAAGACTGTGGCTATAATAACAAATGCACATCTTCACCATGTCCTGAGTGGACGTGACAGTGAGCTCACCTGCGATATTCCTCAAGCGAAGGTTGAGTCTGGCCTTTAGGCTCACTGTGGCGCTATTCCCCCTCACTCATTTGTTTGCTCTTGACATCCAAGCAGGACGAAAACTCGCGAAGACTAACTTGCCATTTCTGAAGCACCGGGGCGATACGGTAAAGATGGAGCTGGGTAAGTTAGCACACAGGGCTAGTCGTCGCTTGGCTGCTCGATATTACCTCGGGGGGGTTTTCTTCAAACTGTATTAGCGATATTTGTCCTCATTGCGGGGTTAGGTTTGATCCTGTGTCAGTGACAACCCCAAAAACCAAGGGAAGACAGCGTTTCTAAATGTAAACAATGAGAGGTGATTCGTACACTGACTGCAGTCCTTAATCCTGTGTGTCGCATTAAATGATTCCGGGTAGGGCATGTATTTCTTCGTTAAAATATATTGTTTGTCGTTAGACTGCTGGAGATATTTGAGACTGTTTTTATGTATGTTGAAGAAATAGCACATTTAGAGTCAATGTAATTGAATTAAGCCTCACAGGCGAGTGTTTTTTACAGAGGGACTGATATCAGTGTTACTCCTCCAGCAACGGAAATGTACATAGTAGATCTAAAACGCGACCCAAAAGCATTTTTAAAATGTGTGAATTGGGAGTAACAAGACCCAAACTGTATTGAATATTCTCCTACTTCTAATGATTATTTACTTTTTATTTAACCTCGTGCTTAACTCCGTGTTAACGTTACGGAATTGTCTGAATTGCCCCTTTAAAGGATCACAGTAAAGTTGACGTAATTTTTGGAACTGCGCAGCGAAGACCAGGTGTTGTGCCGCGTTGTGGTGACTGCTGAGAATTGCATCCCCGTCGCGTGCTTGAAAACACAGCTTAAAAACACATAATATAATACTTTTTCTGTGATTCGAATTAAAGTGCTGACAATTAAATTAGTGTCACAGTCACCCAATCAAGCCAAAGGTGGTGTAATAAAGCGGGCTGATGAAGCGATTCCCAAAAATGAACGGACCAAGAACAGAAACGTCAGAAATGTTCAGACGAAACGCATTATTACGTATTACTTTCTCGTTCTAATTGTTCTTATCGGTCGTAAAATGTAGACCTTGGATATCATTTATCATAACTAACAATCCCGAGAAAGTTGACGTTTTCAAGCAATGAACCGACAGTTTCCACTTTAACCGTGCGCGTTCACGCGATGGGGTTGTGAGATTCTCGGCAGTCATCCGTAACGCTGCATAACACCGGAAGGAAGTGGGTGTTAGCTGACTGACGTTAGCGGGTTACATTTACGAAGGCTGCTGTGGCTTCTATGGTAAATATATGTATTCTTTTTAAAACAGCTTGACACAAACACTCGACCACTGACATAAAGAGAAAGACGCGTTAACAACTAGCGTCACACTGAGTTTCTTTACTACATTTACACGTTCATTTATATCATGCTAACTTGTTAGCTCTCCCTCTCTCTCATTAGCCTACAGTCAGTTAGCTACAATCACTCCGTTCTAATTCATCAGCACATATAACCGCTTTGAAAATAGCTACCTCTTAACAAAAGTGTGTAACTGTGTAATTCAATTTAAACAAGACTTTCTTGCGTAGTGGTCATGAACTAATGTACTGAATTGCCTTTGACCTGTGAAATATTTCCATAGCTAATCATGAAAAGTGGAAACAACACTAAAATGATTCTGCTGAAATTATACCATATGAAAGGTTAAATGGGTGTTTTGTCAGTTATTACATGAGTTATTACATTTCTAATTCTTTCTTTGCAAATTGAACGGTTAAACAACTTTAGCATCAGTCTAGTTGTAAAAGTCAGTAGATTTGTTTGTTTTACATTTAACTCATCTATGCTCTACCAACAATTATTGAAGCTGTAGTATGTATCTTTTCAATATAAGGGCCGTACACATGAGAACATGTTTATGTTAATCCCCTTGAGTTTTGTATCATAGTGGCTTATTCACTGGAACTGTTCTTTTGGGAGCCCTAAAACGTTATTTTTGGAACACTGGCCCAAAATGCCACACTACATACACAAATTGGGTGTTTATGTATACAACCAATACAACAAAATACAAATACAATACCAACTTTAAGAAAAACAATGATGTCATAGTACAACCTCTCTGTTGCTCTTGTATTCTCTGTCACCACCTTTGTTGTCATCATCATCATCTTGTGTTTGGAGTTTGTACACAACACACTAGCATTAGGCACATGCTGTATGTATTCTTCTCCTGAGGTATTGAGGTATCAAAACAAATGTTGAAAGAGAAAGGCTAGACCATGGTCCTTTCTGAAAGCTCTGCAGGTTTTGCCGACAGAAGTTACACCCCGGAGCTTCAACTGTTAAGCAATTGCCTAATTTAGTGAATGGGTGTTTGTGCGTGCGCGCGCTCCCGCACTTGCTTGCAATATGAGCGACAGAGGCTTGTTTGAATTTAGAAAACATTTTTTAGAATTTTGGCGCTGATGTGGATTTGAACATGTAACCCCCTGATCTGGAGTCAAACGTTCTACCATTGGGCCACAGAGTCTGTTAAACATATGGGCCGACAGAGGCTTGTTGTGTGAATGGGGTGAAGTCTGCCATCTCTGATTGCCTTGTTTTAGATGGGGAAATATTTAGTAAGAATGACAATAATAATGACGTTCACAGCCTCACATTAGTAATTGGAAGTCAGGAAGCGCTGAGACAAGCTAACGTTGATAGATTAGAAACATTTATGATACACAAATCACCATTAACACTTAACAAAGCTGATTCAGTAAGAAACCAGATGTAATTTCATATTCTACCTTGTTCTTTTCCAGGAAGAGATGTCAGGAGAGAGTGTGGTGAGCTCGGCAGTGCCGGCAGCTACAACCCGGACTACATCCTTCAAGGGCTCCAGCCCCAGCTCCAAATATGTGAAATTAAATGTGGGTGGGGCACTGTACTACACTACCATGCAGACACTAACCAAACAGGACACAATGCTCAAAGCTATGTTCAGTGGCAGGATGGAGGTCCTTACTGACAGTGAAGGTGAGCTGTTGTTTAAAATTGTTTAATTCTGTGCAGGTGTTGCATTGTCCCTCTAACGGTCAATTAATTCCAAAGTCGTGTTTCACTGTTTCATATTTACAGGATGGATCTTGATCGATCGCTGTGGAAAACATTTTGGAACAATCCTTAACTATCTTAGAGATGGGGCAGTGCCGCTGCCAGACAGCCGACGAGAAACTGAGGAACTGCTTGCGGAGGCCAAGTATTACCTTGTCCAAGGCTTAGCTGATGAATGCACTGCTGCCTTGCAGGTACTATCACTGCAGTCACATCACTTTCATTTAGGCTGGCAAATACCATAGACTGTGTATAAAAAGTTGACATAATCTTGCTGATGGAAGTAGAAATATACTACTGGTTGTAAAAAGAATTCTGGTTAGGGTTAGTCTATGGGAAAATGTAGAATTTGTATTCTGAAATTGAATCTGTTCATTTTGAAGAATAAAACTTGTGTTTTTCATCAGGGAGGGCATCAAACATACAATATTCTGTATATTGCTGTTTTGTGGGTGCACATTTTTAATGGAGTCCCCCCCCCCCCCCAACAGAACAAAGAAACGTATGAACCCCTTTGTAAAGTGCCTCTGATGACATCATCCAAGGAAGAGCAGAAGCTTATTGCAATGTCAAATAAGGTATTCTTTTCTTTTATCGTTTGTGTACAATGTGCTAAATATCGTAAGTCCACTATCAAGAAAAAGGTTGTTTTCTTAAATAATTCTATATTCTTTGTTATCACAGCCTACTGTCAAACTGTTGTACAACAGAAGCAACAACAAATATTCATACACCAGGTGAGTGCTCTTCTACTGTTATCAATAACATTTCACTATGAATGGAATGTAAAACATGCCAGTTGTCTTAATTGATAACTGATCTCCCCGCCTGCAGCAATTCTGACGACAACATGCTGAAAAACATCGAGCTGTTTGACAAGCTGTCATTGCGGTTTAACGGCCGAGTCCTCTTCATCAAAGATGTGATTGGAGATGAGATCTGTTGTTGGTCATTTTACGGCCAGGGGCGTAAGATTGCTGAAGTTTGCTGCACCTCCATCGTTTATGCTACAGAAAAGAAGCAGACAAAGGTGAGCAAACGTTGCCTTTAATATTCCAGCCCCTGAGTTTTTGTGTTGTTTCTTTCTAACGTGTTGGCTAACACTGTACTTACTGTCCCAGGTTGAGTTTCCTGAGGCACGTATTTATGAGGAGACTCTCAACATCCTTCTGTATGAGTCCCATGATGGGAGGGGTCCAGACAATGCCCTGCTGGAGGCCACAGGGGGCGCCGCAGGACGATCTAACCATCTGGATGAGGATGAGGAGCGAGATCGAATTGAACGAGTTCGTAGGATTCATATCAAACGGCCGGATGATCGCACACATCACCTTCAGTGACCCTCTTCCCCTGACCGTCGGCCTGTGTCTCTGACAGTTTTTGCACCACACCTGTGCCTTACAACTCCCAGCGCCTCTGTGTCTCGTTCTCTCCCTCTTTCTCACTTCCACTTGTTATTTTACCAGCTTTCTCATGGAGACTACTATGAGATGAGAGTCACATCTGTGTGTAGGGGTGAAGTGTTTTAGCATTGTTTTCATGTGTCCACTTGTCATCTTTGTTGTGTTGTGTCTGACAGGCTGTAGTCTTTGTTAGTCACAATTATTCCTATCGCTGCTTTCTGCTGGTGTGCAGGAACTCCTTGACATTCAACTTTTATCCTGGGTGTGTGAAAACAGACAAACAGAAGGGATATTGTCAGTATAGATCTGTTTATCAAGGTCTTAACTCGATTGCATCCAGGAGAACACAAATTATATCATGTGAGCAACTTAAATGTATTAATGTAATTTTTGCTTCTCCCAGAAGTGGTTCTGACGGGTCCACTGTGAGGTCATCAGTGGATGAACCAGATGTTAAAAACAGTTAAGCCACTGGGTGGCACTGTTTCACTCTGAGATGTGATCAAAACTTTTTTTTCTAGCCCACAGATATTAGCAATTAAACCTTTAAAAACTATAATGTTTTGATACAGTAAAGGTTTCACAGGTGGATGCAACATATTACTGTAGTGCTTCTGCCACATTTACTTTTAACAAGCATTTCCCTCTTCACCCCATTAGATGATTATTATTTTTCAGTTGAGGAAACCTGAGCTTGTGACCTGAGGTGTTAAATGTACTGGGACGATTGAATGATGGATGCTGAGGTTGAAGTGATTGACGGTAACCAGAGATCTCTCCCGGGCAGGAAGGAAGTCCTGTCTACAAGCTTTTACCGGAGAGAAATTAGAACCATCCTTCATCGCCGCATTCATCACACAATGTACTGTTTGCACACGTTTTAAGTTGAAATATGTCTAACAATCTCAGTACTTTTAGGTCTATTCTACAGAAGTGACCCATATATGTATGTTATATATTTATACCTACTTTATCACAAATAAATTTCTACATACAAACCTTTTTTCTGTTCTCATATTTCTGTTTTTAGTGAGCATTTTTACAATTATGACAGATATGGCCAGAAAATGGAAACAAAGTGTCTTTTTCTGCTGTTTAAAGCATGATGTGTGTATTTTCATATCATTTTTACACCCCAGTGTAAGACAAACCCTTATATACAGAATGATGCTGACACTGCAGAGTAATATTTTTGGTGGAAAAGTAATTTGCATTGTTCGTATGGATTTAAAAAAAAAAAAAAAAAGTCTGTCCAAGAAACATGCTCATCCAGGGTTTTTTCAAGTGCTGCTCAGGTGTAGGCTTGACGCTCTTCTCTTTAGGGGTCTCCTGATGAAATATGCAGAGGCTTCTTGTGTGTCTCCTCCTCTTCCCTACATGTTACCGTGTACGAGCCCGAGTGGCGACCTGTAGGCAAAAACGGTTGAATTCAAACATGTAAATATTCAAAAGTAAATGAATTTCAAATCAGAGTCTCATATAGCACGCCAGTACAATAATGTTTCCATCAAAACGAGAATCAACTCACCACCGTCAGGTGTCCGTTCTTGGCCTTGTATACCATGGGCTCCTGCCCAGTGGTGAAGTCCACCACGCTCTCTTTCCCAGGCTGAATTTCAATCTTGATACTAGGAGTGAATGCAACATGAGCGGTCGTTTTACTGTAGATGCACACATCAAACGTAGCCTGTCTTCAGTAGACACTCACCTGCCCTGAACCACTTTGATTGCGTTTTGTTTGTTAGCAATGACGCAGAGTTTGGTCAGAAACTCATACAAGTGGTCGCATTGCATGACCAGGTCCCCCTGAAACACGATCGAAAAAGGCAATTAACTGCTGATGAGATGATTAAATATGCAACGTAAAGGCCAGTAACTGTATATGAATCATTCACATACCTTCTGTTTAGGGTCCTCACATGTTACGTGGAATACAATCATGCCATCGGTCAAGTTACTGACTGAAATACCTGCAGTGAATCAATCAAATAATGAATCAAATAAGAATAAAGTATAACAAGTTTGATTTTCAACGGGAAATTCCCTGATGAGTGTACATCACCGGACCTTTGAGAACAGTGTACAGCACTCTCTGCGTGATCTTGGCCTCGTCGATCACATATGCAGCTGTCTCTGTCAGGACGAGCTGCCGTGGCTTCGGTTTAAAGCCATTCCTGTGGTACTTGATTACTGGGACACTGTACTGCAGTGACACAGATGACAACAGTGATCACACACACTGGTGCTGTGTGGCTGTATTTATTCTTATTTGTGAAGGATTCATTGTGCGGGTTAAAAAAGTGTTTTCAGTCAAAAATGCAGTCCAAGACACACTGTAGCAAATTTAAAAGGCCTTTATTTATCAGGACCGACACACAGGTCTTCTTCAGGGTCACTGTCAGTTGTGGTTTCCATACCCTTTTTCAGTTACACTAATGCCTTGAGTGGGAGGTTCCACTCTCAATTTGCAAACCCATTAATCAAAAAATAGGAATTGGCATATCAACAATGGGAGAATAAAGATCAGCATTTTATTACCTTGATGCGCTCGTTGCGAATCATCTGGAGAACCCTTACGTTTATATCTTGTTCACCTGGAGAAATGAAAAAGAACATGATATAGTGCATGTATTAGAGCAATGAATTACATTTACTCCCGTTACTGTAATTGAGTAGGTTTTTTGTGTCATTTTTAAGTACTTTACCTGAATAAAAAAAAATGAATAAATAAATAATTCACGCACTGGAAACTTGGCAGTGAGTGATAAGGACACACTGAACTGGCACTAATTAAGGTCCCTGAGTCAGTGGCATTTGTGACCTTTGACCCATTTTGACTGATACATTATGTATTTTATTTTGTCAACACTTTTAATTTTGTAAAGGTTTTGCCTTTAATTAAAAACAATTAATGTGAGATTTGTGTCCTCTTGTCAAGAAAGAACCCCACCTTTGTTAAAAGAGAAACTTGGTAACTTTTACTCTGAATACATTTTAAAACAGCTTCTTTTTTACTTTAACTTGAGTACATTTTTAGACCAGTACTTTTACTTGTACTTAAGTAAACTCTTTATCAAAATAGTGATACTTTTACTAGAGTAGAATATTTCAGTACTCTT